>NW_026623019.1:7810312-8112896 GCF_023065955.2 Ursus arctos | reverse complement strand
ATTAAGAGCTGGACACATAACTCAGGTTTGTTGAATGTGTGACATTGGACACTTACGGAGCACTGACTCTATGCCAGGCACTTTTCCCAATTCCTTATATATATTTATGCTAATCCTTACACCAATCCTATGAGGTAGGTTGTAGGACTATCTAAGTTTTTGCAGCTGAGGAAATTCAGAGCTAGAGAGACTAAAAATACTTGTCCAAGGAAGTGTATAAGTAGAATTAGAATACAAACCCAGGTAGTGTAGCTTGTTGTCCATACTCATTGCGACTGTGCAACACTAATGTTGGAGTCTCCTAAAGGCTTTTAGAAAGGGTCTCCTCACTAATAAAAAAGAGTCAAGCAGGATATGTCCCGTTCCTTCTGCCAGATGTCTGATGATCTTGATGCCCAGGAGAATGGCAGCCATCTTGTGACAATGAGGAGCATTAAACCGACACACTGAGTATAGCCCAGTGAAAAGATAGAAAAATCCTGGGTCTCTGACATTGTATTGAAACACTGACTTTGCAAACTGTGAAACTTGCCTACTGCAGCACTTCTTATTACAGGAAGTACTCTATTTTCATCTTTGGGTAAACAGTTTTGAATTGGAGTCATCTAATACTTGCAGCTAAACACATCCCAGCTGAACTAATACGGACACGCTGTTAAGTATGGTATCTCCAACCTAAGTGATTGGTTTCCTTCTGAAGTAGCAATTTACTATCACTAGAAATATGTCAAGGATGCTAAAAGGGGATTACAATTTGGGGAGAGTAGGTTAGATAAAATGATCCAAGATGCCTTCCACTTCTAGGTTGCTGATTTCATTGAAGTTATGGTTTTCTCTATCAAATAGGATCATTAAGATGGAAGGTATTAAAATACAATTGAACAGTCTTCTGGAGGAAAAAAAATATATTTGGAAGATAAAGGAAAGAAAGATAAATTAGCAGGAATGTGGGCAGATCCTGTGGTTCAGTTAAGGAACTGAAACCAGAAATAACTTGGAGACCCAGGATAAGACAAACTTGATTTGGGGACTTGCTTCCTTAGTTCCATCCTTAAACATCAATTACACAAAATTCTTAGAGTCTATATCAACTACCTACATATTTTTCTTTTCCCTTTACCTCCAGCTTCTAGAAGATCACATGGCCTCCTTCCTAATTTCTCTCAAAATCACTGTTTCTATTTACTTGGTTTCTATTCCACAACTGAATGGGAACTCTTCAAGCAGTGGCAACTCACTTCTGTACTTGCAAATCCTATAGCATATTTCAGTCTTGACCCATCCAATCTCTTCATGGTGTTTGGCCTCAACTTTCAGGCCACATTGCTCCACATTTCATCATCTCTCTCTGAATAACCAAACTGCCTCCCACTTATGCATGCCCAGCTATTTCACCAGCTCAGAGCATTCTCCCAACCTCCAGACCCCTGTTTACAACTCTTTCCTGAATGGCTTCTCTAACACTCTGGGAAAACAGCAGTCTTGGCTCCTCTGTCTCTCTCTGCCTCTACCTCCCTTACATCTCTTGTCAGTTCAAAACCCAAAACATGTCTTTCATTTGTCCCTGATCAATTGCATTTCCAATTCCAGGTCTTCACTCTCCCCTAGGCTTCCAAGTGGCCCACCCTCAAATTCCATGCTGACTACCCGCGCAGTAAGTCTAAACATGAGTCAGCATAATAAGTCTGAACTGTTTTACTTTGGATGATTCCTCATTGGTTTGAATGGTGATTGCCTTCGGAATAACACCCATTTTTCTTTGGGTATTGCTCCAACTGGCCCCATCCTACCTGCCAGCTTCAGCTCCAGCTATTCTCTTCATGCACCCTGTGGTTTTCCTATGTGAAACTGCCTGCTTTTTTATCTCTGAGCTATGGATGCATGCTGATTCTTTGATTGAATTGTTCCCATCTACCATTGCATGGCCTGGCAAACTCATCATATCTCAAGGCACAGCTCAGATTGTGTCTTTTCCCTTTATCTTGCCCACCACCAGGCAGACTTTTAGCTCCGCATCTGTTTCTATAAACATGCCTCCATTCAAGCATGCATTGGAAAAGCAGGAGCTGCCTGGATAATGCAATATATCACCACCCCCAGCTCCACAGAAGTGCCCAAGGGCTGAGAAGCTAACCATGGCTGAGCTAATATGTCCCTTTCTGGACATCTTTTGGGTTGAGACCAGAGAGAACTGGCAATGAATCTCTCTGACATTCAGTCAGGGAAGAAAATGATTACCCTATACCAAACAAACTCAGCCTTAACCTAAAACTGCTGTAAAGAGCAACTGTTTAAAGATTTTTTTATAAGAAGAAATTGTAACCCAGTAGTTTTAACCTAAACCATTTTTTAATATGTGTGTAAAAATCTCAGCAATCTGAGAACTAAAAGTAAAATGCTACCCAGATGTTTATTTTGGAAAATTCAAGAGAGGAAGAAAAACTAAAACTCAAGACTTGAAAGGTTGAGTCATTAAGAACTAATGGTAATCTGGGATTATTATTTTTTATCAAAATTAAACACAAATATCAAGTTAGTTTTGATAAAGAAGATAAATAATGATTCAGTAATATTGATATGTTTATAAAATCACAGAAGACAAAACAAAATAGAAATAAAAAGTAGTCACATAATTAAACATTGTAATTAAGCACTTTTGAAGTCCTGGCCTATGCAGTAAGGCAAGAAAAATAAATGGAGTACAAACGAGAACATTATTATCATGATCTTGAGATGTTATTAAAGATATTATTATTTATGTGAAAAACTCAAAAGAGTCATTTGAAAATAATAAAGTTAGCAAGCTTATTATATGTGAAAAGAATGTGCATGTTATGTATACATACTTCAGGAGTTTTTCCTATGTATCTGCAATAACTGTTTAGGAAATATAATAGGGAAATAAACTGTAATTTTGATGCATTGGGGTAGAAGTTGTAGAAGAAATAGCTCTTAACTAAAGAGAATGTTTTCCAAAGTAAAAGTTACTAAAAAATCATTAATAAGAGTAATCAAAACATGCATATAATACCAAAGGAAAAAAATACCTTAAAAAAAGGTACTATTCTCAGAAGACTAAAATTTTTTGAGGAGCATAATGACTGTTATAAATGGAGAAACATAGCAACAGGAAGATAACATAAAAGAAATGTCAATGCCTTGTCAAATAATCCTTAAACTTGATGAAATCAATCTCAATACATTTTTCTTGAAACTTAATGACGATCTACAGTTCCATGAAATAAAAACAAAACAACAAACAAAAAAGTTTGAGAGATTAATGAGAGGACCTTTGCATTAAGATGTCAAAATGTGTTACAAACCTATAATAATCAAAATAATATGCCACTGATGTCATTTTGTAACCCCAATTTTTTTTCTCTCTTTTTTTACCTACTATAATTCTGACCCGCTCAAAAGCATCCCTTTCTATGAAACTTCCTTGGACTACCCAATCTGGAAGTCTTTCCCCATAATATGCCCTTCTCTTTGGTCCTTGATCCATACTCTTGGCTATGTAACAAAATTTGTACATGCCTTTTTTCCCCACAGTTTAATTTCCTTTTTTTATCATCTTTGTCTTAATAGTTTCACACCTCCAAGATAAAAGCAGTTGTTTTCAGTACTATCATTGACAAAGAGCAGTGTGAGGTATAATAACATCATGATGCCAAGGCTTCAAAGTTAGCTCTGAGGACCACCAGTAGCAGCAGTAACTGGGAGCTTAGAAAGGCAGAATTGCTGGCTTCATCCCAGATATACAAAATCAGAAGCCACATTTTAACATGACTCTCAGGTGATTTGTGTGCACATTAAATTTTGAGAAGCACTGCCCTAAAGAATTTCATGGAATAAAAATATTTCATAGCACTCCTGAAGCAATCAGACATAGTCGGATATCTTCCTGTGCTGCAAATGAATAGAATTATTCAAATCTTGTTTCCTTGATAGGCAAAAATTTAGTGACACCAAAAGAGCACTAAAGAAATGTGGGTTCAGAGCATGGTATAGATCAAATGATAAAAGCAGACTGAGGGGGTGTGTACATGGGGGGTGTGTGTACATGGGGAATGCAAAGGCAGTAGTTTATAATTTGGAAATGATTTGATACCTGGTTACTTCTATAGGGCTTGCTAATTTCTCCTTCTAACGCTGGTCTCCCTGCTAAGACATTATTCTCTACTGTTGCTCTACATTTTAACATGGGCTGCCCCAATCTCACCTTCCACTCACTGTCTTCTAACAAAAGCAGTCCTCCCTCATGAGTCCCCCCCCCCCCCGTTCCTTTCAGCCTAAGCCACAGTCCCCAGAGCATCCATTAGAGTCTAAGTTCCCTAGCAGCACAGAGTGGGGCTGTCTGTCTCGCTTACTGTATCTGCAGGGGACAGAGTAGCACCAAGTACACAGTAGGCATTCAACAATTGAACAGTCAACAGATGAATCTAAGCAAAACAACTTAGATAACCTTTATTACACCGGGTCCTCCAGGGAATAATATCTGAATTGATTTGCAATCAATCCCACATCTCCTTAGAACAGTGCTTATTTCACCCAGTAAATTCCTTTAAGTCTGTTTTCATTGTATCACTACCATCACTACCTCCTGGCTGGACTGTCATAGGAAAATATGAAATACTCTTCTTTCTCTGGTTCCCTAATCTAGCTACAAGGAACTTTTTATAGTCTGCTCTTATCCAAAGTATTACACCCAAACCCTTTACCCTGACACTGAATTTTTTAGAGTCCAAAGCTCAGCCCTTTCTAGCCTTATTTCATGACTTCCCAAAGGGGACCTTCCTTTCTAGCCAAGACAATCTACTCATGTTTCTTTACTATGCTTTCTCTGCTAGGATTAATGTCCCCAAAGTAAAAATATTTTTCCCTATCATATGTGCTTATCAAAACCTACCCATTCCTCAAAGACGTGGCTCATCCACTTTCTCAATGAAACATGGCAGCCAACCACTCTAACCTGGCAGGACTCATTCCAGGAATATCCAATGATTTCTTCTCTGAATTCTCCTATCACTTATCATCTATAATGCCCATCACTTACTATGCATGGTCTCTTGAACATATATCCTTCTGCTTACGTGTTGTACGTACAGGTAAACAAAGAGGTCAAGACAGGGTGGCCTGATATTAAAGCATCTCTCTACCACATAGTAATGGTGTAACATTAGGCAATTTTCTTCCCCTCCCTGGGACCCAGTGTCTTTATCTGTAATAAAGTACCTACCTTACAGGATTATTATAATTAAAATAAATCACATCTTTTAAAAGCTCTTAGCGGGTATCTGGAACATAAAGAGTACTCAACAATATTGGTATTCCTTCGCCAGAGCACCTCACTTACAGTTGGTGCTACTTTATATTCTTATGTATTTCAGTACATCAAAATATTTATTTATCCATTGGTGAATATTGATAAAGATTAGTGTTGGCTATCAATACTGACTTAACATTGAAAAATTTTAAGGGCAAAATTTCCTACTCCTTTTGGATCAAAGAGTAGGCATTCTTCTCTAAAAGAAAGGTATTTGAGGGAGTATATGAAAGAGAGACCAACAGACAGGCAATGTGGTTACAGTCCTATCTTAGATTATTTACTCTATCTTTGATAACATATCTTGTAAGGAAGTCTGGTTTTGTCATTAAAACTATGAAGAGAAATGGAATATGTTGTAAAGAAACTTCACTGTTGTAGTTGGACAAGGGGCTTAACCTCTCTAAGCCTATCTCCCCATTTATCATTAGACTAGATGACCCCTGTTGTCCCTTGGATTGCTGTGAGAGTATAGTTACTTTGCTGTGGAATACCGAGACTGCCATATCTCCTCCATCTCTCATCTATGTAGCAGCCCTAAGAAATATTCTTCATCTAAGTAACAGATCATTACAAGATTGATTTCAGATTATAGAAGAACAGTTCTACCAGTTATTTGTTGTTGTTGTTGTTTGGTTTTCTATTTTTTTTATTATTATGATATGTTAGTCACCATACAGTACATCATTAGCTTTCGATATAGTGTTCCATGATTCATTCTTTGCATATAACACCCAGTGCTCCATGCAATATGTGCCCTCCTTAATACCCTTCACCGGGTTAGCCCATCCCCCCATCTCCCTCCCCTCTAAAACCCTCAGTTTGTTTCCTGGAGTCCATAGTCTCTCATGGTTCATTTCCCTCTCTGTTTACCCCCCCCTTCATTTTTCCCTTCCTTCTCCTAATGATCTGCCTGCTGTTCCTTATGTTCCACAAATAAGTGAAACCATATGATAATTGTCTTTCTCTGCTTGCCTTATCTCACTTAGCATAATCTCCCCAGTTCCATCCATGTCGATGCAAATGTTGGGTGATCATTCCTTCTGACGGCTGGGTAATATTCCATTGTGTATATGGACCACATCTTCTTTATCCATTCGTCTGTTGAAGGGCATCTCAGCTCCTTCCACAGTTTGGCTATTGTGGACATTGCTGCTATGAACATTGGGGTGCATGTGGCCCTTCTTTTCACAACATCGGTATCTTTGGAGTAAATACCAAGTAGTGCAATTGCTGGATCATAGGGTAGTTGTTAAGATACTAAGTTGTCACTCAGTTATTACTAAACCCCCAAATCGTCATACTCACTCTGAAAAAGTATGACAGTCTTCTATTATTTAACAGTAAGTGACAACAATGCTTAGTCTTACTTTACTCTGGAAACAGACAGATTATTATATACATGTTGGGCTTCCTCAAAATTAACTAACAGCTTATTGGCCAAAGTAAAGATGGCCCATAGGTTTCCTATTTTCTACTGGATTGTACTAAATACTATACAGGCCTTTTTTTAAAAAAGATTTTATTTATTTATCTGACAGAGAGAGACAGCCAGCGAGAGAGGGAACACAAGCAGCGGGAGTGGGAGAGGAAGAAGCAGGCTCCCAGTGGAGCAGGGAGCCTGATGCAGGGCTCGATCCCAGGACTCTGGGATCACGCCCTGATCCGAAGGCAGACGCTAAATGACTGAGCCACTCAGGCGCCCCTATACATGCCCTTTGAGTCTGAATTAGAATTATGTTTAAGTATGGCAAAGTTCAAGTAGGATACTATCACTTTTTATTCAGTAATAAAAAAAAATATTTGCTATTAGGTCTCGTGCATGCCCTGACTTGACAGGTGATATTGTGTTTAAAACTCACACACGCACATTTCCAGCAAATCAACATCTATGCTCTGGGTGACATGGGATGGGAAGGCATGTCTGTACTTGCTTCTGACCTAGATTTGTTGACATGTTGGGGAGCAGAGTAATACATTGACATTTCCCATCAGCCTATTTTAGGGTTCTCTTTAAGAGTCTGTGGAAGGCCAGCTTCAGGCCATACTGTAGCTGTCTGTGGCTACCCATTCAGTGGCCCGTGGGGTGGGATCCACAGACAGTCTCCAGCCTGAGTCCCTGGGCTTCAGCAGGGAGCTGTTGAATGAGTAGCATGTGTTACGTGGGCCTTCTGTGAGTTTGCAGCCCTGACCTCAGTAGCACTGGATTCAGGAGCTGGGCATCCCATTTACACAGGAACCTTGGTCACTGTCTTTTCAGCAAAGGCTGGATCTTCCTTCCTCATCTCGTCTGTCTCTCCATAGAAGAAAAGTTTGGGTACAACTTTCCACAGAAGCTCCTGGGGGATAGGCTGTGCTTACTGAGGACTTCCTGAACTGGCATTCCCCCACATCAGACCCCCAGTGGCTCCCTTATTATTGCACAATAAGGTGCAGTGTCCATATAACACAGGAACAGAGCAGGGCACCTGTGCCACAGAGCCAGGGGAGAGGCTGGTGGTCTGTCCTGAGATTGCTGTCCCCCAAGATTGAGGCTCTCAGCCCACTGCTTCTAGTCGGGTAGACAGGGCTCCACGTATTGATTGTTCAGCAGTGGCCAAGCCACCCAGGGCAACAAGCAAACCTCAGAACAGCACACTGCCTTGTGCTCCTGGGGAACAAGGCACAGCATCAGCTGGGTTTTCAGTGGTAACAAGGGCCCCAAACTGCCATCGGAAGCATCTCCCAGGTATCCTCTATCTCTGCAGAGGTAGGAGGTTGCCTTTTATAGGTACACTGTTCCAAATAAGAGTCAAGCCTGGTACCCCCCCCAAATAGGTTCTGCAGCAAGGAACTTGAGAATGTTCTTGTCCTTGATCTGTAGGACTCAAAGGCCCTGGGTATGTGAAGGTTTTCCTTTAAGTTCCTTCGGGAATAAAGGGCCACACCATATGAACCCTTCTGGGCAGCGTGGAAAGGCTTCAATTTTATTCTTACTAACTTAACTTGTATGATGCTCCCAGCAGGTCTGAGTGAAACTTGAGCTCTTACTAAGGTAAGGAACAAGCCAAATCAATGTGACTTTGACCATGCACCCTAAGCCTCAATGATAGAAACTTACTGGTTATAGAGGCTAGAAGCATCCCCACATTCATGAGACCCTTGGCCACCAGCGTGTGTCTTAGAACCAACCAGGATCATTTTTGAATAGCTATAAACACTATCTCTGTTGCTAGAGGGTTCTGGATCAGAATGCAGCAAGTAGGGGTGCTGTCCTCCTGTGATTTCCCCTGGCAATTAATGGTCAGATCATCATTTTACCCGAGGAAACAGTGATTAGGCCAACCCCTCTCTCCTTTCGTACTAGGCTCTGGGCATGGGGGCCAGTGATGAGAAAAGCATGGGCGGAGTGGGGAGAACTTCAGCACCATCATAGATGCAGGTCAGCCTTCTCTCTCCCTCGTCACCCCCTTCCTTCTGCCAAAGTTAGCGTGCTGGATCAGTAGGACACAAAGCTGTGTGTGACCCTTCCTTGAGCTGGACGCTGTCATCTGGCCAGATAAATTAATAGGCTAGGAAATCCAGCTGGGCCTGGTTGTACTTTGCCCACGTCTGTTACAGCATATGGTACACTCTCTTGAAGTGACTGACAGAGCTATTTAATTTTACAGTTTGTCTGATGCCCCCACCCAAATACCACGCATACTGTCATGGGCTGAAGCAAACCAGCATTTGTGAGCAGTCTCAGCTTGGTTACAATCGTGGATTTCACGAGAGGAACACTTTAGCATTGAACGTGAGCTCTGCAGTTCCCAGGATGACAGAGCTGGATGGAAACATGGGGGACATACCCATTACTAGGCCTGGTCGTGTTCCTCGAAGAAATTGAGGCAGAAAAGTTGAGTGACGCCCAAGGTCTCACCCAGCCAGTTAGTGCAAGGACTAGAACCCTCGGCCCCTGACTTCCAACCTATGCTTTCCAGCGCAGGCCATCCTCACATGGTCAGTTTCGCTTCATCTTCAAAATCTGGCCCCTAGAAACCTTTCCCGGAACTGGACCTCGGGGCCTAAAATGGTTTAATGCACACTTTTGGGAAAGGAGAGCCACAAGGCCTCTAAGTGGTTTTGATCAAGTTTGCCAATATTTACACCATAGGGTAATCTGCATAAACTTCATAAATAATGTAAAATTCCTCCAAAGTGAGTTAACCGTGAGCTACAGCGGTCTTCTGAAAAATCCATGTTATGCAATCATCCCGACAAAGTTAACAACTCGATGGAGCACTGAAGGTAACCACTGATTGCAGTGACTGCTATTGACCATTTTAAGTGTGACTATTTTTAAAATACTGTATGCCTCATTAAGCTGTGCTCTGAAAATGAGAAATTTGCTTTAACTGCATTGTTTTGAATTGCTGAGAGAAGAATCTATCAACCACAAGGTGCCCTGCTGCTGAACTCAGCCAAAAAGCTGTTAATAACCCCAGCAGATGTTTCAGCTTTTTAGGCCAATAGACTCCCTCTCTCCCTGCCCTCCCCTTTCTAGAATCTGATGCCAAGATGACTGAACTCCATTTTCTGTGGCTGCTGCCGTGGTCACCGCCACCACCAGGGCTGGTGACACTAGTGCTGCGGAAGAATTGAGTCTTTGAACAACCAGTGGCGACACGGCCTCGTGCCTTTAAGGTCAGAACATGGTTGCTTTTGCCGTCCAAAGTTTCAATCTTCAGGAGGGAAATGAAGGTAGGGCCACGGAACCGCTCTTTCTGTTTTGTTGTCTGCCTTCGTTGCCGGCCATTTTGTTCCACTCGTTGTGGTTTCACCCCGCACTCGAAGTCCATTTCTGAGACTCATCGGGGTGTTGGGCTTGCTGGGTGGAGGTCATTCATACGCTACTGTCCCCATTGGTCGCCGAGAGATGTTGGGTTAGCAGCTTTACAGAGCGATCCTGTCTGTGTGATGAAAAGTTTGGGGTGGTTGTCTGCCCGGTACCACAAGGAGGAGAATGTCCTGACCTTAGCAGGTCTGCAATATGGGAAGCGTGCATTATAAACATAGTGACATCCCTGGGAGGTCGGTACCATATGAGGGCATCCGGGGCCACTTCAGTCCCACAACGGGGTTTGTTAACATCTCTGGACTGGGATAAACCTTACACCTTAACCTGAAATTAAATCTACATTCCAGCGCTTTCCAAAGAAGAAGAAATGTTTTTAAAAAGGAGATCCTCCCCCTTCTCCCACACTCCCACTCTCCATCCCCCCATCCACACTTATTTTGGAGAGAGCACTTTAAGGCACCCCAGTGACAGCAGGGTGACCAAGAAAACACAGGTGCACCACATTTATGGAATATCACATTGGCTAGGAACACATCCGAACTGCACATCTATACATACTATCGTGCAGAGAATTGCCATTTCAAAGGGGGGAAAAATTGAAAAGCAGAATTAAGTTCATAAATACTTTGCTTTCTTATTTTGATGCAACACAAAGGCAGAATATCCAAGACTCTGTGGACCTCTATTGTCAGCTTCAACATTTGCCAACCATAGTAATTCAACCCCAAGATCTCTGCTCTATGCCATAGTGGCTATAAAAAGTAAGTACCTTTTCCCTGGTGCCACTGCCGCCATATTGCTTACATACGCTCAGCGCTGTGTGTTTCTCTTGATCAGGAAAAGCTCAGGAGTGTGATACACGTCTTTTCTTTCTTTTTTTTGACTGGATAAGGTAATAGATTCCATCGTAACTTTAGGACCACATTCTTTTCAGTACATAGGCAGAGGCACTCATTACTGCTAATGGAATTTGCATGTATGTATCGAAGGGAAAATACAGCTGCCCATACCTGTGTATTCTTTATTTTCTTATGAGACCAAGCACAACATGGTACACTGGGGAGTTCAGTGGTGTCTACATCTTCTAATTCTGAAATTTAAGTAACTCGGATTAAAAATTATCCCAGTCATTCTGAAATGGGGTGTTCCCACTAGCAAATGGGATGGACGTTTCTGCTTAGATTACTATGATTCCAAGAAGCCAGTATCAGATGATGACTCTTTAGTAAAATAAACAACCAATGCCATAATAATAAAATAGGCTAAAAAAAAAAATCCAGAAACTCCCTACTGAATCAGTAGAGACTATATCCTCATTATTAAAAAATTCTGTATTAAATTACCTATACGCATCTCCAGAGGAATGAAAACACAAGATGAGGGAAAGAGAATTGAAAATAATCATTGTTTCATTGAGATTCCAGACCTGCCGGCAGTGAATATTGGTACTAGGCATTAATAAACTATGTGGAGGTGTCTGGGGCCCATGGAAATCCAGACCAGGCACTTCATTAGGTCCTGAACTTTACCTGGAATTTTCTACTACAGGTGATGATTTCCAAGCTATTTTGTTCTTGATTATTTCCAGTCCAAGTGAAATGGACAATAAAGGAAAGATACTTCTACACTATTTCAATGATGGATGTTCACCACCAAAATAACTCCACCATCTGATGTATTTCACAGTTTTAAGTTAAAACAGACCTAGTATAATATGCTTGTACATCTGGCTCAGGTGCTTCGTTTGCCATATGTTTGTGAAAGAATCCAAGGAGATGTTACAATTGTACCGCTCCCCTTGGGACCTGAATAAAACGTGCCCGCAAAGAGTTACCTAATTATTCATTCCTGCCAACAACACCCTCGCCTAATAATAAGGGGTGCTTACAATGAGACAATAGTGCTTTCAATCTTGAGAGATGTCAGTGCCACTTATTGTTTCAAAAACAGAAAGTCTTTTGCATTTTTTTAAATAAGAAAAAGATCCGTGGCCTTTAAAGCAAATAAAGTACTCTGCAGGGGGTATATTTGGTATTCTTGTGGGGGGCAAGTGCTGTGCTGCTGATCAAGGCCAGTGCTCCCTGGGACTCAACGGAGGAAGACCCACGTAGCCACTGTGGAAATGAGTGAGCCCAAAGCCCGTAGTAGCTAAGAAGTGGCTGCCTTGGTAACACTACGCAGGAGTGGAGGACTTCACGGTTGGCAAATTGCTTTCGTATTCGTTTCGTTGACCGCCTTCAATTTGTATAACCGCCTTGTATAGCAGACAAGAAGGGTGCACCTTATTCAGCCTTGCCAGTTGTGCTGCTTCGTTATAGCACTAATTAGCCAGAAATGTGAGCATCTTTTTTAAACTTAAAAAATTTGTTTAGTCTTGACCCATAAGCACCGGTTGATACAAGGGGTTCTCGCTTTGAGTCGTTGACAATCTGCTTTCTCCTTGCTCCTGAACTTGCATCCTTGTCTCCCATGACTCACACTCTCTCTCTCTCTCAATTCTCTTTTGATTCAAAAGACATAGTTTGATTTTCTATCAAGGGTTAAAAAAAAAAAAAACAGCGAGGAAACTAACTTAATGATTAAAATACAGGCCTGCAACAAAAATACAGAGTTTAATGAGGCTCCAGGCCAGGTTGAAGGTCAAACAGATAAATCATGCTCTTGGCCTAGCTTTATCCACCATTAAATCAATGTAAAAGAAATGTGGCAAAGATGAAGATATCAGCCAGTAAATCTCTCGGCGTGTGTTAATTGTATATTTACAGAAGCACCAAATGCCAGGAGAGCTGTGTCTCCAAAAGGATTAGGCTGACATGACCCTAAAGAGCCAGATTAGTGTAGGGGTTGTTTTTCCCTGGCATTCAAATCTCAGGGTCAAACAGGACACAAAGGATGAGAGAAGAAGGATGGGAGATTTGCCTCGGGTTACCCAGTTTGGGTAAACGGGTGCCAGTGTCCGTTTGCCTCCAAGATGCTGGTTCAAACCAACTAGGAGCTGCAAAGCATCCCTTAGTTCTGCTTTGCTAGTTAACCTTAACGGTTTTGGATTGCTCAATATACTATATTTTCTGGATATATAGTCCCCGTAAGAGGAGGAGTGAGTTATTATAAAGAAGTAATTGAATATTGGTCTCTTGTTAGGGTAAGAGATTCCCCAGGCAAAATTTTTTCACTCATTGCAATTATATACTTTCTGGAAACGTATACATTTCCTTCATTCACTTAATGTTTACTGAGTGCCTACTAGTAGACCACATGCTGTGGATACAAAGTGGAGAAAGCGAGGTCCTACTCTCAGGGCATTTAAACAAGCGGAGACTCAGACTTGCAAACAAGAAAATGCAATGAGATTCACAAAATTGGATGGTCCACAAAGTTGATTGACACATTAGGATAACACAGTTCAGTCTGTCCTGGAAAACTTCCCAGAGGAAGGAAAAATATGAATAGGTGTTTCCAGGCGGACAGAAGATTTCAAATTGTGTGCTATGAGTCATGAGATGCTAATGATCAATCGTAAGCAAGACAGTAACAGTAATCAAATTTTTGTATTTGAACTCTGGGCCTCCAATGGAAGGAGGGGGGGTTGGAGATGAAAATTCCTGGGGAGAAATGTCAAGGATTGTATGGCAGTACTTAAGGGAGTTGATGGACCTAATCAAGTAGAAAGATGCCCCCCCCCCCCACCCCGCCAGACGGGAGAGAGAAGCAAGAGAAGAATAAATAGGGTATGTTGCTTGGAATGTGAGAAAGCAGTCCAAGGCTCCAAGGATGTTGGCTTGGAAAACTGGGGGACAGGTCTAACATTCACTAATATAAAGAATACAGGAGGGAGTGCCAGTTTGGTGTAGTAAAGAGGAATGGGCACGAAAACAGATGAGCTTGCTCTATTCTGGACATACTGGGTTTGCAGTGCCTGTGGGATACTAGGTGGACCTACTTAGAGAACAGCGGGGAAACAAGGGCTCAGGACAGAGATTCAGATGTAAAGCCTTGGTGGGGACAAGATCCCCCACAAGCGAATAAAGTGGGAAAGCAAACACTGACATTTAAGGACAGGGGAGAGAAACAGAACCCAGTTGAGGCACAGAAAAGGAGTAATGAGTGCAGTCGTAAACCGGGAGCGAGGGGTGTCACGACAGGCAAAGCTAGAACTGCAAGAATGGGAGAAGAGTCCGCAGGACAAGTCGTAGAAGATGAGAATTAAAAGTGCTTTTCCGCTGGGTCAGGAAGCGAAGCAGGGCAGTCTCAGGGCCGGGACATGCCTGGAGCCAGGTTAGAACGGCTCCAAGAGCCAACGGGTGATGTGGAGTCACGGTGAGTAAATCTCGCTTGCACTTTGTGAAAGAATAGCTATCAAAGAAAGAAACATGAAGGTGCTAAAAAAAATTGGTTACTTAAATCTTGTTTTGTTTTTTTTTTTTTAAAGGAAAGGGATAAACGTGTTGGTCTACTGAGGGGAGTAGCCAATGGAGCATCGAAGGTAAGAAAAGGATATTATGGATAAAGCCTGTTTTCAAAGGAGGCAAGGTGGAAAAATGTCCATTGCACCAGCAGATGGAGTTGCCTTTGCAGGAGAACCATCTTTCGCTAGAGATAAGGACAGGGAAAGAATGGGCGCGGGTGCAGATGGGCTTGTGGGTGAATGGGTGGGAAAATGGAAGTAGCCATTTTGATGGCCGCCGGTCCCTAACTTAGAAACGAGGTCATCCCGAAGAGAAAAGATTGAAGGCTTAGAAGAGTAGTAAAGGTTTGGAACAGCAGCTGAGGGAAATGGGAGAAGCACATGCAATAGGACTGCCGAGCAGCACTGAAGGCACAACCGAGATTAGTTTCACTCCAGATTTATGGTCTCCATTCTCTATGGTTGTGATTTTTCTTCTTCCTCCAGCAGAGCAGTGCTCAAGGAAGGTTTACGGCTAAGGAGGCTCCACAGAGGTTTGCTTGAAGGACATGAAGTCCATCCATCTCTCCGGATGGTTTAGAGTATATCTCAAGATCAAGGTAAACCATCCAAACTAAATACTTGAACCATATTGTTTTGGCTCCTTTTACTTTTCACTCATTTTTAGTGAATTGCATTTTGGTGTGAGGCCTCGGCCTGCATTGAGGGACCCTACAGGAAACATCCATTGGCCCATCAGCATGGTGAGCCTCATGGAAGAGGTTGAGAAAGCCACTAGCCCCTGACCCATGCGTGTTCCACTCATGAGGGCACAAAGAGCCCTTTCCCTTAGACCCAAATGCCAGGAAACAGTTGGTTTTCATTAGCGACCACAGAGTGTTTATCTGGTGGAGAGGGCCTAGTCTTGAAACCACAATGCTTGGGTTCCAGTCCATCAGCCATCACCTGGTAGCTGGTTGACATTGAGCCTCTTAACTTCTCTGGGACTCAGTTTTCTCATCTGCAAAATAACAAAAATAATCCTACCTATTTCGGAAGGCTGCAGTAAGAATTAAAGGACACAGTCGATGTCCAAGTGTTTAGCCCTGTTGTCTGGCGAATCGTAAGTTCACCATACATATTGGCCATTATTGTTCTTGTTATAAATATTATCTAACAGCCGTTCTTCTTTGGTTTTGTGTTTATTTATTTCCTTCATCCTCTTCGTGGCATGCGTTTGCATGTATTAATTCATTTCTGGTCACCAGGTAATAGTATTTTTTTCCCTTTTGTTCTTGTGCTGTGCCTCGCTTATTCGTTATCTGCTATCCACCTAGCATCATTTCGCAATGAGGCAGAATAGAAAAAAGTAGACTAAAAGAGGCCTTATACCTTTCAACAGCTATAAAGACGCATCTGTCTGTTTTTGCTCTTGCTTCAGGAGAAGTTTCAAAGATGGTAAAAAGGACTTGGAACTTTCTTATCCCACACTTGTATCTAGAAATGCAAGTTTCCCTGAAGTCTGTTTCACCTGATATTTACTTTTCTTACGATCATTCTTGATTGGCCCCCACGGGGACTTAGTCCTAAGTCAATATTTGCTCACACACTTCTCGTGGTGAATAAACCGTATGTTAATTTAATGGCGGAGAGGGACGGATTACTGTTATTGGAGAACCAGCTACAGCTTCATGGTGGGATGAGGGCTGGATTCGGTAGTCAGAGGGCCTGGGTTTGGCGGTCAGCTCTGCCACAAGTAGCTCTGTGTCACCGAAGCCCTCTGGCTTCAGTTCTTCTGTTGGCTGAGTGGGTTAACACCAGTGATCTCACAGTGCGGTTGTGGGAAATAAAGAAGGTTCTCGGCAAAAATTAGCTAATCTGCATCTAGTGCAAGAGGTGGCATTCAAGGTGCCATTCGGACTTGCACTTGAGAAATTGGACCAAATAATTGAGGCTTCTTTTAAACATATTTAAAGGCAACCTGCGCATACGTATCTTATCCAGCTTCGTGACTTGAAATATATATACCAGCCATTTAGGAGTATTTAGTCAAAAGTCAGAACAGAAAGCTTTAATTCCCTTTTAAGAATATTCAAGAAACATCTTCTTAGTATCCGAATATCAGCTTGGCCTGTAATGTCATCAGAGAAACGTGAAAAATATCCCAGATTGTCTTCTTTGCTTTCAACTAAATAAATAATCTGCAAACCCCTGATACACAAATACATCTGCGCTCCCTCCTGGCAGGTAATAGCTTCTTGTTTGTGTTTTGTTTCTCTTACTGTTACTGCTGCTGGTTTTTTGCCGCATAGACCAGTAAGTACATGCAGATGAAAGGCAGTTTTTTTGTTTTGTTTCAAATCAAGGTATGTGGGTGTGGGATGGCTTATCCCACATGTTGCTATCAAAAGGATAGCAAAAGATTAGGGCCATTTCTTTAAGGAAATCAGAGGACTGACTTCTCTGGCCTCCCTCCCCCATTCAGGCCCGATGGGGGGAACCAGAGGGCGTGTGCCGGTGGGCCACTCCCACCACCACAGAACATCCCTGAGAAATCAGTGTCGGATCGCACAAAAAGAGCCCAACTACAATGGTTGGTCTTCAAAGGGGCTCATTTATTATATTGCTCAGTGCCCCACAGAGTTGCTCCAAGCTCATAACTGCCACTGATTTCAAAGAGAGCTCTGAACTTGCATACGCTTCACAAGGCACGGCGCGGGATGAGAAATAGGCTGAGTGGCTTGAAGCCATGTTCAGACATTTTTTAATGTTCGTAAATGTCTTTGGCACCATCACTTTCACATAGAAACCCACTTACCTCCTGCCGCAAAGTGTGAAATAAAGCCATTTTCAAGCCTGGGTAGGGGATGGTCTGGAAATTGGGCTAAATCTTAAAACTGCATGAAGACTGAAAATAGGATTCACAGGCTGGGGCTCAGCTCTCACTAAATCACTTCTAAAGTCAGGTCACCACAACCCCCTGCTCTGCTAGATACTGTCCGTGTCTCCTTTAAAGGGTTAAATCGGTGAATGTGGTTGCCTTAGTAGCTCCCAGACTGAAGGCCCCCAGCTCCAAGGCACCCCTAAACACGTGATCTATAGGAAGGAAGCACTATGTCAACTGGGTTTGATGGAGACTCAAACTGCCACAGCCCTAGGGAACCTCAGGTTAGGGACTGGCATTTCCTACCCCCCTCCTGTCTCAAGAGATGCTGTGCGTCCCCACTTGATCCGGGGGCTCGTGGGAGTCCGATTGAGAGCCATCAAAGGCTTTCTTATTGACCACCTGCAAAAAGATCAGACATCTGCCCCAATTCTGTTTCTGCAGCTCTCCAGCCACCCACACAAGGAGAAAGAGTTGCCTTAGGGACTCAGAAGTGCTTTCTATAGGCCAAGAAGCTTTTGGGTAGGTCGTTCTGGAGCCCTCTGGACAGCTTTATAAGCGCCTTTCTTTTGGAAGAATGCAGGAGAAAAAGACGTCCTGTCCATATTCACTGTTCAATGAACATTCACTAAATCTTGGGCAATGTGTTATATTGGGTGCCATCTTTAGTTGGAAACAGAAAAGGAGAAAAAGAAATAATGAGACATTAGGTGTGGTCTTCAGAAATCCAGAAATTCCCTCCACAAGTTTGAAAGCATACAGCCTCCTCTCTAAAGTTCTTCAAGAAAATACTGCTAAACATTTATCTACTGCAAATCCTCACTATTTCTTTATTCGCTTAACCAATGCCTGCTGAGCACCTGCTGTGTGCCGATGTCATTGAACTTGCTGGGATTCAGCAGCAGACAAAGCAGACAGAAGTCCCCACCCTTGGTGAGATTGTGTCTTAGTGGCAACGACACATGATAACGAAGTAAGTCCGAAATCTCTCCAGAATCTGAGATGTGGTGAGTGCTGTGGAGAAACAGAGCGAGAGAGCAGGGAACTGGCAGGGTGAGATGGGGGTGCAATTTGAGATGGGGTGGCATTGGGAGGTATCCTTCAAGTAAAGAGTTTTAAGGGAGCCTTATTTCTAAATGCTCGCCTTTTTTTTCTGTTAAGTTCGAATGTTGATAGAAAGTAACTCCGAATTACCTGTGACGTCTTTTTTTACAACTTACGAAGTAAAGGCATCTTGCCTAAAATGAAGAGAAGGCAAAGCAGCCCTGTGCTCAGGTGGTCCCCGTTTGGCTGTGATGTGGTACAGCCATGGAGCACCTTCCATGGAAACAGGCCTACCCCCCGGAATCCCGTTCTGTACATGGCAAGCGCTCAGTAAATGCTCTTCCATGGTCTCAGCTCAGCTCTAAAAGTAATGATTTTTTTTTTTTTTGACAAAAAGAATGTCTCCATGTTTTTCTCTCCCTTTCAGGGGCCTGTGAGTAGTTATAGCCATAGAGACAGATGAGGCATCACAAGTAGTTTCTGGAAATTTTTCAAGCCATGTTTATTCACGGCAGCATCCCTAAATTTCCCCATTGTCAATACAAGAACCTTTGACTAATCTGTCTTCACTCACTGCCGCCGTTAAATTTTTGATGCAGAATGCCAACAGGCTGCCTCCCTTCTTTCTGGAACATCTCCTTATCTCCAAGATGAGACAGCTACCCCTACCCCTACAACGTACTTCTATACTTTCTCCCTTCCTTCCTCCTTCCCTCGATCTTGCCTTTTCTTTCGTCAACGTCTATATTGTGCCAAGCATGTTGAACTCCCACAGGCTCCATCCTAACCACACTAAAAAAATTAATTCTTCATATAGGTATTGTTAGAAGCACCGACAAGAACAGTAGAACGGGAAAGACATGAAAGTCGTAATATTTTTTTATCGGAGAGCATTTCTCAGTGGAATATGTGAATACTGCTGCTATTCATGTTACTCAGTCCTACCCAGCAGTTTACAAGTCCTTTGACTTGTGTATCTCAGCCAGTCCTCTCAATTTTGGCTTCTCAAAGTATGGTCCAAGACCAGCAGCGTCAGCCTCTCCTGGAAGTTGCTAGAAATGCAGAACCCCAGGCTCCACCCCAAACCTACTGAACCAGACTGCAATTTAACAAGATCTTCAGGCACTTGGTGGTATGAGGAGCTCTCCTCTCAATAGCCCTGCGAGGAAATCAGAAATTCTCTTGCCTATCTGACAGATAAGAAATACACAGAACTCGGGTTCAGAGATGTTCGTTTCGCTCGTAGGTAACAAGACAAGACTTGGAGTCAAAGACCAATATCCTTTCCACACAACTATGTCCCCTCTTTGGATGCTCCTGGAAGAAACTGTCGCATACCTCTTTTTGGATCTGATCTCGCCCAGCCCAGTGTTTTATAAGGAGCATCTGAACAGTAATTATAGCCTGATATTGTCCCCTGGTGGTAAGTCGGCAGATGTTAATCTTGTACTTGATTATATATTCCTTATGCAGCCTGGTCTCGCTGCCTCTTGTCTAAAAGGTCTAAGGTTAAAGACAGGAAAGAAATTTCAGATTTAGAAATTTCTCTGATTTTTCTCCCAAATCCTTACCAAAGAAGATCATGTTCCCTGGTTAACATTATTCTTGAAGTTTCTATTGCAATTTTGTTTCCCTGAGGCAGGTTCTGAAGTGTTTCATGTGATCATCTTGGAGGAAAAGGGAACAGCAAGTAACATGTAGCAGCACTGCCTTGTGCCCCCTGCCCTGGGCTCTGTCTGCGTTACCTCGTGGTTCTCAGAGGAACCTGACGGATTGGCTCCGTTACCCTGTTTTATAGTCATGGGAGCTGAGAGGCAAAGGTGACACCTGTGGCAGTGCTGGGAACCAAGTCTGATTCTGTGCTACTCTGCTGGCCTCTTGATAAAAGGAAGTCTTGCCTGAATGCCCATGGAAGGTGACCCAAGGCAGGAGAAGGGATTAGCATTACCTTCTGTCTTTTGTCCCCATTGATGATGCGACTCGTACTACCCACCATATTTTCTAAAAGAGAAAAAATGACTACCAAACTCCTCCTGAGTTTAAGGGTGAAGTAACAGGGGTGAAACCAAACCAAAGAGGAACCAACTAGAAGGACAAAGTTAAATATGCAGCACCTCCCCAAAATGAATCAAAATGTCAGCACAGCGGCTAGCGCTGGGAACACCCATTTCTACACCGTACACATTGGCTAAAATCCAGACATACGATCGAAGTCAGGCCCTCTAAACTGGTTAGCTTTAAATTCTTCATGCTCAACAGAGAGACAGAGAAATGTCACCTTACTCTTTAAGGAAGGAGAAGGATGAATAGATTTCTCACTGAGAAAGGCATCTCCCAGACTCTCACATCCGTGTTCTCAAAACTCCAGCTCTGTCAGCTCAGTCCCAGCTGAGACCCTGGACTGAAATGTCCTCCTGTGTGACTCTGGGAGTCTCTAGATGGTTCGCGTGGCAGTCGCTCCACCAGTCTGAAGGATTTAAATAGAGTTATAGCTACTCAGATTTTAATATATGCTACAACTGTTTTGCTGGCTTGGCATTTAAGGATGCAAACTTTCCAATCTCTTCTAGAAGCATGACACCATAAAAGGGACTACCGTAATTAGGAATAAAGCTGTGCAGTCCTCATTAACCAGAAAAGCACTTTCTAAACCCGGGGAGGCTCTACTTTTATTCCAGGAAAAGTCAAGAAAATGGTGCCTCCAGAACCCAGTAAAGATTTTGGGTCAACTTGTCCTCGCTGGAATTGACTGGGGTTGATGTGAAATGCCTTTAAAAGGCACAGAACAGCAAGTAATCTCGCAGAGGTGATCTGAGCAGAGAAAAGGCTGAAGAATCATGTGAAGCTCAATCTTGCTTCAAGTTGCGTTATTTTTTGTCTTGCTTGGCCAACTTCGTTCAGTTTTAATGTGTCACGATAGGTCCTGCCCTTATTAGCCACGGATGTTATGGTAACTGGTTGTAGGTCTTCTGCTCTCATGGTTACAACATGTGATCAGAAGAATGCTTTCTGAATTGAGCCCGGGAGTGATAAGTCCCCAGTGACTCAAAATAGCTAAGGAGTGTATATAAAACCAGGCACAAGCTAGTCTCAAAGATAATTGCAGACTTTACTTTAGTTCTTTAATCTCCACATCCTTTTCTGTCCTGCCAGAACTATCTACACAGGGGCCTCGCTATGGCATTAGTCACAGTAAGAACCAAGTGTTTTTAAGCGGGTGCCTTGCTATACCTGTCTAAGGGGATTCGGTCACTCAGATCACAAATGAACCATGTGAGAAGGGGTTTCACTGTAAGGCAGTCCCACACGTAGGAGGAAGACGAGAACATTCTGAAGGAATTTGATTTATTTATGTTTTCTGCATAGATACTTGTGATGTGTCTGCTTCCTGGAAAAGCTACGTTGATAGATGGCGGATAGCAGAACAGCTAGCTCTTATTCTCTCTTTTAGCTGACGTTCTTATCACCCATAATTTAAAACCTAATTAAAGTATGGTTCATTTATAACAAAAGGACACCGGACAGGATCCGGGCTCCAATCTCTGCGTTGTCCCTAACCAGCTCTGTGGCCCTAGGCAAACTAGCTCTCACCCTCTCACCGGGACTGTGTTGTTCTGCCTTATAATCCTAACAGCTCTATGTATTAAACACTTCCTCCCAAGCCCTTCAACCGGATTATCTCATTTAAACCTCACGTACCCGCCCTGGGTAGGTTCTGTTATTGCCTCCATTTGGCAGACGAGGAAGCCGCGGCATAGAATAGGCATCAACGCCTATCACCTTGTCCAGAGTGACGCAGCTCGCCTGCCCAAGAGCCAGGAATTCATCAGCTTTCCTTAGCCTGTGCTCCAAACCCCGGGCTGTGTGTTTCTCTGATCGCCCCAGTCGCCCAGCCCAAGGAGGTGTTCTTTTTTTTTTTTTAATTCTTTTTTTTTTTTAAGATTTTATTTATTTATTGGACAGAGAGAGACAGCCAGCAAGAGAGGGAACAGAAGCACGGGGAGTGGGAGAGGAAGAAGCAGGCTCCTAGCGGAGGAGCCTGATGTGGGGCTCCATCCCCGGAACGCCAGGATCACGCCCTGAGCCGAAGGCAGACGCTCAACGACTGCGCCCCCCAGGCACCCCCCAAGGAGGTGTTCTTGCTCTAGAAATCCTTAATCGTACTTCGGGACGATTTGGTTTTAACTCATGTGGCTCAACTCAGCTGCTGTGTGTTGTTTCCTTTATTAAGTTTTAAGATTATTTTGGTTTTTAAAATCTTGTTTCCTCGACTGAGTAAAATGTCTGAAGGAGCCTGTGGAAGGACCACCTCCTCGAGGATGATGAGTGAGGTTTTCTGCCCTTTTTAGAGTCTTCCCTTTATAAATGGAAATAATAATGCCTGGCTGAAGGGTTGTTCTGAGACTCCAAGCAAAATGACCATAAGGTGAAAAGCGCAGTGTGAATAGAATCTGCTACTGGTATTTTAAAGCATCGGCCCTTCCAGGGAAGACTCTCTCACGCACTGTAGTCTTCGTAGATGGAGCACGGTGCCCCCAGCGCTGTGAGATGCTGGAGCGACGGTGTGGGTCATCGCTTTGATTGTGGTTTTCAATTAAAAAAGAATTCTTAAAAGCATTCTTATTTACCTTCGCACCATAAACTGATGTAGCAGGAGGGGCAGCTTAATGGAGATGCTGAGGCAAGAGAAGAGAACTCACATTGGCTGAGGACCTAAATTTGTCCTAGGCGTTACTTCACTGAATTCCCACCATCTGTCGGAGAGGAAGTTGAGCGAAAGCGAGTACAGAGATGTTAGGTAGCTTCCACAGAACACACAGCTTTTCGCTAAGAGCTAAGATTGAAACAGCAACCATGGTTTTGCCACGCCATACTGAAGACGAGTTTTCCTTAAGATTTTTGAGCCTAAAATCTGTGTATGTTGTCATGTCTCAGTATATCAAAATATCCAAATTAAGAGTCAACATTTGCATAATAAACACAAGAATGAACTATTAAAGCACAAAGCTAAGAATCCTCAAAGTATGCATTGGAAATGACCTTGAAGTCAGCAAGTTCAAGAACCAGTCCATGGCTTTTCCAGCTTCTCCTTGAACACCTCCTGAAGTGTGGAACTCACTGTCTCCAGTGGCCAACAATTTCATCTTTGAACACTTAGAAAGCATTACCACTAGACTCTCCCTCAGGCATTTCAAACTTAAGATGCTTAAAACTTAGTTCGTAAAGTAGTTTCATAATTTTGTTTATAGTTAATGGGGGAGTTGGGCTTACCAGAGGAGAGCAAGTGCTATAGACGGGAACATTATCCCATCAATAATTAACCACAGATTACATTCTAAACAACCATTCACTTTTTCATTACTGAGGCCAAAGGAAAAAGTCAGTAAAAATTGTTACCCTATCTCCTTGGGATTTTCCAGGACCATCTTGTCAGAGCTTCAGTGCTCTGTTTGCCTTAGAAGACAATTGTATCCATCAGGGTTCCCAGCAAGAAGCTGATGGTGCATTCAGATGAAAACTTGAGGCAGGTTAATGAAGGGACATTTACAAAAGCATGGGCAGGGTTCAGGGAAATCAGCAGAGTATGGTGAAGTGGCCCCAGACTAGCAATAGTGGAGAATTTAGTACCCGTGGACCTGAGAGGGTGAGGGGAAGGAGCAGAACCCAAGAAAGTCGCCATGAAAGATGCCCCCCCCCCCACCTAGAAGAAATGTGGCCCGAGGTGGAGGTTTGCTGATAATCAGGAGTTCAGCAGAGGAATAGGCACCCGGACCTCACTACCCCCACCAGAGTTCCTGCCCACGGCTCAGAGTTTCTGCTGGTACCAGTTGGAAGACAGAAGATAAGGAAGCTTACTAATCCAGTTCAGGAACTCACCTGCCTTCAAGACACAGAGCAAGACCCAGAAGAGCAGAGAATTCCAGCACCACAATGTTCCATGCAACCCCAAATATACCCCAAGCCTTGCTTTTCCTTCTTACTCCTCTCTTGCCATTTATCTACACCTCCTTCTCCCATCTCCAGCTACTAAATCAGCAACAGGAAGGACAGTTGGTTTGAAAATAACCTTGGGTCAGGTCACCTGGCTGGCTCAGTCAGGTGAGCATTCGACTCTTGATTTCCGATCAGGTCATGATCTCAGGGTCCTATGATCTAGCCTGGCATTGGGCTCCGTGCTCAGTGGGGAGTGTGCTTGAGGTTCTCTCTCTCCCTCTCCCTCTGCTCATCCCCCTACTCTCTCTCTCTGAAAGAAAGAAAGAAAGAAAGAAAGAAAGAAAGAAAGAAAGAAAGAAAAGAAAGAAAGAAAAAAAGAAAGAAAAGAAAAGAGAAAAAGAAGCCTTGGGTCATGGATGGAAATGGTAATCCTAGAGCTCTGCTAGATTTTGCCATTCAAAGAGGTTAGCATTTGTCTCTTAAATTACACAAATTAATTCTAAAAGAAACTGTGTGACCCTGCTTCCACATTTTTGTGTCGTAATCAGAAGACCAAACTTGCTAAGAAATACATAGAAATATACGCACGTGCACACACAAGCACACACATTTAGAGGCCATTTAGTGTTCACAAAGCAAACTTTTTTCCTTTTTCTCTGATTTCTTTGAGACTTTGTCTAATTGTTCTTTGTTAAAGCCTTTATTAAGCTTTAAATGCTGCCAATGTAACTTCTAAGCTCTGAATTACTAGTCTAATTGCTTTCTCCCTATCCCCAGTATGTTCAAAGCCTTGCCTTTCGGGAATTCTGTCTTCACTAAAGTTTTCTGAGACTAAAGTTTTCTGAGTAAGGGGTCTCAGAACCAGATTTTCCAATGGGGTCTGCTCTTGTGCTTGAAGATAGAGCTGACAAACAGCATGCATTTCCAACAAGCCAGGTCCATTGGGAGGACCATTTGTTGCAAAATCCCTGAGATAAGAGCTGACCCAGTTTGAACAAGTTCAAGGAAATGTTTGCATCCATATTACTTGGATGCTAGTGTGATAGTCTGTTCATAAGTGTTTTGAGCCTGAGAGTTTTTTTCAGACTCCAGTAAATCCCATACTAATCTGTCCACCGTGCCCCCGATCACCAGTCCAGAGAGATACACGTCGGTGGGAAAGACGACACATTCTTACACAGTAAAAGCAGAATAAGGGCAGCATTTTTTTTAAAAGATTTTATTTATTTATTTGACAGAGACAGCCAGCGAGAGAGGGAACACAAGCAGGGGGAGTGGGAGAGGAAGAAGCAGTCTCCTAGGAAGAAGCAGGCTCCCAGGAAGGAGCCTGATGTGGGGCTCGATCCCAGAACACTGGGATCATGCCCTGAGCCAAAGGCAGCTGCTTAACGACTGCACCACCCAGGCGCCCCCAAGGGCAGCATTTTGTCTTGAAAGGTAGCTGATACATGAGTCAGCTCACTGGTGAGGGCTTCGGAGTTCTATAATCCTTGAAGGTGTGTGTATTTTTCCCCCTAATGTTAGTAATATGGCAGGGACACTGAGTAATAAACCTTTTGAATTCACGTACTCATTCAAGTTTTTATTAAGCCCCTTCTTTGGAGCAAATATGGCTGTAGGGGTGGGACATGATGTGGCGAGGAAGATGTGATCCCTCTCCTTAAAGACTTGTGGTTCAGCTGAGTGACCATATCACATCAGAACGGGGGCAAATTCTGAAAGCAAAATATTGTCAGAGACTCTGCAGACCTCTTCATCTGTTTCGTGCCACAGCCCTTAAACTGACGAGGCTCCGTGAGGCCATCTGAGTGATGTTGTTGCGGTTGTGTCTGTGCCATGGGCTCAACAAATCATGACGACTGTGGTTATCAGTTGATTCTTACAGCCATCCCATCCCCCAGCCTCATGATCCCATGTAGCCCAGACACGCGTCAGTTTTCGTGCTAAGCGGTTGCAACAACCTCCTGATTGCTTTCCCTGTTTATACTCAAGCATCTTTGCTTTAGTCCCCCTAAATCCATTACCTAGCACCCCTTAAACGATCGTGCTAAAACAGGCATCTGGTGCTCCCATTTCTCTCCTTTAACGCTTCACAGTTTCCCATGTCCGCCAAGGTAAGGTCCAGACTCACCAGTGAGCGCCACTGTGATCTGACTTCTCCAGCACCCTCCCACGGCTCCTGCAGCTACACCTTCCCGTGGATTCTGCCATGGTGACCTCCTCTGGTGAGCCTCTCCCAGCATCCACTTCAGGCTTTAGCCCTTCCTGCCTGCGTGCCAGGCGTCAGTCTACCTGGGCCAGTCTTCCTCTTCCCTTCCTAACTCCGCCTCTGCTTTCTTGGTCCACCTCCATGTCTGTCCCTCTCTACTGCCACCTCACAGGCACCGTCACATATTCCCTGAACAACTGCTGTAGCTTCCTAACTGGTCTCCCCTCTGCCTCTGCTGTTGCTCCCTTCTAGTCCATTGACCGCCAGGGTGGTGGTAACCATCACGCAAGCCCTCTTAACCCTTTTCCTGTCACGCTGGAGATAAAGAACAGCATCTTTCCTAGGGCCAGTACAGACGGGCCCTTCCAGGCGCTGCTGTGTCTCCAGCCTCGTGCTCCTTATGCAGCTGGCTCCAACGACCATGACCTGTGAACGCCTTTGCGTGTCAGGTTTCCTTCTGCTGCAGCTTTTGCACCTGCTGGTCCCTCTTAGCTTGTTCATGTCTCCTACCCATTGCACAGATCTCAGCTCAAGAACTCCTGTCAGAAGGAAGCCCTCCTTGATCACTAGTCTAGACTTTCTTTATTCTGCACTCTCACGGAAAAGTATTCCTGTTCTTCGTAGCGCCTGCCTCGGTCTGCAGGTGGTTGTAATCATGGTCTGACTCTGACCCGAAAGCAAGCTTCATGAGATAGGGATGACACCTGATTTTGTTCGTCATTGCATTCCTAGCCTAGTACAGTATCAGGCACAAGAGGGAAGCATTCTAATCCATCAGTCAATCAGTCCTCCAAGACTCTTACTTTGTTTGGAAAGCCCTACAGTCATGACCACTAGCATCCCAGGTGGGACTGGCCTCCAGCAGCCTGTGAATGTGTTGGAGCACAGACCTTTGTTCTGTATTATTTTCCTTGCCAGTCCCTTAAGGATCTCAGAGTCCAGAGAGAGAAGCGATATCTTAATCAACTCTACATCCACTATGCCTGACACGTAGATGGTGAACGATACATTCGTCAGTAAGTTTTTTTAAATTGAGGTAAAATTTGCATAACATAAAATTTTAACCATTTTAAAGTGTCTAACTCCGTGGCATTTATCACATTCACAATGTTGTACAATCATCACTACTGGTTTCAGAGCATTTTCATCACCCCAAAAGGAAGCCCTTACCTGTTGAGTAGTTATTCCCCACTCCACCCTCTCCCCACCCAGCTCCTGGCAACCATTAATCTGCTTTCCACCTCTTTAGATTATTCCATACTGGGACATTTTGTACCAAGGGAATATAAATATGTGGCCTTTTGTGTTTGGCTTTTTTCACTTAGCATAATACTCTCAGGGTCTCTCCATGCAATAATATGTATCAGGACTTCATTTTCATGGCTGAATAATACTCCGTTGTGTAGATACATCACGTCTTGCGTATTCGTTCATCTGATAGTGCTGTAAACTTCCATACACGCTTTTGTTTGAATTCCTGCTTTCAGGCCTTCCGCTGTATACTTGAAGATGGAATTGTGTCACATAACTGTATGGTTAGCTGATTGAGCAACCACCGAACTGCTTTCCAGGGAAGCTGCGTCATTTTACATTCTCACCGGCGGTGTATGAAGGCCCCAATCATTTCTCGACATCTTCACTGACATTGTTATTTTCTATAGTTGTCATTTTTTTAAAAGATCTTATTTATTTATTTATTTATTTGAGAGAAAGCAGAGCAAGAGAGAGAGAGCATGAGTTGGGGTGAGAGGCAGAGCGAGAGGGACAAGCAGACTCCCCGCTGAGCAGGGAGCCTAATGAGGGGCTTGATCCCAGCTGAGATCATGACCCAAGCTGAGATCATGAACCAAGCTGAAGGCAGACGAGTCACCCAGGTCCCCCTGTAGTTGTCATTTTTTGAAGCAATCAGTATTATAGCTACCCTAGTCGGTTTGAAGCGGTATCTCATTGTGGCAGTACCACTCCCTATCCGTTACGATGACTACTACTAAAAAAAATTAAAAACAAAAAAATCAGAAAAGAACAAGTGCCGGTGAGGATGTGGGAGAAATTGGAATCTTTATGCACAGCTGGTGGGAGTGTAAACTTATGCCCAAAGGAAAACCTACTGTATGAAGACAGTATGGTGGTTCCTCAAAAAATTAAAAATAGAATTGCTCTCTGATCCAAGCAATTCCACTTCTGAGTATATATCCCAAAGAATTGGAAGCAGGGACTGGAACAGATATTTGCACATCCGTGTTGATAGCAGAATTACTTGGACTAGCCGAAATGCGGAAGCAGCCCAAGTGCCATTCAGCAGGTGACGGACACACAGAACGTGGTATGTGCATGTCACGGCTTACTACTCAGGTTCGAAAAGGAAGGAAATCCTGTTAAATACCACAACCTGGATAAAGCTTGACGACATTGTGCTAAGGGACATAAGCCTTTCGCAAAAAAGACAAATATTGTCTGATTCTCCACTGATGCGAGTAGTCACATTCCTGGAGACTGGTAGTAGAGGCTGGCTGCTGGGGGCTGCGGGGGAGGTGGGGAAACCATAGGCCAGAGGCTGAGAGAGGCTTCCATTTTCTCCAAAGAGGCGGAATGCAAGCGGGCACGCACATGGGGTTGTGGCCTGGGTGTTTCACTGTCTCCCGTGTTCCTCCGGCAGCAAAAGGAGGCTCTTCCTAATCTAAAGACTCCCTAGCAGTTGGCAAATGATGTGAGGCATGGCACGTAGAAAAGAAGTCCCAAATTGATAGCAACGGGAGGAAAGGAACCCTAGAAAAAATAACTGAGAAGGGACTGCAGTTCGCAAAAGTACCATTAGAAACTATTTCTGGAACGGAAGAAGCAAATGAAGACTTCAGAATTTGTGACAAGACAGCTGACCAAGAAAGAAGAGGACATTCTAGAGAAAAATGCTGAGGCCCGGAGTGCCGGCTGAT
Source organism: Ursus arctos (assembly GCF_023065955.2). Classification (NCBI taxonomy): domain Eukaryota; kingdom Metazoa; phylum Chordata; class Mammalia; order Carnivora; family Ursidae; genus Ursus; species Ursus arctos. The sequence continues at coordinate 8,083,363 of NW_026623019.1, read as the reverse complement.
GAGCAGAATTGTTGGCTGCTCAACTTCTGGTTTCAAGACAGAAAACCACCCTGTTTTCTGTAGGTAGCAAATATTTATTGCCTGAGTGTTAGTTCTGATGACACAGTCAGCAAAGTATGATATTTGTAAGCTGGTGTTTTATAAGCGGCAGTCATGGTAGCACCCACTGAAACCGAAAAGCCAAAAGCCCTGTTCAGAGTCCTATATTTTGGGATTCTTTTTAATAAAAATTCCTATTTATTTTGTGTCAGGAAGAACACCAGGGACTAAAATTATTTTGAAAAGAGACTAGATGAAGTACAACTCCTATCTCCCCCTGCAAAACAATAAGTAATTGTATCCAAGTAAACTTTCTTGTCTAGCTGTTTGAGGGAGTCCTTAGGTTTTTCTTAAAATGATTATTCAGGAAAAAAATGTTCAGTTGGGATTATCCTTACTTTTTATAACCCCTTTTCTTTCCTGGTATGTGGCTTTTAGCCAGTCCTCTGATTCTTAGAATGCTTCCGAAAAAGATGAATTAAGGAAGAGGAAAGGAAATTCAAATAAGTCAACGGGGGCTGCTTGGCAATAGTGAGCATAAAACATGTGGTTAGGAAGAGGTTGAAATGAACTGAAATCAAGGCAACTGCTTTTTTCAATAGTACTTGCTATTTCTATCCTCCATTTCCATAGAGGGAGGGAAACCGAAATGGTATAATAAAAACAGCTAATATTTATCCAACGAAGCATATAAGGTGCCAGGGCCCGTTCTAAATGCTTCACACGTATTAACTCACTTAATCTTCACATCAGCCCTATTAAGGACGGAACCGTGGAAGCCTCCATTGCTAAATTTTCAGGAATTTTGTGAGCCTGTTGGTAGCTTGAAATCAGTCATTGTGGGAGTATTTATTTATACCATGGAAATCGACATATGTTACAAATCGGGGCTTTTGGGGGGAGAGCCATTTGTTAAACGTTTTCTAGAATACCACTGCTGTTGTCCTTCTTTCACAGATGGGGAAACTGGGACACAGAGAAGTTAGGTAGATTTTCCATGATCATGCAACTAGTAGTTAAAATTGGTAGCGAGGCAGCACGACTTAAGATCCCAAGCTTTTCACCATCATACCATACTGCTTCTGATATGACTAACTTGCATGGGCTGGATTTAGAAAGCCTAGGGCTCTAATTTGGACTCTTCTACTATCCACTGTTTAAGCTTTCTGGGCCTCAAGGCATTTTATAATGGAGCTGTTACAATCTAAGAATGTTTCACATTGATCTCTGCTATATCATGAATGAAATAGATTATGTGAAATTGCAAAATAGTCCTTGATTATCCCCTTCCTTCCATCCTTCCATCCTCCCTCTCTCTCTTCCTTCCTAATTTTGATTGTGTCTTTGCTATGAAAGTAGGATACATGTAAATCTCTTCGGACTTTTGGCAGCGTTTAAGGAAGACTATAGTGAATTTTCTCCCTAATGCTCCCATACCGCTTTCCTCATTATCGTAGAAAGCAGAACAGCTGTGCTGACAGTGAGTATCATCATCATCATTAATAAATATTTATTGAGCATGCCCTTTGTGCTGAGCTCTGAGGACACAGAGAGGTAGAAGATAAGGTCCTAGGAGCTTGCCCAACAAGTGGCCCAGAGAGAGAGGAGAGGAGCCACAGTGTGTGGGGAAGACTTTCTGGGGGAGGGAGGAGCACCTGAGCGGAAGGAAGCGTCACCCAGCAGGTGGGCATCATAAGTCGGCAGAATGGTTTGAAGGAAGGCACCGGGACAATGATCATTTCTGTGTTTGGAATAATAAGTGATGCGATTTGGCCCAAGGAGAAGTTCTGTAATAGGAGATGAGGCTGGAAAGGATGGACTGCTGTTTGAAGAGGGCCTTTGAGCTTGGCTCAGGAGCGAGGGCTTCATTTTTTGAGCAGTAAGGAATCACCCGTGGTGCTGAGCGCACCAAAGACGCGGAAAGTCTTGCTATGAATGAGGTGAAATTTAGCCAGGTGTGTAGCATGAACTGAAGGAGAGAGTCACTGGAAATGGAGATAACAGTAAAACAATAATCTATTACGAAAGCTTCTCCAACATGGAAAATCCTCATGGAATAATTAGAATTGTAAGCAAGATACAATTAGAATTGCAGACTGTGGTTACAACAGTACAAACACCTACCCGGTGGGAGAGGCTGGGAAGAACCACAGCTGCATTATCGCAGTGACTGGATTGCGCTGGAGAGTTATGGGGGATTTTTTCTTTTTCTTGAATCAAATTTTTGGTTATGGGGTCATAGTTAATCATTGTGAAAATGTATGTAAATAAAAAAATGGACAGAAGAAGAGGTGCTCGAAGGGGACACATATATTAGGTAAAATGAGAAATGATGCTTTAGGCAGAACAAGATAAAGGAAAACCCTCCAAATGCGATGGCTTTGGGGCAGCTGGAGATATGGGGCTGAATGGAGAGCGATCAACCCTTGACACGGGGCTTTGAGAGTGAGGGAAGGGCTGAGGAGTTGGAGGGAGCTCACAGCAGGAAGCACTGAGCAAGACCTAAAACTTGGGCTTGGCCCGAGAAGGTGTGGAAGAGGAGGAAGAAGGGAAATCCATAGACAGGCCTGAACATAATTAACCCAAGAAGGAGGAGTGTTAAGACCTGTTAGGACAAAGAGGCAAACAGAAGTTAGTTTATAAACTCATTTCATTTACTGAGTGTTTTTCTCTGTGTTGGCACCATGATATGTACATTACCTCCACTGGCTTTTGTAATTCTCCTAACGGTGCTTGTGTTGGGTGCCATTGTTATGTTCTCCCCATTCTACGGATGGAAAACCGAGACACAAAATACAAGATGGCGCAAATCCTTCCATTTTGTAAGTGAAGGTAAAAGGGCTCACAGGTCAAGGTCACGTGACTTCTCCAGAGTCGAACCTGGCTTGAAGAGGGGAGCTTTCGTGGGAGGGAGGTTATGCATGCAAATCCCCCTCGATGGTGGCCAGCCCACCACTAGCACTGCTGAGCCTTGGCACAATTTGTTATGGATTTTCACAGCTGATATCGAAAGGACTTTGGTGGTATTTCCTCACACTTACTTTCCACATTTTCTCAATATATAAATTGTCTAACTCTACAAATTTTGATGCTTATGTCTCTCGGTGTTATATGGCTGCTCCAAGTAGTTTTCCTAGTTCATTATCAGTACTGTATCCGATGTCATACATGGCAAAGCTTTTAAAGCCTGGTAACGAATCCATCGATGAAGTGAGAGGGGGCAGGGTGGACAGTATTCAGAAGAGAGGAGGATCTGTGATCATTTAGCAAAATGCTGATTGGAAATTATTTCAAGTGATATACATTGGTGTTCGACCCTACAAAACAAGGTGCTTAGGTAGATGCCTAAGTGACCTTCTCTTTCAGTGTGTGTGTTAATAGTGTCTTTGAAGCAGAGAGTTACTAGATAGTTTTGCTCAGTTTTCAAGAAAGACCCTGAATGCACCAATCAGTAAAGGCCAGATACCATGCCCTTCGTAATGACTAACGACCAACAAATCCATCACGAATCTATTAAAACCTCAGGCCCTGGAAGCATACTAGCAAATTTCACAGTCTAAATTCTTACCAAGGTGGGAAATTTTATAGATTTTGCTGTTAACATAATAATGCATCCTGGTATTCACGTGAAAATGGAATCACGAACTGTAGTTTTCTTGTTATTAATTCAAATTAGGATATTGTATCTATTTTACTAGATTTCCAAAAATCTAAAACTGTTGCATCTGCAGTTTTGGATGTATTTATGGTATTAGTTGGCTTTAAACACGGTTAAATTTTACATTTAGTATCTTACTACAGTTGTGGGGGTGGTACTCACAAACCAACCCTGGTTTGCGTACTACCAGTATCTTTGTAAAAGTGACTTACAAAGAATGATTCTATTATAAAAATAGAACTATTATTGCTATACTCTGAAGTCTCTACAGAAAAAGAAAATAAAAGGACTTGATAAATCACTATTAATCTCTGGCTATTTGCTGATTATGTGGAAAAATTAAGCCTGGAACTGACTTGTCTCATCATCATCCATCATTATTTACTTGGTATCTACACACCAAAAAAAAAAAAGTCCAAGTAGAGGAGCCTGGTGGAAATTTTTATTTTACTATGTTTCATATGATACCTTCCATAAAGTCTTGATCACGAGACCCATGTTTTAATAACCTGACCTAAAAAAATATTTAGGTGAGGGCAAACAGTTCCTCAGATGTGTATCGCCTTATGGGTCCAAGGAGTGTTTTTCAACTCACTGTGCATTCTGAGTCATAGTGGGGTGTGTGCCGCCGTGAGAACAAGAAATAGAATAGAAACCGTTCACTTCAGAGAGCACTGCTGTTAGTAAGGGTGAGGGTCGTTGGAGGAGCCCTTGTCCTTACAGTGTCTGTTAGCCCGAGATCCGTTCTTCACTCTTCTGCTGGGCTCTCTGAGGCCAGTGGGGCCGGTTCCTTTGGGCTGCACTTCCCAGGTGCCTGTATCTGCTGCAGTCAGCCCCTGGGAGGCCCCGGCAAGAGACAGGACAGCTGGAGGACAGGAAGGAAGGGGAAGACGGGGTATTAGTCCCCTCTTCTCTTTCTGCCTCTGGCTGCGTCTCCAGCAACAGCTGTGTCTCCACAGTGGCTCTGAGAACCCTCCTGGCTTCCCACCTCTCCAGGAGACCTCGGTCTCTGGGCTCCGTGAGTTCTGCCTCATCCCTGCTCCCGCACCTTCGGGCTGATTGTGACTTCTTACTGTTGGTGCTCTCAGCTCCACGTCGGCATCTCAGCTCTTCCCTCGCCTGGGTAAACAATTTCCTGAATTAAATTCCTCCGTTTTCCTGGTTGGACCCTGACTGGCACCATTCACTGTATCCCTCAGTATGTGTGTATCGGGTCATGATGTGGAATACATTTCGTACTGAGAGTAGTTGTTAAAACAGTTTGAAAGCCACAGTCGATGAAAATAAATTTGACAGCATGTGGTGGATAGTGCTGGGCCCGTTTCTTCACTTTGGCGTTGATGGCTATTACTGAGATGGAGAGCATGAACTTGGAGACTTTTTTCCCCTCTCTTTTAAAAAGGGAAAACAATGTGGTATAGTAGAAAGTGTACCGACTGGGAGTGAGGACCAAGATTCTACTCTTGGTGGGTGGCCATGGGCAATCCAGGTAACCATGTGTTCTAGTAAAATTTGCTTCCTTTGTGCATGGAACCAGAGGCTCTGAGATTGGTCTGTCTTTTTTCTTTTTATGAAGATTTCTTATTTATTTATGTATTTGAGAGAGAGAGAGTGTGAGTGAGAGAGCAGCGCATGACCAGCAGGAAGGGACAGAGGGAGGAGGAAAAGCAGACTCCCCGATGAGCAGGGAACCCAATGCAGGACTCGATGCCAGGACCCCGGATCGTGACCTGAGTTGAAGGCAGACGCTTAACTAACTGAGCCACCCAGGCGCCCCGGCATGTCTTTTTTAAAGGGACTCCTATAAGAAGTTATAGTGTTACCATTTGAAAGAAGGCATTGATAGATAGCCTGTGACAGGTCAAAGACCAGAGAGACTAGCATTTGTAGGCTGTTTAAAAGAATAGTCACTTACCTAGATCATTCCATTATACTTGCATTATTTAATTATTTTCCTCAATTGGTAAGTATTTATTTATTACGTTAGCACTAGAAATAATAGCTCAGTGCTCTGGTCATAAGTTCTTAGGGAATAAACTTTGATGTGGGCTGTGGGACCTGCACAATATATCAGGTAACGGTGGTTACAGTCATTAATGTCAGTAAATAAATCACACCGTAAGATTGAGGTGTCACATAAAGACAGATGCCCCCATAGGTAGATATATTTTTTAAGTCGTTCAATAAAATATAGGTAAAGTGGGAGGTGTCGATCTCTTTAAGATGCAGACATACCCCGCATGCCCGAAGTCCTATTAAATAAACAGCGCTTCATGTTATGATGTTCTTTGACCTTCTCAGCAATTCCCTTGCTTTCCTCCATATGGAAGAAAAGTCTGTGACCAAAAGGCCCCAAATTGTCCTCAAAACAGTAAAATCCCACAGATAGCACAGTGTCTCTGGTGAGATAAGCCACGGAATATGCACAATCCCAGAGCAGATGTGAGCTTCTCCCTCATGCCCAGCCCTCCCTGAGGTCAGGGACTGTTCAGCTGAGTTTATCTGTAAGGGAGATAAAAGCTAGAAGCTTCCTGCCTGGCAGTAAACCTTGCCCCGTGCAGAATCCAGACACTTGCCACCCTTTCCTCAAACTTTGTATACTTGTGGTTTTTTGGGTTTTTTTATATTCATCGCTTTCTGGCTGGTAACACCAGCGACAACTAAAATAGAGCCATGTTGTTGTGGAATGTATTTTATCCGCACCTGTGGAGAGAATCAATTTTTTTTTTTTTTTTGGTCCCCAAAGCAGACTATTTATCTCCATTTCTTTAAAGAGTCATCTAAGGTAATTTTCATGCTTATTTCTGTTTTTATATGTTCCTGGTTTATTTTCTACTCTTCCCTTGAATTTACATAGAACGACTTCAAGTACGGACAAAATAAATGGCTGGAATAAAACAACAGCAGATTGCGCTCTTGTGTGCTGAACTTGAAGCAAGAATCTGCTGGGTGATGTGGTGGAAGTCAAGCCGGAAAAGGGTCGCACACACACGAAATGCAATGAATAGCCATGGAAAAGATAATCCGGTAAGAGCCGAACGTGGTCTAAAAGTAAAATGCTGCCATAAAATCTAATAAAACCGTGTGGGAAAGGGATCCGGCATATTCCGCCCCCGTGGCCTTTGGTTGAGGGGCTTGGAGAAGAGCTACAGTGGCCCACTGGTACAGAAGCATGCTGTTCAGAGAAACACAGGGCAGTCAGTACAATGGCCTGCCAAAGAAAAGTTAAAATATTTGAACAATTGGTGACAATAAAAAAATTTTAGGCTCTGATTTCTTGTTCTGATCCCTCAAATGCACCTGCCCAAAGATGTGTCGAAGCCTCAGAGATACGTTGAAGACAACATTTGTAAAATCCTTTCTTGTCTGGTCAACAATATATAATGGAGTATTATTGAGAAAATCCTTCCGAATGAAATTATCCTCAGAAAACCCATCTCCAGAGACAAATGAAGCCTTCCTTTGGGCAGTTAGAATGCATTTGAATTATCTAGAGAAATATTGAGTTCTAAATGGTTTTTCTAAGGATAGACATGATTGGACATATAAAGTGTGCCTGCTTCATTTTATGAAAGTTAAGGGAAAGATTAATTTCTTATCAGAAAAGTATCCTCGATCATTAATGCTGCTGATACCTCGATGGCAGGGCTTCTTACCCCCTGTGATGAAGATCCCCTTGGGAATCTGATTGAATGGATGGACTCCCTTTGCAGAAAGTGCATCTTAACATGATCATGGAATTTCAAACACGGTTTCAAGGGATTGTCAAATGCACCAAAGATCGTTTATATTCTACCTCCCCCTGGTCCCATAATGGGTTCAGAACCCTGTATTGATGACAAATGATTGAACAGTTTTTACATGAGCCACAAAGATCACACTGAGTCTGGAGTTTTACTAAGCTGGGTTAAAAATTCTGACTTCATCACTCAGTTCTCTCCAAGTTGTTTGATCACATTCCCCTCGCAGTTAAAAAGGAAAAGAATAAAATAACAAAGAGTATGCTTATGCATATTTTTTCATAATACATGTATTCAGTATTAATATATCAAGTGCATGATAAAACATACACAAAAGAGAAGTTAGGAAAGAATGAGATGAAGATGAAGAGAATAAAATATCTTGCTAATCATGATGATATCATACTCTATCAATAGCTAATATCTCATGGCAATATATAAGCTCAGATCAGAATTCATCGTTAATGATAGTTCATAGAAATCCAAATTGCAAGTAGTCTTGAATAATTGTGAATGTTTTTGACCTATTTCTTGTCAGATCCAATTAGACTATCGTTGTTTTCATGTTTCCGTATGGCTGGAAAAACTCTGAGAACCAAAAGTGGCAGATTTGATCTTGATTTTCACCTGTGAGTGCATTATCAGATTTATCTCAATCTTCGATTTCTTTGAAGGACCCTTTTAAGCCACTTGTTTTGCAAATAAGAGAGTTAATTGGTTAAAACCAGACAAGACACTTTGTGGAAGGTGTAAACTTCAGGCAATGTCAACACCCTGAAAATAAAAGAACAAGAGGGGGCGCCACTGTCACCCCTCTGCCTGAGGCCCTTTGGTAGGTGCTCCACATTGATGCTGGGCACATGACCACTTTCCTCGGCACCACGTAAAGGTCCTAGGTAAATGAATATAATGAACATTAGTAAATATCTTCTCTTTTTGGGCATTACATTTTCTAAGCATTAAAGGAAAAAGAAATAGAATTTCTACTGTTCTTTCCAAATCACAGTGAATTGCCTTGCGCACTTGGCTTTGGAGACCCCTGCCTTAGGCAAATTATTTCCTGCTTCTCAGTTTCTTCATCTGGAAAATGGGGATAATGTCACAGAACTTACAGAGCCCAGTGGGTAAACGGCATATGTAAAGGTGTGTCCACAAACCCTGGCATGTGATTTAAAGGAGGAATCAAAGGAGAAATGCTATTTCAATGATTACTACTCTCTCACGCGGTTGCCAAGTGTACACTCCCGTTACTCCCAGCCTAATTTAAACACCAAACAAAACCTCCTCTCAGTGCCGTCTATCTGACTGCAAGAGCTGTAGTTTCTCACCTCCCACCTTACCCCCAAAACAAAACGCAACAAACAAAACAAAAGCATATTAGCCTTTTCAGCTTGGAAAACAACGGAATCTGAACTCTTAGTAATCTCGTTCATTAACATGAGAATTACTCATTGGGAAGACCCGTTAAATCCTATCAGATAATTTTAATTTGGATCCCTGAAGTTGTGGGGTTTCTTGTTTGCTTCTTGTTTTGTTTTTAAACAACATACAAAGTACTAGACATCCGGCTAAGTGCTAAGGTTTCCAAGATGAATTGAACTTGCTCTACGCCCTCCAGGCACTAACCATCTAGTGGAGGATACCAAACAAATAATCGCATCAAAGTGATAAGGGCTATAATGGAGGTAAACACTGGTTGCTATGGGAGCAGAGTAGGATAAGCAGCTTCCTTTGCCTGGGGAGGGCCACTGGAAGGACGCTGGGCCACAGCCGAGTCTTGGAGGATGTGGGCTGAGAACCTGCATTTTGGTCAGAGGGAAGTATATCCAGTTTGGTCCCTTAGCAGCCAGCAGATAGACCAGGTTTCTGGAGCCCAGGGGTTTGAGGAAGTCAACAAGGCTGACAGAAATCTGTCCATGCTCAGCCTTGGATGAAATGCTACCCCTGAAATTTATCATAGAATGGACGGGAAATAGACAAAGGCTCTTGAGCTAGAGGGTGATACCATCACAAAGAACTGGGGTGGTATTTTGGAGGAATGACTGGTGAACCAAAATCTCTTGAGACTGTTGGTGGGGAAAAAGGAGAGAGAGGCGTGTTTACCTCTGTAGTAAATTTACTTGCTAATTCTAAACTCCTCAGGAAAGTAAATGTCGGCTAATTCACTGTGCCCAAGTTTAGGTTCCATTACTGCAGATGAAGTATTCATTCCCTAAGTGTCTGACTTGCTCCTATTTGAAGCTAGGCAACATTTCAGCCAGCATTACCAGTTGCCTGGTGGGATTACAAGCTTCCTCACGTTGTGCATGGAATTTTTCTTTATGAGGATGTTATAACCAGATATCAATTTTCAAACCCAACAGCCACTCTAAACAGAACATCAACCACAGCCGACTTACATAACAAGTGAATGTGGCCATACAGACATGAAAAAGCGACTTCCCTCTCTTGATGCCAAACTAGAAAGAGAAAAGCAAGTTCAGAGAACACATTATGACTCATCAAAGTCCAAAAGGAAAAGCTTCATGTGACTATAGCATCCTGTGCAGCCCCTTGGGGTCCTTTTAGCCTGCAACCATATTGGCTTTTGTGTGGATCTTCTGCGAAACAAAAGAACCCCATCATTTTCCTCCTTAACATCAATTGTTAAATGTTGCTTTCTCTCAGAGATGTAGCTTATGCTCTACGTTCTACAATCTTTTTTTTTTTTTTCCGTACTGAGTGAATGCCTTTTCATTTCTCCTGAGTGTAGGCCTTATTTTTTAACATTTCTACTTGCTGCAGTGCAAGCTACAAACAAGACGATTCTTCAGAGGGAAGACCTGAAGGGAGAAGGTGGTGCTTTCTTAGACCAATACGAAGGGGAAAGGAGGTGCAATATCTGTATTTAAGCTCTACTCCCAGAGATAGATTTTATTTTTCAATTCCCGTAGTCGAGCATATAATGCATTGATACCAATCCCTCCAAGTCCTGAATCAAAATTTTATATGAGCTGAAGAATATACACATATAGCAAAGCGAGTGTTTTCTTCTCTCCTCTCCCTCTGACAAAATGCCAGGAGGAATGGCCAGTCTCTTCCTCCAGTGTCTTACCAAGATGATCGTTCTCTCTTTGAAATCTGGCATGGCAGGTGAAGGTGGAATCGTAAAGGGATCAAAGGTACTTACGTACCAGGAAGGAAAGGTGTGAAGTTGGCATGCCACAGAAACAAATTGGGCCTAAAAAAAAAAATTAAAACCTAAAATTAGCTAATGTAATAAGCATGGCCATTAGGAGAAGGTCCTTTTACAGACAACTAGGTTATTTGGCTATATTATTAGTTGCAATTTATGAGGCAGTTAGAAGTTATACTTTTACTACATTGCTAATTTTAAGGTTTCTCACAGTTTATTTCCCGGGTAAAAGTTATACCGGCATATCCTCGGGCAGAAAAACTAGTTCTTACAGTCGACTCTTCAGGGCATACTGTATTATTTCTCTTAGATGCGTTTTCTTTTGTTGTCCTGAGGCTCACTTTGGGATAGACAGGAAATTATAACGCTGAAGTTACCAAGCAAGTAACAAAGCCTTAGAAACTAGGGGGTGGCTTGACATTGACACTCCTAGCCGTCTGAACTTGGTGCCCTTGCAGACTCTGCCACCCCTAGCAGGGGACAAGCCACGTAAACCGTTTTTGCCATTTCCTGACCCTATGCAGCATCGGGTGCACTCTGCTTTGCTTCTCGTCTTCAGCTTCTCCAGTGCCTAGTTCCAAGCATCCTAGAACTGCATTTCAGACCCTGTTGCTCAAAGAGTCAATTTTACAATAGCAAAATGGTCTTAAAATAGGATTTTACTCTAGGGGGAAAATCCTCAACCAAATAGTCACAGTGCACTTTGAATGACTAATTGAAGCCATTACATTACAAAATAAGGGATACATCATTCTTTTCATAACACTACCATATAGGAACAGTTTTAATTTTAAGAGTCAAGCACTTACATTAATCTGAGTCTGAAATAATAGGCCCCTGATTTAAAATCTCCTAACATTCTTTCACACTTCATAAAACTAAAAATAAAATTGTCTCAGCAAACACTGACCTATTCCGCCAGCCAAAGAACTGTATTTCAAGGAGAATTGGAACAAGAGGTCTCAAAACTGCCAAGTGCCAGCAGTTTACTGTGTGGAGCCTTAATCGGTCTTAAATGCGAGGTGGGAGAGAAGAGCCTATGGACTGTACAGGATAAGAGATTTATTCTCCTTCTTAAATCAAAAGCAGATTCCATGCTTCAGCTGTCCCCTAACCCGCTCGCCCCGCCCCCACGGGGTTATTTTTCCATATTTTTGTATATATTTTACTCGAAGATGACAGGTGAGGGAAGCTTAAAGTGCCAGATCTGGTCCACAAAGTAAACAGAGGGGTTAGGGTGGGCTTATTTATTTACAAAGCGTTCAGTCTCTCAGCTGTTTTCCCTTCCTTGGCATTTGGAAGCTTGCCGTCCTTTAGAAAAGAGGCAGATTTGGCAGGAATGTTCTTTGTGCCCGCCTCTTTTTACCGGCGAGAAAGGGGACAGATTTATAATTACAACCTTGAGTGGGGGGTGGGGGGGTGGGCAGGAAAAGTTTCAGCCGGCACGACAATGCCTGTTTTTTCTTTCACGGTCAACGCCGTGCGACAAACAGCTTCGGTGCCACTCGGAGCCCTCCCCTGTCCCCTCCCTTTCCCTCTGCAGGCTCGCTCTGGCAGGCGGAGGCACAGTTAAATTCCAGCACCTTCTCCACATACCCCCAAACTACTACGCGCTATTACTACGGCTGTCCTCCCTCTCGCGGTGCCTCCCCTGCTTCCCCAGCCTCCCCGGGGGAGCCCGGCAGCGCCCCCCCAGGCGGCCGGCCGGCAGAGGGATAACGGGCGCCTAACTCCTCCAGGGCTTGGGGCTCTCTGCGTCCTGCGCAGTTTCTGTGCTCCAGGCACGAGCACGGCCCGAGAGCCGGCGCCTTGCAGACACACACGGATCCACGCATACAGTAGAGCTGTCTAGATCCACATTCTTGCACACCGCCCCCTCCCTCCCCCGAGCTCCCGGAGTCGCTGAGCGGGGCGAGTGACAGGCGCGTCCCGCCAACCCGCGCCCGGGCGGGCAGGGAGGAGCGGCGCGAGGGGCCAACTGCGGCGCGTCTTCCGGCGCCCGTGGAGGCGGCGAGGGTGGGACGCGGGGCGGAGCCCGAGTTTAGGAAGAGGAGGGGATGGCTGTCATCAATGAAGTCATATTCATAATCTAGTCCTCTCTCCCTCTGTTTCTGTACTCTGGGTGACTCAGAGAGGGAAGAGATTCAGCCAGCACACTCCTCGCGAGCAAGGTAAATATAACTTACAACTCCTTTCTCCTCTTTCCCCTCCCTCCGGCCTCCCGGCTGCAGCCGCCGCACAAACCCCTCCGGCACCGCGCCGCCTTCGCCGGGGATTATTCATTATTATCCTAATTATTATTTATTGTGCATGCACGGAGACCAAAACAAACAGGCGGGCCAACCGCCACAACAACAAAAAAAGCCCGCCTCCTCCCCGCGGGCCTCAGGTGGAATGCTCTAACGACAGCTCCCGGGCGGCCGTGGAAGAAACGGGAAAGTTTCAACCGAACCTTGCTGTTCTAATAATAACAGTAATAATTACTACTTCGGGGAGGCGAGGGGCGGGGGGGAATCCCAACAAACCACAGCCTTGACCCTAGGTAGGCAGTCAGCGATGCGCTGCCAACTCAAGGTTGCAACATACACACTCTCGGCAAGGTTGCAATCCCCCCATCCCCTTAAAGCTGGGGGAGGGGGGAAGGCTGGGGGATCCGGGAAGAAGATGGAAAGGCGACAGTTCACCCCAAGCAGTCCTCCCCGGAAGAGTTGGAAGGGGAGCGGGAGAGGAGGGCGAGGAGCCCGGGCTGGCGGCGGGGCGCCAACGAACGCGGCTGCCACCCGCTTCACGGGGACTTGTTTAAAGGGCTCCCGTTGCCGAGACGCGAGCGGATCGCGGCGGGAGAAGCCGGAGCTGGCGCGCCGAAGAGGCGGCAGCCGCCGCCGCGGGGCGGGTGAGTGCCGGATCGGAGGTGTCACCTCCACTTTGCGCGTTCCCTCGGGCGGGGATGAGGACGCTGACCGGTAGGCAGGCCTTTAGGCAAAGGGGTTACCGGGGCGCTGCGCCCGGGGCTCTGCGGACGGCCCTGCCTCTGGTACCTGGCGGCCGCGCGGGCTCGGGTGTTGAAGTTCGGGGTGTCCGGCCCGGGCGGCACTGCGGGGAGGGAGGGAGGAGGCCCCAAAGAAGGAGGTCGGAGGTGCCCGCCGGGCTCAGTTACCCTGCCCTCCCCCTCCCGGGGTTTGTTTTCTTTTGCTTGGCGTCTTCCCCCAGCTTGAGCCGCGGGAACCTCGGGCGTGGGTCGCCCGCGGTCGTCCGGGTGCTAGGGGCTCGCTGGGGCCCGGGAGAGCCACGGTGGCTGCGAGCCGGGAGGCCATGATCCGGATAATCCTCTCTGCCTGACTGTCACAAACAGGACCCGCGCGCACCCGGGCAGCAGTGGTGGCGTTCGCCGGAGAAGGGGAAGGGCTGCGGGGGGGCGGGGGAAGGAGGGAGGGGGTGGCGAGGGCGGGAGGCGGGGAGACCGGGTGGAAGCCTCCTCCCAACGATGACACGCACCCCTTCCTTCTCGCTCCCTGCTTTCGAGTTTGCTTTATTCCCATCCCAACCTGATTTACCCCTTCCTCTGCTCTCCCCCTCCATCCGGCCGTCTTCCCTCCTCCCGTTTGCGTTGAAAAACAGGGCCATGCCATCTGCAAAGGTGTCGCGATTCACTTCCCCAAATAACCGGTCCGGCGTGCCAGTCCCTAGGCGCCCTCCGGCTGCGGGCGCACACCGAGCCCCGTGTTCCGGGTGCCCCGCACCAGGCCTCGCAGCCTGGGCGCAGTTGCACCGCGCGGGGCGGGGCGCAGCAGTGCGGGCTCCAGGGGACACCCGTGCCCTGGTCCCGGCACTCGGCCGGTTTCCGGTACACGCGGGGAAATCGCCTCCTGCCAGTGTCTTCGCGCTCGCCCCTGCCTCCGCCGCCTGGATTGCATTATTATTTTTATCCGGGTTGCAGCTTGCGGCGGATCCTGGTGAGCGCGGGGCAGGCCGGACTGCTGGGGGTGGGGGGTGGGGGTGGAGGGAAGTTGGACATGGATCAGGCAGGAAAAAAAAAAAAAAAAGTTTGGCAGGGCGGCGAAGTAGGGAGGGGGGGTGGGAGGGGGCGGCGAGCTCCCGTGGCTCGCGTCTCCGCGCCCTCGGGGCCGGCGCGAGTGTGTCTGCGCGTGAGTGTGTGTTGTGCGCGCCGGGGCCAGTGCGTCGCGAGCGGAGGCGCGGGTAGGCGCCGGGAGCCCGGGGAGGACCAGGCGAGGTTTGGTGGCAGGGGCTGGTGGGGGTGGCGTGTGCGTGTGGCTGTGAGTGTGAGTGTGAGTGTGCGCGCGCGAGCGGCAGAGAATCAGGAAGTCACAGCAGCGAAGCGCACACAGACATGTTTGATCGCCGTGACATGACGCGCGCGAGGGAGGAAGCGGCGGCGGCGGCGGGGGCCGGGCCGCGGGCTCGGGCGCGGGCCTAGGGCTCGGGTGGGGAGACCCGCTCCGACAGCCGGCCGCGCCGCCGCCACAGGCTCGGCGAGCCCCGCGCCTCTTTTTGTTCCGCGTCCCCCAGGTAAGGAGCCTGCGCCGGCGCCGCCCGCTGAGTGCGGAGCTTTCCAGCTCTTTCCCTGCCGGCCCCCTCCGGTCTCCCGGCTCGCCTTTCCTGCAAAGTCAGGCAGGCGGGGGAAGCGGGCTCCTCGCCCTGCGATCGATCGCGTGGAAAACTTTCCAGCGGGAAGCACCGCGAGGGGGAAGAAGGAGGCCTTGCTGGCTGCTGTCGCTTGTCAGTTCTTTCTCCTCCGGGTCCGGAGAGTGGAGTCGCTGCGCCCTGGGGCTGTTGCACATTCAAACTTCGGGCCTAAACGTGCCTCCAACTCTCGCAGGATTTACTCCAGCAACAAAATAAATATTCGGAGTCGTCCATTTGGTCTTACCAAATTTTTTAAGAGAAGATTTTTTAAGAGAAGGAGATGGGCTTTGGGGAGTCGAGGAAAGTGGGGGGTGTTGTGCAGAATCCATTCCTTCTCTAATGTCTGCGCCGGGTGTTATGTAATTTTAGTAGCACATGGGTGCAAAGCCCACACTGGGCTTCTCTCCTCCTTTGTTTATATAACTTTTGGGAGAGTTTTGCAAGGTTTCGCCTTTTTTCCTTCCTCCCCAATCTGATGGACGTTGGTGCTTTTGAAACAACAAAGCGACCGGGGTAATATTTTATGGAGAGGTGTCATCACTGTCTCCTGGTCATTAGGTAGACTGTATTCCTAAGTACGTGTCATGTTAGAGCATAAGGGAGGTATTAAGGATACACGTTTGTCTCCTGCATGGAGTGGTTATTTTTAACGTCTGTGCGTCATGAATAGCAGAGTTAAATTTTAAACTCCCGTTTCAAAGGACTTTTTTATTTACACCTGGTTGTGCCATGCTCGTAAGGAGCAGAATGCTTGTATGAACAGAAAGATTGTTGCTGGCGTGTGGAATAGCAGAGAATTTCTGTCTAACCATTTAAGACTCAGAGGGCCCTGAGAGCTGGACTAAAGCCATGCCCAATATTATGTGTGTGTATAGACACTCAGATGTGCACATTCAAATATTTCGGTAATATTGTCCATCGGTTATTTGGGGGGCCCACTGCCCCAGGCTTGTTTGCCAACACTAGACTTGGTAGGCATCCAGCCTACGTTGAGCACACTGGTGAAGTGTTAAGAGGTGTGGCAGGTTTGAATCCAAGTTGGTGCATTGTTATGCAAATCCAGACACACTTTCTCTTTTAGGGATCTAATTGCGCTTTTATTCTCCTGCACTTTTTTTTTTTTTTTTTTTTTTTGTAAAGCTCCCTGATGACTCATGTTTGCCACTGGGAACAAGGGATTTGGAGAAACCTGTTAGGTACCCAGGATATTTATTGCAGTGGACTAAGGAAAAAATCCAAACCTGGGGACCAGGGTCCATTTACCTGATTGGAGGCATTAAGCAGAGGTGCCTTGTGGGTAAAGAACACTGCGAAAATAAATTAGGAGTTTGGGGTATCAGAACCCTTGAAGAATGGCCAGAGGTAAGGGAGTGTCTCTTCAATGCAGCCTTTCTCTTATGAGTGACAGCAGTGACATCCCAGCTGCAGGACTAGCGGCTCTGTGGCGTCTCAAGAAAATATTCACCGCAAGAGTGTGTTCAAAGCAGCTTTAGATCTTTTCTTTTGTTCGGTTTTAAAGTGGCTTCTGAGCATTTCCGTCAAGTTTCTTGAAAGGTGCTTTGACCAACACCTGAGGCTTGGGATTGACACATACACACAAAAAAGTGCCCCTGCTTGTATTTTATCGCTAATGCTTGAATTCTGTTTAAGATATTTCTGACAGTATAACTGGAAAGTAACACTCTGGCAAATAATTATTCAAAACTTTTTGTCTTTAAGATGAAGATATTTACAGGCCAGTATAAAAGCATATTCCTTTCTCTCTAGGAGACCATTGTGATGCCCCTTATATCACTATAATATTTTGACATTTCATTTTAAAGGCTTATTGTGTATTAGAGCAAGACCATAAAAGAGAAAACTTTCTTAAGCTATAAAAGTGGTGGTATCTTCAGTGTTTTCGTGGCTTTTTTCTTTTTCTTTTTCCCCTTTAGAAGTCTTCCTTTGTAAACAAGGCCTTTGTTTGTCAAACCCCCCTAGGTCAGCAGCTTTTTGATACTCCAGAGAAATAATAAATCACGATTTGTGACATCTTGACGTGCCGCCACGAGAACAACTGAATTATCACAAATATAACGCCAGGCAGTGTTTGCCAGCACTAACCTATCCAGGGAGTGTTGATAGGACCAGATTTCAACCAGCACAAGTTTTGATTCCCACTGTTTGTGGTCAAGATGATTTTAAGGGGAGCCACAGACAATTTGTTGCTTAACATGAGTGGACTTGGAGAACTCCCTGTAAGTGAGTCACTTTTCTCTTCTGCAGTATTTCTGGTGAACAGATGAGAACATTTCCCTAATGGGAAAGCCATATCTTGGAGCTGCTTCTGATTTTTCTCTTGTCACTTTTTTATGTGAAAGAATGATCTTCTGAATCACTCCTTGTCCTTAAATGTGTTCTGTAGATTGGTTTTGACCAACAGAGGATGCTGGATTTTCTGTCATCTCTGGAAGAGTTTGCATTATGGAACTTTACTCTCTAGCCATTTAAGCAAGTCTTGGGTCATTCCGTAAGTAGTTGGGAACAGAAGATACGAGTGGTGGTAAAGTTATTTGGTAGGATGTTTATTTTTTCTACATAGAAAGTCATGACTTTGCATTTACCAGGGAATATAGAAGTCTAAAACTTAGTTCTGCCGGAATCGTTATGAAAGTCAGAATATTTATTTTGAGGTTATTTATCAGCAAGTTAAATGGGATCTTGCAACGTGTCTTTGGAAAACTTTACAACCTTATTACTGTTTATTATGACTGGTTTGTTTTTCATGTCAATATAGTCCTTTTCCTTGAAAGTGTTCAGGGTACATTAGAGACTTTAATACAGGTTTTAAAGATACAGTGAAAGATGCTTGAATAATTACACCTTAGCAAAGCATATAATAAGGCTGATGAAATTCAGGAGCCCCCTAGCTGGGTTTTTAGGGTGTTGGATAGAAGCATCGTTTAATCTTAATTATGAGTGAATAACTCATTAATTCACTCATTTGGAATGATGGTTTAGATACGGAATACAGGATTTTGACTGAAGTACTGACATAAGTGGCGCCCTTCTGGACTTCTGGATTTATAACACGTTATTATGTAATTAAAGCTATGAATTGTGCTGGTTTCTTTGTTATGTAAGACTTTCAGAACATTCACACAGTTATAATCAGGCTATATGCCTGTATCATGTAAAACCTTTAAAAATCACAATATTCTATTGTATTTTTAGGCACGTAAGCATCAACTTAAGCATCAGTCTTACACCAAGACGTTATCTACAGCCGTGCAAGCACTAATGTTTTAGAAACTTTTTAGAAACTGACCTAATCTCAGTACGGGCCGACCCTTTTGTGAATTGTCGAGTGGAACCCCTAGGAATTGAAATACGTTCCAAGTTTAAAAAACATTAAATATAATTATAACTCCCCCTCCTCCCCCTTTTTTAAAAGCCGAATTCAGAATTTAGAAATTTAAATTACCTAAAAATAGAAAACACATATCTGACCAAAAAAGACGGGGATCTGTTGTTCTGTGGGTTAGCAGTAGTTCAAGGGGAATTCTCTATCAGTTTGTGTTTGTGTTTCTCTTGTTCAGGATGATTATATATTTCTTCACCTACTCGATGTGGCGTATTCCAGTTCTTACGATCCCACTGGAAGATACGTCATTGAACTTGGAAAGTGAATGTACACGAGAAATGGCCTCTCCCCTCTGCTCCCAGCGCTTTTGAAGTGGGCAGGTGTTTACCTTTGTCGTATCTTCACGTCCTCTCTGCTTTGCTGCTGTGTCGTATTTATCCATGTGCTAAAATGCTCTTAAGCAAAGCCCATAACTGTGTAAAAAAAATAATCTACAATTGCGATTTGGTGTTTTAAAGGATATACCTGAGCGTATGGCAAACCGCACAGGCCTCATGATGTAGGGAGAGGTGGGGGTGAGCTGTCAGGGATCCATAGCGTAGCCTTGTGGCCAGAAGAGGGTGGGGTGGGGGAGGTGGAGTGCCGATCGTCGGAAGAAAATCCAGAGATCACACGGACCCGTCTGAAGAATCCACGAGAAGACATTTGACCTGATTGCTCAGGGAAGAGGTTCTAGTCGGGGGGAATTTGCAGAAGACAATGTCGGACGTGGTAGAAAGACTTGCTACCCAGGCTAGGGCATGACGGTTTTATCCGGTGCGTGTTGGACGCTCGTCTCAAGTTTTGAACGAGGCAATTCATGAGCAGAAATAGTTTCGATTCATCTGTGGATTCCAGTCCGGAGTGGGTAGTGAAGCCATTGAAAGGATCCTTGCAGTAATACACCTTTTTTACACCTTGGCTCACAGGGTGTCTTCAGATGTGATATTTTACTTGATTCATATCAGAATTGCTGTTGTAGCCGGCGACAATTTTGCCTAGTTTGCAGATGGAGAGCTCAAAACTTGAAGAGCTCAAATGAACTATGGTGGTGATTTTTTTAAAGGGCGTGTTAGCATGTAAATGGCCATTATCCATTTTAATTGCAGTGAACTTGAAGGGTTCCTGCTTGAATGTCTGTGGCTACTGTGAAAGCCTGGGCAGGTGGGGCATATCAAAACCCGGCCGTCATATACCTGGGGTTCCTTCAGCAAAGAAGGGTGGAGCTTTACGACGAAGTCATAGCACGCCATCTCAGCCAGAAGAGTTTTTAAAATATGTATTTCAGACTCACATTTATATGTTTAATGTGTAAATACAATTAGCAGACAGAGAAGGAAGTGGCTGTCATCGGTTCTTATCAGCATCCCAGATGAGATTGCCTTGCAAAGGGGCCTAAGAGAACCTAGGAAGGAGGGTTGTATGTGTGAACATACACAAGATAGTACACGTGGGGGGGGGGCTGAAAGTAGCTTTTGTTGGTGTGGTTGGCACGGTTTGCTTTTGGCCAACTGCCTAGGAGTTTAGGTTCAACTAAATGTTGGAAGTGATGGTGACCCATGATAACCTTTGTAACTACCGTCGTCAGTCCTGCGTTAGAAGGATGCCCTGCCCTAGTGTTTTTCTGGTACTTCGGGTTTTCTCGTAGGCACCCTCCTCCAAAAGCCTTTTCCTTGGTGGAAACGTTGGCTGTCCTCATGGAGGAGGTCCTGGGATTGTATCACAGGTAGGCTCTTGTAAGAAGGCAGCCCACCGTCTCGCAGGGTGATAGTGTTAAGTGCCAGGTCCCCGAGTATCCCCTGGGGATTGCAGGGGGATGGGGTGGGCAGGAGTGAGCTGCTGCAATGTTTGTGTTCTCTTTTGTCCCACACAGAGCTGCCGCCAAGCCTTGGCCAGGTCTGACTCTGGGCAAGGACAGTCCCAGGGCAGGTTATTTAAAGGGAGGGCGGCAGCTAACATCATGATTTGTTTCCTTGGCCCTATGACGGAAAAGTTCGCAGAAGCCTGACAAACAGAGCACCATTTTTGAATCTGACCCCCTTTTAAAACCTACTTGACTTTGAATGGGAAACTGACAGGAAGCACTAGGAGGAAAACGTCTTCCAGGCTTTTCTAGAGTTTCGGGTCCAGTGACGTGTCACGTTGAACTTTAAGCCCAGCATGGTTTTTCCCCGTGGCACAAGTCGCAGTGTGCGCTGTTGAAGGTTGCAGTCCCAGATCGAGAAGGAGGAGGGCTTTTGGTCATGTTTCACCATCTATCCAGGCAACCTTGGTGTCTGAAAAAGAAACTTCTGGTAGATTTATTTCCTTTATCTTCCCTGCTGTTCTTGCCCACGCCCCACTCCCCCATTAAGCGTAGCCGTGCTTCTGTTCCCGTCGGAGAGATGTTGCTACTTCTTGTAGGGGAATTATCAATTCTTTTATACAGAGAGCTACACAGAAAGCGAGAAGCCTTTCAGGTCAGGAGATGTTCTGAATCAGCAAACAGACATAAAAAGAACCCTTATCTTAACTATCTCCTGAGCCTTGCAGCTCTCCCGCAACAGCCAGAAAACTTTAAAAACACGGAGCTATTCCTGGGGATGCGCGAGGGGCCCAATTTTTATTTCTAACATTCCGCCTTTGACCCGTACTCCGGTCTTCCTGTAAGCCCAGCCGTGATAAAATGTGCGGGAAGGCCAGGATTTGCCCACGCTTCCTCACCACGTTTGGTGAGGAGTTACTAAAGAGGTGCTGTCTTGTCCAGGTGGTTGTTTCCCCCCAAAACCCCTTCCGTGACTAGAAAACATAAGACGAAAACATGCATCTATTTATTTGTTTGGTTGCTTGGTTTTATTTACGTTTTCTTCTTGGAGGCCTAGCTGAAAGGCCACCTTCTCCAGGAAGCCTCCCTGCATTCCCTCTTCCTTCTTCCACTTTCAGGCTGCAAGTAGTCTCTCCTGCCCACCTTGCTGTAGCCCTTCTGATCTTGCAGGAGTTTCCGTTTGTTCCCAACCCCCCCCACCCCCCCACCCCGCTGCTATTTATGGAAGAGTCCCCTCTCCCTGTCAGACTTGCAGAGCCTTGGGGTGTGCCCTCGGGGCCTTTCTGTGCATCCTATCTGCCCTGTGCCCAGTGGAGATTCAGGACAGCTGGGAATAGATAAGTGAAACGGGCCCTCTGGACATTTGATTAGACTTCACGACCTTCATCCATGACATCGTGTCCACCTCCTACTCTCTCCAGGGCTTCTCTTCACTTCTCTGTCCCTTCACAGATTGATCTGGCATCACAGCCAAATCCTAAGCCTGGCAGAACCGCCCTCCCATTGTTTCCGCCTCGGCTTCTATGCCCTTCTATTTGCGTTCCTGGTTCCTGTACGTGGTGGGTCTCCAGCCGGGGGCGGGTGGGGGGGGGGTGGGGGGGGTGGGGAACCCTCCCCCCAGTGGATGGCCTTGCCTGATGGGTGTAGTGGCTCAGCCCTGGGCTGGGACAAGAGATGCGGAGTTCCACTGACAGAAGGGACTTTGGGCCAGCTGCGTGGTCCCTTCCTGACTTCTGCCCTCACCTTTTACACGGGGATGGGACAAAATGTGTCCTCAGCTCAGGTCGCTCCGATGATGGTGAAGCCCATGTGGGTGTGTTTAAATACACCGCAAGGGTGGGGTCAGTGGTATTCCAGCTGATGGCAGTAGGACAGGAAAAGGTGTATGTTTGATCCCGGTTGTCATGGTTAGACTGGCGACCCTTCGAATTCCAGGAAGTTGGACTCCCTATTTAATATGCTGATGGGTGTGCTGGGGCTTGTTCAGCTAAGGAGAGAAGGAAGGAGGGAAGGTGTCTGCGGTCGTTGCAGCTGTGGGAAGCTCCGAGGACTTTTATTTTTTAAAAACACACACTCCCCAGTTGTAAAGGCAGGGTCAGGATGCAGAAGGAGACAGGGTGTACTGCTGAAAATGTCTTGGCCAAGAACACAGCGGCCAGCCCTCGGGGAATGCATTACGGGAGGACAGGGACTTGCAGTGCAGTGCATAGGGGGGTCATTGTGCTTTATGCCCCAGTCCCCCCACGCCAGACACGTTTCCTTCATTCTGTCAACCACGTAACTGTGGGACAGGCTGTGCTCTGCTGTGACAATGTACAACTCTCCCCGCCCTACCTCCCAACACAAAAGAAACACAGATTTTGAGTGTTACCTTGTTCAGGGACCTCCTGCTGGCACCCTGCTCTGGTGATCTGAGCCGTCCCCTCCCCGGTCCCTGCTGTGCCCACCACCATCACTGCCTGTTTGATTCCTAGGGACACCAGTGTGTTTGGTGAAGGAGAAGCTGAGCTGGCCAACACTGGACTTTCAGCCTCAAGCGCAGTAACTTAGTAATGCCCCGCGCCTCTGCCCGAGAGCTGCCCCGCTTTGTAATTTACATCCCGAGTTGCTCCCCGCTGCCGGAAAGTCTGGTTATGTGCGCGAGCTGTACGGCGAAGCTGCCAGCAAAAATGCAGAGGGAGGGCTAAGAGGCCAGGGCTGTGACCTGCTCTGTGAGAGTCACTCCTCTTCAGGGTACCCGGGTGCTGGTGGCACGGCGTGAATCCCGGGACAGCCCACATTCTGCCCCGTGAACGCCACCGCACGCAGGATTGGAGCCTGTTCTCGAGATGCTTTGAGTCCTGGGTGCACAGGTGGGGGAAGCCTTCAGATACTCTTTTCTCAAGCCCAGAAGAACGTAAAAGGCTCCACAGAGGAAAAGCACTCTGTCCCGGGACCCAGGGTTGGTGGTGGTCCCGGACGAGAAGATCTGGACACCCAGTCAGAACAGCCAGAGTGTCCCATTCCCAAGCTGGACGATCCTCCAGATTCCTGCCCTTTCCTCGCACGGGCCAAGTCTCCTCATCTGCTCAGCGTGGCGGTTTCTCTGAGCGTCTCTCTTTCGTTAATGGTGCTGCTTTGTGGACTCACGCATCAGGCCCTTGCACTGATGCTTCAGTTCTTCCTCGGGAGTTTCCTCTACAACACGTTCCTGTGTTCACATCCCTGCAGTACCCAGTACTTTTCCATTCCCCCGCCCCCGCATCTGTTTTCCCCCTTTAAGAAGCTTTTTAGGAGTTGCCTTGAACGAAAAACGAGGAGCGTTTTTATGGGACAACATACACGTAGTCACAGCCTTCTGCCAGATTCCCCGTGAAAGTGATCGCAGAGGCACGAGCGAGGATTCTGGGACAACATACGTTAAAACAGAAAATGTGGCAAGTGGGGACTGCCAGGCTGGGTATTTGTATCTTCATTGTTCAGACTGGTGGTGGGTTACCGGAATAGCTATTGAAGCCCATTTCAAGGTAAACCATAACAGGAAGTAAGCAATTTCCTTTTATTCACTAAAAAATGAAGGGGTGTATTACTTTGCTGATATACATGAAAGAACATTAAAACTTGTAGTACCTCTGATTGACGTCAGCTTCCTAAATTTAAGACGCTGACTGAACGAGCCTGTATGTGAGGGGGTGGCATGCAAAAAAAAAAAAAAAAAAGTTTAAAGAAAAAGTTACTTCCGCCTGCTTTGTTAATCACAAAGAATAAATAATAACATTTGGCTCTCTAGTGAATTCAAGGCTGTAATTCACCCTTGAAGCTGCCCTGGTGTTTCAGAAACCACTTCAGCTGGGTTCTCTGAGTCCCGTCTTGTATCAGCAAAACACTGTGTTATAATCATGCCACCGTAGCCTGTCATTGCTTCCCGTTTTAGCCCGAATTCATTTATCAGAATGGCCTAAATTCTTGCCTACCCTTCTTAGATTTCTTTATGTGAACATAGCTCAGGCACGGTTTACTCTCTAATTTTTTATTTATAAAATAACGGACGCTATTAATAGTTTGCCCTTGGAATCCGTGGGCAGTTCATTCAGATCTTTTTTGAGCCCTTACTACGCGCGGGCTGGAGGTGCTGGGGACACAGGGGAGTGAAGAAGAGTAAGACCCCTTCCCTCAAGGCCCTCACCTTCTGGAGACTCAGCAAGACGGGAGAGCAGGGGGCTGAGAACGGCACTAATGTGGGTCTTTATGTTTCCCCTCTAACCTCATTTCACGGTGGAAAGACCCCGGCTGTGAGTGGCTGGGCCCCTTTGGTTAATTCCCAGTCACTAAGTAGTGGGTAAGCAAATCACTGAGGGGGTCTCAGGCTCTGTTTTGTGAGGTTGACAGCAGAAAAGTTTTTGTGTGTCCGGATGCGTGTGGGCCCAGATAACATAAGGTCAGGTGTCGCGCTTGCTCTCGCTAGTGCTATTCACTTATCATTGATGGGAAACAGCTCATTTTGGCTCAGGTCCAAGATGCAGGCATACCCACCACCACCATGAGGCAGTTCCCCAGGGGAGGGGAGGCCAAGAAGTTTTGGAGTGTGGGTGATGGATTAGGGCTTTCCCGAAATTGGAGAGCTGGGGTTTTCTCACTTCGTCCGTGCTGGGCCCGATCCAGTGGTCACGGGTGTCTTGTCTGGGGGATCTTGGACCACAGAGAGGCCTCGGATGAATCCCTGGCCTCAGCTCTCCGAGTGGTCTTCAGTTCATGGGCCGGCAGGAGGCCCACCCTTGAAACCGGTTCTTCTGGGGCGCCTGGCTGGCTTAGTCAGTGCAGCGTCTGCCTTCGGCTCAGGTCGTGATCTCAGGGTCCTGGGACCCAGCCCTCTGTTGGGAATCCCTGCTCAGCAGGAGTCTGCTTCTCCCTCTCCTTCTGACCCTCCACCCGCTTGTGCTCTCTCTCTGTCTCAAATAAATAAAATCTTAAAAAATAAATAAATAAACCGTTCTCTTCTGATCACGTGCAGTACGGTGGAGATGGTGGGGAACATAGTGCTGCTTGCAGGCGGCGGCGGGGTGGGGGGAGGGGTGCTGCGCTGGGCCCGGAGCTGATACACCTGCCAGCACTGCATTTTGGTCTCAGCCAGTGGTTGTTCTGTGTGGGTATTTGGACCCCTATTTGTTTGAGTCCCACAGCCTCTGCCTTTCCCAAGATGGGTAATTCTCTTTCATTCTCCATTTCTGAAATTGTACTTCTTTCCCCCTTTTAACTGTCGGGAATTCTCTGTGAAGTTTCCAACGCTCATTTGCTTGGGAAAACGTGTCTTGGTTGGATACTTTTTCAGGGGTTTTGTGTTTTAATGGCTTTGGGGGGTTAATGACTTGTAAGGTGCCCAAGCCGGTAAGTAATGGAGAGCATCTGTTGACTTCGGTCATAAATTTCAAACTTGTTTAGAATTCTGCTTACGTGTTAAATTTGAGTTTCTCCAGTGGGTCTTTTTTTGTATCTTGGATGATTTATATCTTTCTGGGGAATCATTTAGAGTGTTTTTTTGTCTTTTAAACAAGTGGTCGTCATGAAGACTAGGGCAGATGGACATATGTCACACTCCCGCAAACATCTGGACGGGACAGGGCAGTTCTGTTTGATGTTTGTTGCAGAA
This sequence comes from Ursus arctos, assembly GCF_023065955.2. Lineage (NCBI taxonomy): Eukaryota > Metazoa > Chordata > Mammalia > Carnivora > Ursidae > Ursus > Ursus arctos. The sequence goes on along the minus strand of NW_026623019.1, from coordinate 8,057,295 downwards.
ATGGCACCATGAACGACTAACAACTGTTTCATTCTGATCTTAACATCATGTTTAAGACATTCCTTTCTCTTTTCTTCCTTCCAACTCAGTATCCCTCTACCGACTGGCAGAGACAGGAGAGGTCGATGTCCACGCCCACAGACCCTGGCGCGATGCCCCATCCAGGGCCTTCGCCGGGGCCGGGACCCTCGCCTGGACCCATTCTTGGACCTAGTCCAGGACCCGGACCATCCCCGGGTTCTGTGCACAGTATGATGGGGCCGAGCCCTGGACCGCCCAGCGTCTCACACCCTATGCCGACAATGGGGTCTGCCGACTTCCCACAGGAAAGCACGCACCAAATGCATAAGGTAAGAGTTTATTTTCTCGTTCACTCTCGTCTTCTGAGTCATGGATGGCTACTGTCCCTGATAACCCCCCCTCTTTTTTTTTCCTACTCTTGTTAATAAGATAATCAAGCAAGGTCTTTGTCTTATCTTGTGTGTTATTAAAAACGTACGTCCTGAGGCTCTGTCATTGTTACAGGTATTGTACAAGAATATCAGATCTTGGCTTTTCGAACAATACTGGACAGGACTTGCAGTTCTAACAATTAGGTTCTGTGATTTGTGGGTTGTGGGCTGTGGGCCTGGTGAGTAAGTGTATTCGCACATAAGTCTTGGTTTTTTTCCAACTGTATATGTAAAATAACACATCATCCATGAACGGACATATTGAAATTTATTCTTCCCTAAGAATGTTATTTATTTAAAAAAAAAAATAGATCCCACAGAGTGGAAAGAAAACGAGTCATTTGTGAAGGCATTTTTTTAAAAGGCTTTATCGAAAGGAAATAGTTTCCAGGGACTCCCTAAAAATGCACTTTGCTATCTCCTCTGTCAAGTGGCTTTATTCTGACTTTGGAAGAGGGCTGGGATTTTGCAGAGCGCAGGGCCATTTGTCTGTTTCTGGACTAAGGTTATAATAATCTTCTATTTATGAGGCTTGGATTGTTGCTGTAGGAATGATCCTATCAGTACAACTTGGCGTTAGGCCTTTCCCAGGAGATGCAAAGAAGAGAGAACTGCCTCTTGAGAAAGCCAGCCAGGTCCTGTGACAGTTTGCTTTGAAAGGGAGTCAGTAGCCAGTGAAAATCAGCGAGGCCACACCACACATGACCTGCGGGTGGTGCCTGATGAGACAAGTAGAGGTTTTCCATGGTTTTCGAATGACGTCACAGGTGGACGAGATGGTGGGGCTGCCTCTTGGTACTAAGTAGGCGAACCGTGGAAGATCCTGGTTTTAAAACAGAACAATTACATCAAAAAAGAGCAAGTCTTTCCTCTAATTGTGAAGGACTGTAAGTCAATTTTAAATAGGGCATCGGAGCCCAGAAGGGAAGACCCTTTTTCTTTAATTTTCTTTTCGTTCCTTCCCTTTCCTCCTCTCCTCTCCTCTCCTCTCCTCTCCTCTCCTCTCCTCTCCTCTCCTCTCTCTCTCTCTCTCTTTTTTTTTTTTTTTACAAATTTTGTTATTTGAAGATTTTTAAATCAGGAGGGTAATATATACGTATTTTGAAAAGTAAAACTGTACTGAGATAAAGAAAGAAACCGTTAACCCTGGCCTCACCCCAGGGAACAGCTTTGTGCTCACTTTTTATACCTGGCGTTTCTCCCTGTTCAGGGAGAAGTCCTGTGTAAGCTCAGGTAGGCATGTCATACGGGTCCGATGTTGTTTTGTTTTGTTTTGTTTTCCTTTTATCATAATACAATCATGTCATCACTGTTAATTACTCTTGAAACTTCCTCTTTACCTTTAGCAACATATGCTAGATACCCCCCATTGTATCCCCATGTTCTTGCTCTGCTTTTGGGGTTCTTTTTTTTTAAACACATTTTTAGCTTGTCAGGTATTTAGAGAAATAAAGCTGCTTGGCTTCCATATCATATTCTTGAGGAGACGTATTGAACATCTAGACATACTGAAGTCATTACATTGTCTTGTGTTCATATTAAATTAATTTGGGAGCTATTATAGGTCTGATCTGTCACTCGTGGGCCTTAGTCCAAGTGGGTTGAATAATTTCAGGACGGTTTCACGCTGTCTCACCTCCCAAATGAAAGATAAAATGTGAAGGGGAGATTTAGCTGACCTTTAGGATTATGTAGGCATTTGGAAGGTAAAAAGGTACGACTGAGGGTTGGGTCACGGGTATGTTTTTGCGCTGAGTTGTTTCTACAGGTGATTATCTCTTCTGATCCCTTCTATTTTGTGGCCTAGTGTCTTTGCCACATTTTCTCATATTCCACGCCCCCCCCCACACTGCTGATACTCTTTTTGTTTCGCTTTCTTTTGTTTTCCCGAGAGTTTGCATTTTTTGCTGTCCTGCTTTTCCTTAATCCCAGCCCCTCAGATGATTGCCCGCGTGGGGACGTGGTTAAGTGCCCAGAGTTCACACCTGCTGACCAGATGCCCTCACTCTCCCAGGGTCCTTTTACAGGCAGCTCAGTTCCTTGACTTTCTTCTCCTCCTTCTCCCTCTGAGATTCAGCTTCTCGCTGTTCACCATCACTGGAAATAAATAAACAAGTGGCCTAAATACATCTGCTTGTGGTGCTTTGATTTCCTCCCTATTATTACTATTTAACAGACTCAGAGACACTCTTTATACCAAATTCTTCCCATTTTTCTTCTGAACATCCTCTTTATGGTAAATTTTTCCTCTTTTCAAGTGCGTGCTTTTGACTCTGCAGAAATTAACTTTCCTTTCTGTAAAACTGCAAACACTCATACTTTCTTGCCTGGAGTCATTTGGTTTCTATAAACTCCTGGAACTATTTCTTTCAGGCGGTTCTGAAAATTGCTCTTCCAGTTTGGGGAGGAATAGACTTTTCCTTTTTTTTTTTTTTTTTCCAAACACATGCTTCGTTGCCCGATTCTGGATTGGATTAATGTCAACTCAGTGGCTCTTTATCGTGCGCCTGTTATGCACAAGGCCTCACATCCTGGTTCGAGTCCCTGTGATCTTGACTTTTTCCCCCCATCTCTGCCTTGAAAACTTTTTCAAGTCGTCTTCTCTCTGTGGTTCGGATTCACCCTCCGTACCTTCCTTCTCTGGCAGGACTCTGCTCCACCCCGGCTCTTCCTCTTTTCCCAACTGCCTGGAACTTTCTGGTTTCAACTTTGAAACTTTCCATATAGTTCTTTCCTCTCTGATGAAAAAAATGACCCCCCTCCCCCCAAAAAATACATCATCACAGACGTTTCAAATAGCCTTCCTTCAGACTTTGGACTAACTTCAGCCTGCAGCAGGTTTCAGAACTTACTTAAGAGGGTAGGGAAGAATTACTGACATTTGGGAGCAGGACTTCATTTTTATTTGTAGGCGATTGACATTACACACACACACAATCCAGCTGTTTAAAGCCTTAACTTTCGACTTATGGATAGTTTTGCTGACCCTGTTGGTGTAGTCTTAGTTTTTGGTCCCTACCTATAAAGTATATGTAATACATGACAATACAGGTAGTCTAGGTATAAAAATATATGTCTGTCGTATGAGCAATAGATGATTACGCCACCGTTTTGAAGACTTTAAAAGTGAGGGATCTTAAGGTCCAGATGGAAATTTTGTACCTTCAAGAGGCATCTAACCAATGTCATTTCAATGTTTCAGCCCATCGATGGTCTGCATGACAAGGGGATTGTAGAAGACATGCACTGTGGATCCATGAAGGGCTCCGGCATGCGGCCCCCTCACCCGGGGATGGGTCCTCCCCAGAGTCCGATGGATCAACACAGCCAAGGTTTGTGTCCGCTGCACACCTGGTCTTGGCTCCGTTCCATAGTCTTTGATCTTTCGTATCGGTTACTTTACTTGTGACTTCCGAAGAACGTGTCTAAGGAAGGTTGAATGCTATAGGCCGCTTCTCCCTTTACCTGTACCAACACGACTATGATTTTTGCCTGGGCAGTTTTATTTCCAAGATACTAGTAAATTCTACTAGCCACCCCGCATGCAAGCAATCTGCGAAGTGGCTTTGTGTACTCGAGGCAGATTCCTCATTATGATCTTCCAAGGTAAATTAGGTCAGCCCCGTTTTCTAGATGGGGAAGCGAAAGCTCAGAGAATTTGCTCTGTTTTCCTAAGTGAACACATCTAGGAAGCGACAGAGCCAGAAGGAGAATCCAGCTCTGCCTCCAAGTGACAGCAGAGATGTGAAGGTAAGATGAGCCCCCTGTGTCCCTTGAATTGCATGCTTATACATTGTACGGTGGGTTTTCCTGCCGGTGGAATTACCTGTCATTGCTGGTGGGGGGGCTGTATTCGTCTCCTAGGGCTGCTGTAACAGATTCCCGCAAACCAGGTGGCAGGAAACAACAGAAATTCATTCTCTCCCAGTTCTGGCGGCTAGAAGCCTGAAATCAAGGTATCAGTAGGGCCGTGCTCTCTCTGAAGGCTTTGGGAAGAATCTTTTGTTTTGCTTCTTCTTAGATTCTGGTGGTTGAGGGCAATCCTTGGCATTCCTTGGCTTGTAGAGCTCTCATTCCAATCTGTCTCGGTCTCCATGTGGCGTTTTCCTGAGTGTCTACGCCTGTGTCCGATTTCCCTCTTCTCATAAGGACACTAGTCATTGCTTTAGGGTCTCCCCTAATCCAGTACGGTCTCATCTTAACTTGATGACATCTGCAAAGATCCTGTATCCAAATAAGGTCACCTGCACAGATAAGAGGGGTTGGGGCTTTGGCATCTCTCTGTAGAGGGCACAGTTCAGCCCCAGTAATGGCCAGTCAGTATGTGGTCTGTTTCTCTTCTGCCTGATGCCTTCCTCCCTCACTGTTGAAGGCATAGTGAACATGCCTTAGAGTCTTTGAGTGCAGTGTAAGCTGTGTTCAGAATCATTGTGCGGTCATTTCAGTGTGCAGGGGCATGCAGTTAACCCTGCTGGTCTTCTCATTCAAAGTTTGTGCTTTCTGTGCTGCCGGATGCATGTCTTCGTAGTGTAATAAATGTGGGGGTTTTCTTCTCTATTCATGGTCAGCCATCCATTCATTCGAGGGAGATTTTTTGGCTGAGGATTTAGAGAAATGTATTCACAATTAAATGTGTGTGTGTGTGTGTGTGTGTACACACATACACACACACACACACACACACACACACACACACAAATCATGGAGGCATAGGAATGTATCTTCTTTCATAGTCAAGCGGGTTTTGAATATCCCAGCCTCTGATCAGAATTTCGATGGCAGACAGGTACAGGTGTTACAGAGGATGACTCAAATGTTGACCACGTCAGCCAAGCAGCCTGGTTTCATTGGGATTTTTTTTTTGCAGTATAGGAAGAAACTATTTGACCCATTCAGTGTTAAGAATGGATTTAGACCACACTCCCAGGTTTAACATTTAATTCTGAGGAGCCAGGTGTGTTCCCAGAGCTAATGTCGTACCAACTTGTACTACCTGGGAGGCGTAGATGAGTGACGGTCAGTGATTCGCAAAGCCAAGTGCCCGCTCTGTCTGCTCCTGGCTTTGCAGTACCTCTAGGGGTAGGGCCCACGGAAAACGGCAACACAAAACCCTTTAAATGCACGAATTTTAGGTGAGTGCTTTTACTTTTATGGATCTTAAAATTTCTCTCACTGCTTGGTTCCTTTTATTCTTCTTGGAATCTCCAACACTTGGTACAGTGTCTAGCATATAACCGGATAGGTACCTCGTTCATTTTGTTCAGTTAGGTAGAGAAGCGAACTGATGCGTTCACTGGTCCACAATTTTAAATAGATACTAATTTTTCTATAATTTCGGCAAGTTATAATTACTTAGAAATGTAAGGGTCTGCTCTAAATGGAATCCGAATTAGCATGTAATATTTTTCTGCAAACTAGTAAAGTGCATTGTAGGCTGGGGAATGAGTTATTTAAAAGCATATTTTTGAATTAAGTAGTATTGGTATAATAGAGTCTTATTCTATATAATGCTCTAAAAAGAGCTGAGACCCTGTAATAGCATGTGTCTTTAAAGACCCCCTTGTAAAAAGCCATTTATAAACACACAGGTATAGAGAGGTGCGCGGTATTGATCGGAAACCTGCCAGGCTTCACTTCCTAGCAACATACCAGGTTATTTTGGGGTATTGGTTGAGAAGCAAAACCATTTCCTTCAATAAATACTGAATCGTGTACCTGATGGTCCCAATGATAACATTGTTTATTTTTGGTCCATTGGATAGGAAAAGCCTTCAAAGGCAAGTATATAATATTTAACGTGTGTGTGTGAGAGAGAGAAGAGAAAATTCATACGAAATTGGTGCTTATAAGTTCAAGATTATTAAAAGGAGAGACATGACCGCTTCTCTCGAGGCAAGGTGCAACCAGGGAGATAATGGCCCTCGAAGACTAGGGAAGGGAAACTGCCAGTCTTTTGGGGCCACTTTTGAATGAGCACATGGAGCCAGCGTGCAGAAGGAGCTGATTCTGTATCGACCTTGGCATCCTGCAGACAAACGTATATTCGCACTCAGGCAATTTCTTCGCCCCGTTTTCTTAACTAGAGATAATTACTAAAATACGTTATGTTGTCTCATCATTTAGATTCTGGTTTTTCCTGAAGTTTTATGGAATGCTAGTCATGTAGGGGGAAAAAAAATCTCTCTTTAGCTGAAACACTGTCACATTTTTAATGTCATACTGTGATAGAATGATTCTATTAACATCTCCTATATTTTCTAGGGAAAAAAAAAATCTCCCATCTCCCGTTTCTTCTTGTCACATCTGAGGTAAAATGTTGTTGCGTGGATTAATTCCAGAAAATGATTTTTATTCCAATCTCAGCTTCTTCCTTAGCGAATTTGAGGTAAACTGAATCATTGTGCCTGATACAACTCTCACCTTCCTAGCTTCCTTTTCCCGTACTTCATAGTTTAACAGAGCGATTTAGTCAACAGTTGGGTTTAGACTGGATTGTCTGATGTTTTGGTCCATTGTGTTGGCCGTCCTGTGATTTTTCTTGGGTGAGCCATAACTGATGACTTTGGAAACAGGGGAGACCAGAAGGCGGGAGACAAACGGCCCATTTCAATGCCTGGTATTATCCCTTCCACTATGAAAATCCCAGTAGGAGGGTTTTGGTAGCAAGTTTCTCCCCCTGTGGTAGATACAGGGTTGGCCAAACAGGTATCAGGAAGGTGCTTTCAATAATGAACAAACTATACCCTTATGCACCAGCATTACAATTAAGGGGGGAACGTAAGCCTCATTAAGAAAGAAGCATGTTAGTGACAAAGTTCTGTGCATGTTGGGAATCCCCTGTAAACGTTTCCTGTCATAAGTAACAACATACCAGGCTTTACATTTCTGCTGGTCTTGCAGGCTACTTTGGGGGCATTTTCTTGGCTGACTTACATGACTGACGAGACCCCTGATGGCTGAGCGGTTTTGCAGTCCATTATGAAGTAGGGATTTGGGGAATGAGAGCTGGTACATCTTCTAGTTCTCATCAGGGTAGTTGCTCTGAATGGAGCTCTGTGTCTCACCAGCTGATAGGACGGAACCTACCCTCCTCTTAAAGCATCTGAATAAATTTCCCTTTCCAAACAGCGATTTGAGATAAAAGCAATTAAGGCCTTTCTTTGCTCTAGTCTCTCAAATGGTGATGCTGAGTCCCCAGTCAGTGTCGGTCTGATGCTCTTGGGCCTCTGTGATCCCACGTGGAATCCCAGAGCTCTTCCAGCTCAAACCCCACTCGGGTTCCAACACCCAGCAGATGTCTAATAAACACCTGTGTGATGACCTTTATGATAATTGTGACTCGAATACATTTATTAAAGGGCAAAGACCCTGAATCTGATATTTTATATTGTGCCTTAGGACACCTGTGACTTGATTAATCGGCACTTAGTTTGAATTCAGGGCAACCTTTAGGATTGCAGGAGGCTACTCTGTTCCCTCCTCACCTTGGCTCTCCCTGCAGCAATGCTCAGTCGTACGTTTTTCTAGGAATTCCTTGGCCCCGATCTACAGTTCATCTCCTGAAATGAGTTCCTTGAATTACTTCATGCCTTTTTTTTTTTTTTTTTACTTTTCTTCCCCAAGAAACATATTCTTAAATTTCCCACGTAGATCTCTTAAAACCCAAATTACTCTCATGTTTATGTGATATTGTAAATGGTTCTAGAAGATTTTTGAGACTTTCAAGTCTCTAACTTATTTGTATAAAACCAAATTAATATTAGAGCCTGGAATGAATATATACACATTGGAGTCAGATGGACTTTGGTTTGAATCTTGGAGCTGCCAAGATCTAATTGTGCGACGCTCTGAGCCTTGGTTTCCTTATTTAAAAAAAAAAAAATGGAGGTGACAACATTTAACTTCTGGGCTGTTGTGAGGATTGAAGAAATAATTTGTACTCCATTCATATCCCTTTAATTGTCCTTACTCTGTCTGTGCTCCCACCCACCTGATGTCCACTGGCCAGCCCGCCATCTTGGACTTCAGCCCCTCTTTCTCACACCTGGAAAATTCCCTGGGGACTAATGCTCCCCAGAACCATAATGAGTGACCTAAGCAGTGACTCATGATCCTGAGTGTAAATACCCCAACTTCTTCCCCACCCCCACCCCATTCCCCGGGATAATTTGGAGGTGAGTCATTGACCTCATACCCCAGAGGTTCTGCCTGAAATTAGTCCTCAGGTACCCACCAGAGCAGCTGCTGTCTCTTTCTTATATCACCTTTCTATACCCCCCTACCAGTGTGCCCACACCTTCCAAATAAGTCCCCTGCACTCAATCCTTCCATCAGGCTCTGTTTCAAGGGAGAACTCAACTGAGTGCCTGGGGTAGTGCTTATAACAGTGGAGGCCCTCAATAATTGTGCATAATAATAAACCAAATAATGATTTGCTGTCCCCAGGAGAGACTCTTCATTCCGCATTGCGAGATAGTGCACACTTTCCAGGTTTTGTTTTGGAGGTTGGAGCTACTTTTAACATATAACACCATTCCCTGCCGTCTTTGCTTTACGTGTACAACAGCCACTAGCAGTGTACCTTCTAGGACACACGTGGCTATTGATTATTTCACTTGAAATGTGGTTTGTCCTAATTGAGATGTGTTGTCACTTAGCATGAAAAAAAAAAAGAATGTAAAATATGTCTTTAATAATTTTTATATTATGAAATGATACTTGGGGTATGTTGATTTCAGTGAGACATCTTATCAAAATTGGCTGTCTTTTGCTTTTTAATGTGTCTACTAGAAAATTTTCATTCTATATCTTTGGTACAGAGCAATTTGATAATTACACATAGTTCTATCATTATTACGTGATGTATACTTGAAATTTCTAGCAGGCAGTGCCGTTGCAGAAAAATCATCCAAATGGCCAGGAACGCCGGGCTTTCAGGGTCACTGGGGGCAGCGTGTGATCTCCTTTCCTGTTTTATTCTAGGTTACATGTCGCCACACCCGTCTCCGTTGGGAGCCCCAGAGCACGTCTCCAGCCCGATGTCGGGAGGCGGCCCGACCCCACCCCAGATGCCGCCGAGCCAGCCGGGGCCCCTCATCTCGGGCGATCCGCAGGCGATGAGCCAGCCCAGCAGAGGTCCCTCGCCTTTCAGCCCTGTCCAGCTGCATCAGCTGCGAGCGCAGATTTTAGCTTACAAAATGCTGGCCCGGGGCCAGCCCCTCCCCGAAACGCTGCAGCTTGCAGTCCAGGGGAAAAGGACGTTGCCCGGCATGCAGCAGCCCCAGCACCAGCCCCCGCAGCCCCAGCCCCAGGCGCAGCAGCCGCAGCAGCAGGCCCTAGTTAACTACAACCGACCATCTGGTAGGTTCCTGTGTAACCCAGTGAATAATGCGATGGTCCAACTCGGCTAAGAAGGACTGCTGAGGGCGCAGAAGCGCTGGGCTGACTTAGGCTTTGTTGTACCTCGGTGGCTCCCTTGTCTTGCTTCACTCAGCTGGCCAGGATCCCTGGGCCCCTGCACCGTAGGGTGCTGGGAAGGAGGCAGTGTCCCCCGTGACTCTGCATTCTCTTTCAAGAGGCTCAAGGCTTGTCGGGAGCCCGGCCGCACGCCCCAGCTTAAACACCCCCCCCCCCCCCGTGCGTTCCTGCGGCCAGAAGGCGCCCCTAGCCTCAGCTCTCCTCGAGCCACCTTATGTGTGTTGATTTCTTTCTTTCTACCCCTTTGTGTGGTGAAAAGCATTGAGGGAGACCTCCCAAGAAAAGCATATTGCAGTAAAATCATTATCAAGTAGGAAATCAGAAACAAAGGGAAGGAGAAATCGGGGTCAGGGAGGTCAGGAGCGTGGAGGCCCCCCGCAGCTCACGGTTGCTGCCTCGGAGCTGTGAGAGGACTCCAGCTTCCTGGCAGGCAGGAAGGGAGACAGGGTCTGGGACCAGATCCTCGCCGTTCGGAAGCCAGTGGCTCACCAGTGTCTCAGAGGAACCCAGAGCCTTTTCTAGCATGAAACTAAAAAGGAGATTTTCCAGGTGGGATTTTTTTTTTCATTATTGGTATTATTATTATTCCTGTAAGAGACACTGCAAGATAGAGGCATCCATAAGATTTGTTCAGAACAAACAGTAACAGAACGCACACGGCCTATTTCTTACATAGACCTGGCATCACATCTGAAACCGTGATAGTATGTAACAGGTGGAGATGACCCTTGTGTGGCCCTCTGTTGCTCTGGCTCGATCCCACCGCCAGAATTCGGAGGTGCAGGGGGCTATGTGGTGAGCTTCCCCGAACATTGTTTTCCCTGGCAAGGTTTTTGTTAACCACCAGATAAGCAAAGAGTTGATGGTTCTGTTCTAACTAGAGTTTTGAATTCCGGGCTCTTCCTTGACGTTGACACATTTCCTGGGTGTGCTTCCCTCTCCCTGGGGCAAGCCACGGCATGCCAATCGCTGCGAGCGGTTTTTTGGGACATCGGTACTTTTCCTAAGTTGGCGGACTTAGGCAGTGGGGAGGAGTTCAGATGATGATTCTTATTTTTTAATTATCATGTGCCTTCTGAGTTTGTCCGTGTTTCTTTTCTGGTGGGGGAAGCTCCAAGAGTTGCCCTACCCGAAGGATTAACTCACCTCGTTAATTGTGGATGTAGCCTTAGGATTGGGCTTTTAAAGAGCAAGAAAGGATCGTGTCAGCTGCAGATCTTTGTGGAGTAACCGTGGCACGTTGGTACGTGGAGGATCGAGTGGGACTGAACGTCAGGGACCGGAAAGGTTATAGAGGAAAACCCCGCAGAAAACGGTAGTTTGGACCCTCGATGTGGTTGGGGGTTTAAAACGGCGTAACTCCAGCTCTTGGGAAGGCAGCCAGACGAAAGAAAAAAAATCCGTGCATGTCTCTGGGTGTGTGGCCTGTACTTATTAAACACCTGGCCTGCCTCGTGCATCGTGCTCAGCCTGAGTACTCTGCATGGGGGACTCTTCTAGAATATGGAGAGTCGGGACTCCCGTGCTAGCAGTCTGACCCGGGAGCCCATGTTATTGGCAGCTGCCCCGTGCTGGCTCCTTCGTAACAAAGGGGCTCATGACAAGGGAAGGAACCTGTCATCAACTGTGTACCAAAGGCAACCGTTTTCCTCCCGTGTGTGCCGAAAGGGAAAAGTACCTCCGCTCCTTACCTAGAGCCTTTTACTTGTTCTCTAGACTCCATGTCAGTGAACTTAGTACTCTTGACATCCCGCATCGCAGTAGTTTTCAGCAGGGGCTGAATGGCAACCAGAGAGGTGGTATTTGGAGGACCAGGGAGCAAAACCTGTACCTCCCAGGAGCTAGTGATGTGGGACCGTGTCATGTAGGCGTCCTTCACTGAACCTGGGAGCGTGTCCTGGGGCGTCATCACAGACCTCCATGAGCATTGCTAACCTTTGTTGTTTTTTTAAGATTTTGTTTAAGAGAGAGAGAGAGAGCACAAACAGGGTAAAGGGCGGAGGGAGAAGCAGACTCTGTCCACGGAGCAGAGAGCCCGATGCAGGACTCAGTCCCAGGCCCCTGGGATCATAACCTGAGCCGAAGGCAGATGCTTAATCGACTGAGCCCCCCCGGGCGCCCCAAATATTGGTTCTTTTAAAAATGATCTGCGCCCAGCAGGAACAGATCCCAAAGTATCTTTTAAGAAGGCAGGAAGCTAGATGATTCATTTCAGAAAACTTTTCACCCGAAGTTTGAATAAGCAGACTGACATGAAGTAGTAAGACTTAGGGGACCAGGTTTCGGTTGTCTGGACGCTTGTACCTAACAGCCACTTCACGTCCCAGTAAACACAATCCCGAGTGCGTTTTCTGGACCATTTCCAGAGAAGGGGGCTCCATGATGTGACCCACCTCTGACGCTTCATCTTCCCTCACCAGGCCTCTGTCGTCAGGAGGAATCTGTTCTGTTACTCAGCGCTCTGTCTCTTGTATTTCGATAGTCGGGCTTCATTAGAAATGGAAATATTGGGGCAGATAGTGTTTTATACCAGAGTGGGCAAGGAGGCCGTGGAGAAAGTTAGAAGAAGCTCCCTCCTGCCAACTGAGCAGACCCATTCCTGCCGCTGGGAAGGAGGTTGCACCCCAAAGTGTTGCAGAACTTGTCCCCAAACCTCAGCTTTCAGAGGGAGTTGGCAACCTTACTTGACAAAGACTTTTTGGGGGGATTGGCATTTAGGACAAGTCAAAATGAGGCAGAGAAAAAAATTTTTTTAGAGTGAATATATTTTTTTAATTGTTATTACTTAACTCCATCCCTCCTTAATAAAAAAAAAAGTATTATTGTGTATAAATACCTCTACTAATATTTGAGGAAAAAATAAGTTTAAGTATATCCACTTATCTGGAGCTAACTCCCGATGCCGTGTTTCTTTGTCTGGCTCTGTCGTGTTATCCATGTTCAAGAGCATGTCTTTGGCTGGGGCGGTCTGCTTCAAATCTAACCTCCAGAGATGTGACTCACCCTAAGTGACACACATCGTCAGAGGCACCGCTGGACAGCTATGGGTTGACTGCAGGAGTTGCACACTGAACAGATAGTTCTTCAGTCCTTACCTGCTGTGGGCTCCATGCCAGTCTAACCCAATATCTTCTTTTCCACTTCGATTCATTTTTTTCTTTTATAGAGACTAAAGCGAAATTAAAAATAGGAACTCTAAAAGTTTAGTTTTTTGGGGATTTTTTTTTGTTGCTTTTTGTTTGTTTTGGGGGCTTGCTGTGGGGTGGGGTGGACCTTGTGGTAGAAAGTAAAAGTTTCATTGCTAATTTTTTTCAGAGCTTGTCTCTCTCCTGCTCCCGGCCCCCCTCCCCCCCCCCGCTCTTTTTAGGTCTCTAAAATATCTAGGTATGTTCAATTTAAATACACTTCATTACATTTATTTTTTTCAACCCATGGAAACCACTTAAATCCTTATTTAAGGCACAGAATATTGAATAGGGATTCTAGTGTGCTGGGAAGACAATGTGAGCTCTGAATGCACAGAAATTCTGTACATGCGAGACGTGGGTATTTTAATACGTTCATTTCCCCGTTTCTTAAAATCAGGCAGAGGGATGCACCCAAGACAGACCCCCGTCCTCACCTTAGCCACACTGGGTCGCGCTCAGGGGTATCAGGGCTTGCCTCTGCCTTGATTTCCAAGGTGAGGACTGAGGGGAAAACAGACACACGTGAACCCTCTGATAATTAAGCCTAAATTGTTTATGTTGCAGGGGGGAGGGGTGGTAGGAGACAAGCTAAGGAAGGTAATTTGTCTTACGTTTGGAGATAGCAGGAAGCGGTCTGTTCTTATCGTCAGCAGACCACGAGTGTCTGTAGCAGAGATGAGTTCTGTCGCTAGAGAGCCAGTCCAGCCAGGCACCGTCCCTCTGTAAGCCGCCTGAGGGGCCAGCAAGAAACCTGAGAACAGCGGTTGCGTTCTGGGCACGTCCAGTTGCGGCAAGCCGCACGCGCTTCCCTAGGCTCTGTAAGTAGGAGTTTTTATGTAATGTGTTGGGAGGCAGGGAAAAAATAGCCCCACGCAGCAAATGAACTCGCGGTTGAGTTGGGAAAGGAATTTGCTTGTAAGTGGTTCTGATAGCAGCTTGGCAGAAAGCACGTGGCAAGCCGACTTATCCGAGTATTCGTGCTGAGTCGTTGTGAGCCGGCGAAACATTTTGGAGTTCGCTGTAGGAGAGTGGACTCCCAATTTCCAGCTAACACAGTACCAAGCTTCCTAAAAAGCCTGTCTTTCGCCACGGGGGTTTTCCTATAAAGCTAAGTAACTAAATTAGCCTTCTGAGCCTCTGTGGCCTTGCTAGGATTAAAAAGGCCGTGAGTGGAGGGTGTGGAGCACGTGGCTGCATGATCTCACTGAATCCTCACTCCTGCCTGAGGAGGTTATGTTATCATCCCCATTCTGCAGATGAGAAAACTGAGCCACGCGGGGTTAGGTGACGAGCTCAGGCTCACGCAACCAGCAGGCGGAAGAGTGCGGGTGACCCCCATCCGTTCTTTTAGAAAGAGGCGGGGTGCTTTCATGGTGCCTGTTTTCCTTCACAGCAAGTGGTAGGACTGTTTGAATTGGAGATTTGAATATGGAAGTTCATGTTTGGGTCTCTCTGTCTCTGCTTCTCCATTTTAAGGGTCAATCAGCTGGATGAGAATGTCTTTGTCTTTAAGGGATTCAAGAAGTCTAGCCATGTGCGTGTGTTTTAGATCTGGTCTTGAGTCAAAAGCTAAAAATGACTAGAAGTGGAACCAGGGATATCAGACATGCTCTGGGTACCTTCCTTTGATGAAATGTGGCTTTAAAATTAGTGACTTGACTATACCTCAAGGAGTCATCAGAGGCTTCTGCATAGGTATTTACAGGCGGGAAGGCTAAAGAAGAAAGTTCCGGAAACAGGTGGAACGTGTCACACCGAGTGCCCTGTTCTGGTTTTTGTTGATGAATTATTTAAACTTTGAAAGGAGGAAAAACACTTGCAGAACTGAATACAGAGTGATTATTAATGATATTACCGTATCAGTAAGACCCGAATTTTCTCTTTGTTAAGAATGGTGGTGTTTTTAGGGGGCTTCAGTGTAGTAAGTTTATTATTTAGTATGCTTATGCCGAGTCTTGAAATACATTTAATTCTACCAGTTTCTTGGGTTTATTAAGGAAATTTCTAGAATGATAGAGAATCAACCTGTTAGAAATCTCTGTCTCCTCTCCTTTGGAGGAGACACCTAAAACAATCCAGATGAAAAAAATCTACCCTGTTTTAAAGACCTCTAGGGAGACCATATTCTAAAACGTCCCTCCATAACTCATTCCAGTGCTTAACAACCCTGAAATGTAATGTTTAGAAACTGGTTTCTTATATATGGATGAAAGAAACTTCTAAATATAAAATATTATGAAACACGATGCATTATGTAAAAGACTTTCCATTCAGAAAAAAAAAATCAGAAAGTACTTAGCTGAAAAGAATCTCTTTATTATGATAGTACATCTACGATGCCTAAAATAGAAAATTTTTAAAAATGCATTTTTCCCTCAAGAGTTTTTCATCCCCCACTGGACCCAGGGCTGCAGTCATCTCAGGGTTATGTAGCTGCGTGCGTTTCGGAAAGTTTACCTAATTTCCCAAGGAAGGTGAAAAAAGCACAACAGTAACAGCATACACACACACATACACACACACACACACACACACACACGCACGGGCACACACACATACACGTGCATGCACGGGCACACATACACACACACACACACATACACACGCACGGGCACACACACACACACGTGCATGCACGGGCACACATACACACACACGCACGGGCACACACACACACGTGCATGCACGGGCACACATACACACACACACACGCACGGGCACACACACATACACGTGCATGCACGGGCACACACACACACACACACACACACGTACAGCTTCCTAAGCACTTTGTTCCAATTCTTTACATTCCTCCTGTCAAAATGTTTGCTTATCCTCTCCTTGCGTTGTCATTTAAGCCCATTTCTAAATGGTGTTTGCTGGAAATTGAATAAATGTGTCTAATTTTTCAGAATGTACGTCTTTGTATGGTTAATTATTAAGGCGCTCTGAAGTATATGGACTATTATTTTATTACTGTTTAATAGTTTTAACTTTTCTTAGAAAAGATACAGAAAATGCTCGGGAAAATGCCTATCAGAGGTTTTAACAGCTTACTGAGATTTTTTTTTTCCATTTCCTAATTCATCTGGTAGCATCACTAATCTTATTTATAATTTTGAAGTAAGTAAGAGTTTAAGTATGAGGAGAGACAGAACACTTCTTACTTTCGGTCCATACCTAGCAATCAATTTAAACTCCTGAAGTTTACTGTGGAAAATTGCATTAAATTAACTTACCAAGTGCATTTTGATAAGCTTGATGATTGCATATCCCTTTTATTCTGTTAGCATGAGAAAAAAATGCCCTCTTGAATCTTCATATTTGATAGTTTTTATAGGTGGAATGAGCGGATTTGCTCCCCCCCCTACACTGCATGTTTTTTAGAAACATTTTCTAATATGCAGTAAAAAAATAAAAAAAATTAAAAACTTCAGTTACTGAGATGCACTGATTAGGCCTGAAATGTGCCTTTTAGGTCACGCAGGGAAGATGTGTGCCCCTTGGGCTTGCATGGGAGGGCTGGCCAAGCTGCTGCCTGTGTGCGGAAGTGAGGGTTAGGCGAGGGTCTGCACCTCAAGCCCCTCAACGTGCAATTTGCAAAACGTGCTTTTGGAACCACACCCAGATTGCATCTGACTGTTCTAGGACTCCCTTCCTTTTCTGAACTCTTGAATACACCTGCAATTCTTTAAAAAACAAAAAAACAAAACCAAAACCCCAACAAACCACTCTTAGAGCTACATTAAACGCTGACCATCGGTTCTTTTACTCAGTGACTGCTTGGGTCATTTTTGGGCCATTTCACCGGTGTCCATCAGTGAATGCCATTGCCCTATGGGGAGAGATGCCTGGTTCTGCTTACTAACTTTCTCCTCCTTTCCCCTCCCTGCCCTCCCGCCTTCCTCATCTCCTTTCCTCCCCTCCTCCTCCCTTGTCTGGAGATGGTAGGTGGTCCCCGTGGCGGGGGCAGCGGGCAGGCCGGGGGGGTGGCTGCAGGGCGCCGGCCTGCCCGAGCTGCCCATGTCGCTCTTGTCCTGCAGGCCCGGGGCCGGAGCTGAGCGGCCCGAGCACCCCGCAGAAGCTGCCGGTGCCCGCGCCCAGCGGCCGGCCCTCGCCCGCGCCCCCCGCCACCACCGCGCAGCCGCCCGCGGCCGCCGTGCCCGGGCCCTCCGTGCCGCAGCCGGCCCCGGGGCAGCCCTCGCCCATCCTGCAGCTCCAGCAGAAGCAGAGCCGCATCAGCCCCATCCAGAAACCGCAAGGCCTGGACCCGGTGGAGATCCTGCAGGAGCGCGAGTACAGGTGAGGCACCCGGCCCCGGGTTGGGGGCTGGCGGCGCTGGCCTGGTGAGGACCACTGAACCCGGGGGGTGGTGGCCCTGCCCTGTGGAACAGGGCACAGGCCGAAACTCAGGCTACGGGAAGTACCCTAGAACCAGAGTTTGTTTCCCGTGGGGGTGGCAAGAGGGGGCCTTCATGGCTCGGGGTGGGCAGGACTGTGATTTTCATCCTGTGAGTCAGACACCGTTCATCAGCCCCTGGGACATGCCAGGCACTGTGCTAGGCACTGGGAAGGCGGAGGTCAAAGCCCAGCCCAAAGTGCTTGTGGACCCGAGAAAGGGGTCCTCTCACCCTTAGCCTTGCCGTGTCTTGCTGTGGTTTGCATGGTATCTCCCAGCGAGGGCTCTGACCTGGCTGGATGTTGCGCGTGTCCTGCCAGCCAGACCTTTAGGTTAATGACACATCTCATGACACTAAATCATACTTAGTGGCTCGGTATAATATATTCTTCATTGTAATTTGTGCATTTGTGGGTCTACTGTTTGGTCAACCTTCGGGGTGAGCTGTCTTCACGCAGGGTCCACATTTAAACTCTTACTCCAGAAACTTAATTTTCGCCCAATTTGGCCCATTCGTCGACATCAGTGGTTGGCAAACCTTTTCTGTCAAAGGCCAGGTGGTAAACGTTTTACCCTTTGCAGGCCCATAGCAAAGGTCCCTCAGCTGTGCCCTTACAGTGCGAGAGTATATCCACAGATAATAATGGGCCAGCCATGTTCCAATAAAACTTTATTTGCAAAAACGGGCTGTGGACAGCCTGGAGTTAGCAGACCCTTCAGGTAAGTAAATGGTTAATGTCAACCAAAAAGAGAGTCCATAAGTAAGGAGTCAAGTTAAAACAAGACTAAGATCACGGTCTCTGGAGTTGGCCAGGAATGCGGGCTCTGTCGCCTCCCAGCTGTGTTACCTTGGTCAAGTTACATCTCTTCTTTTTTTAAGATTTTATTTATTTATTTACTTGAGAGAGAGGGAGAGAGAGTATGTGAGCGGGGCGGAGGGGTAGAGGGAAAGGGAGAGAGAATCCCAAGCAGACTCCCCACTGAGTGTGGAGCCTGACGTGGGGCTCAGTCCCATGACCCTGAGATCACGACCTGAGCTGAAATTAAGAGTCAGACCCTTAGCCAACTGAGCCACCCAGGCACCCCAAGTTACATCTCTTTTCTGTGACTCAATTTCCTCATATGTTAAAAGAGGGGGTTATAGTACCTCTTGTAGGGGGAAGATAAAATGAGACAAAGACTTTCAGTGCATATCAGCTATTATTACTTCCCAATTATTGTTTCATTCAAAAGAAAATGAAAGTTTAGAAGTTATAGGGAATGTTAGTAAATAACACCTAGGCTCCCTTTAAAGACTTACCTTGGTCTTTGTTGAAAACCACATGACTTGTTATTAGATTAAAATGCTAACTTGCCAGCTTTGCAAGCGACTCTGTGGAAGAAATCGCAGTAACTCGCCATTTAATGTGTGTAGCTTTTTGGATGAAGAGTAGAGCTTTGCTCTTATTACTATGACTGATCCTCGATGAAGAGCTTTTAGATTGCTGTTTCCCGCGTTTTATGTACCCCAGAGAGCTAGACATGCTTCGTCTGTTGGCATAGCAGTGCTGATAGGCAGACCACTGCAAGGTACGAAGTCAGATGTCAGCACTGTATTCTCATTAGGGACAGAAGAACTTTATTCGTACGCAGTTCTTTCTTTATGTTGCTACTGAATAGAAAAACCATCAAAAGTATTTCTTTTAAAAGATTTATTTATTTAAGAGAGAGAGAGACAGCACACCCGAAAGTGGGGAGAGGGGTAGCAGAGCCCAATGTGACACAGGGCTCGCTCTCATGACCCTGAGAACATGACCTGAGCCAACAGCAAGAGTCGGCCACTTCCCCGACCGAGCTACCCGGGTCCCCCACAGGTACTTTTTAAAAAGACAGTAAATGGGATAGAGGGGTATCGTTTAATTACTCTAAAATTCTGACTTCCTAAGAACTAACATTTTTTCCCCTTCCCTGAACGCGCAAACCTACCAATACCGTCGTCACGTCATGCGAATGACATTCGTAACAAAGACGCTCTCTATACCTAGGAACATACCTGGACTTTTTTTCCTTATTCAGCCTGTGTTGGGGGGGGGGGGGTGTATGTGTGTGCATGTATTTTACTGACACCTAAATTTTCTTCCTCAATTTTACCAGAACTTCATTTGCAGGCCTTTCTAGTCATGAGCCTCTTTTAGCCCCTTTTTCAGAAGTGGTCTTAACGGATGGTCTCCCAAAGTACACAGTACTAAGTGGTACAAAGTAGCCTGTTCTGGGGTGTGAAACGCTTTGGTCCTCCCGTCTCATATCAATAAGAAAAAGTACAGGTGTCACTATCTTTTAAATTACAAGCCCTGCAGAATGTGGTGTAATGGCTATTTTTCATATTATTATCATTGCTTGATACACGTCTCCTCTTCCGTAAAGCCGCATGGCTTCTGAAACCATCGTTCTGGCAACCCTGGGTGCAAAAAGCTGGTGGGGACTTTGGACTTGAACTTTCCCACGGCCATCTTGAGAAGAAGCATAGGTTTCCACTGGCAGCCTTGCTTTTATCTCTTATCTTCCTTGGTTGGAGAGCGATAGCTGAGTTCTCTCTATGGAGATAAATTTTCAGCTGCAGAGATTAGGTTACACTTATCCTTTAGAAAGGGTTAGACCAAGTGCTGTAGACTCTTGTAAGAGACAGCAAAGGAACTCTTCCTTTTGTCCCTCGTTGACAGAATGGCTCACTCATCTTTAGCACCAATAACTGGAAGGGTCCAGTGTATCCTTATCTTCTGATTGAGTATTTGAGCAAGGTCTAAGAAAAAAAAAAAACTCTTTTATAATTTTATAAACTTGGTTGGAGCAGAAATCATCTGTCAGAAACTAACAGATGTTCATGTCTCTGACCATTGTAATATCACTTACCTCATCTACGAAAATTGAAAGGAAGTTGTCAGAATCTCAGATTTCTTTCTAACTTTTAAGACATTTGGCTGTTTCTCTTGTTCATCATAAAATCAGAATTTTGACAAATTGACCGTCTTTATTCGGCGAGAGCATAAATAAGTTTCTGCCTGTGAACGCTTTGCCTCAGATCCGCACAAGCTTCGCCGTTAAAACATTTTGTTCCCATTTAAATTGTTAAATTGGATCCTTTTCTTTTTGACCATCTTTCTCTTAATGATGGAACTGACGGCCCTTTTCTGTAGTAAGTGTCGAAGAGACATTTCCAGTGCCTTTTTCCCCTGGTCTTCCTGGCACACTTCCCTTGCCCTGTCAGTGTACCTAGCCTCAGTTGTTCCATTCCGAGGTAGATCCTTGGGCAGAAGTGCTCCGGGTTGTCACGTTAGCATGCAAACTGATTCCACAAGTGTCTGCGTGGAACACGCACCTGGCACTCCGAGGAGTGTATCTGAGAAGAGCCCCTCTGCGTCCTGCGTCCTGCCAGCCGTGTTCGGGATCGCTTTGGGGGTCAGCACGGACACGGTGGCGCCCCTTGCTTCAGGAAGCAAGCTTAGTCTGCTTGGCCTGCTTTTTTGTCCTTCCCTGCTCCCCACTGCAACCCTGAAATTCCTTCTCAAAAATTACCAAGGGCCGTTTTATCTGCAGAGTTGCAAAAAGTCAGTCTCCCTCTCTCTCCCCCTCTCTCTCTTTTTTTTTAAAGTGTCACTCAGCTTCTTGAAGGAGCAAAATGTACCAGTGTCATTTTCTGTTCAAATAACTCTCCTACAGGAATCATAAACTTCTCCTCTGGACCTGAACAAATATTCTGTTACCTTTAATGGAACTCTTTTTCTTGCCGGAACAGTAACCCCTCTTGATTTACTGTTCAATCTGTATGAAAAACCTGAGTGACCTAATTCTGCTTCAATTTTCTGTGCTCGTGAGGACACTAAATGCGTCTCCTGCAGTCATGCAGTATTACTTGTGTTGTTGTTTCTGGAAGTTTAGAATCCTGAATCTCTTTATCGGACTACCTGCTGAATCCCATTGATGGGGAGATGAAATTGTCTGGAGAGGAGCATTATTTAAAATGAAGATTTCTATTAACAATGACAACAACCACTGCAAGGAGATAAAATTTTCTGCATTAAAAGAGCCCCTCCTGTACCCTCACTACCCACCTACCATGTGCCGAATCGAATGCATATAATTTTACTCTGGATTCCGCCTTTCCTATTCTATAGTTTAAATGTCTGCACTTTGCACTTCTTGCCTCCCTTTCGTAAAAGAAAGATTCTTTTGTGCCAGGAAAGCTGAGATTCACTGACAAATTACTAGGCCCTTTGGAGAAGCAGACTTTTCTGGAAGAGGTGCCCCCCCCCCCCCCAGCCGGCTCCCACATACTCCGAGGCTCCATCTGCCCCCAGCCCCTGCCTCCCTACCTCCCTCCATCCTCTCTCAGTCAGTGTAATTTAATCTCTGTACTCTCAGCCTCGTTGTCCTAAGTTTATTTGTTTAGTTCTATTTCCACAGACCTTTAGAAGATTAAGGAAAAGCAGCTATGCCTCTAATTTCGCACCTGACCCACTTGGTCAAAGAGAGGAAACCAGAATACCAAGGGATGGTTGGAGTGCTGGGATATTTAAATGAAAAAGGTCTGCCATAAATCTAGAACCTAGGAAGCAGCCTGACCAAATCGCTGGCCCTCAGCTACCCAGCTGTAAATATTTAATTTTCCTGTACTGTGGCCTTCATTCTACATGAGTAAAGTTCAGTTTAAGGATTTTTTTTTCCATTTTAATTACGCATTTGAAAAAAAATAGGTTTTTCTATCAATATTGTAGTTAAGATGCGTCATCTTGGCTATGTTTGGAGATTTTTGGTTATGTCACTTTTAAAAACTGAATTGGACAAATGAAATGGACCTTTGTTCCTACAATGAAAAATTAAAAAACCATGATAATCATCCCTTGAGTATCGATAGTAATAGGAATGTGAAAGAATGTTGAGTAAGTCTGAACAATTTGGTCAAAAGAGTAAAATGGCAGAAGTTTATTATTTTTTATTTATTTTATTTTATTTTTATTTTATTTTTATATATCAAAACTGATGGAAGTTTATTGTTGTTGTTTGCCCTCACAAATGTTCGGTCTGTTGCAAAGTTAAACCACTTAAAGGTGTGATTGCTTGTGTTGGTACATACGGCTGAAAAAACAGCATGATAACAATGACATTACTAATAGCACATCATGATGATAAATCATTCAGTAAATCAGAATTAATAACATGTGTGTACCAAATAAGATAGGAATCTGTCATAATATTGTTTCCAGTGAAGTCAGTGGGAAAAAAAAGATGCCTTTCTCTTACTATCATTTTTGAAGTTTTGAAAAAAATGACATTTCCCTCTCTACCAGAGAAAACAGCTGTAAGTTTTGTTTTGTTTTTTTTAAAAAACACTCATTTTGATATTCGGGTTAAATGAAGTATTAAGGTATTTTGTGACATCTAGGTAGAGAAGACTTTACTTTTCCATGTTAACACACAGCATCGTAAAGGCTGACAAAAACCATAATACAAATTTTATTTATTTATTTTACTTTTTCTTTTTTTTTTTTAAGATTTTATTTTTTAGTCATCTGTACACCCAACATGGGGCTTGAACTCACAACCCTGAAATCAAGAGTTGCACCACGTTCCACCAACTGAGCCAGCCAGGCACTCCGCATAATACGAATTTTTGCAAAAATCTTTATCAGCTTTTATAGTCGAGGTCCAGAAAAGCCGCGGTAGAAAGTGTATATTAATTATCTACGGTGTCTCCACCGGTGTCAGGCAAATGAGGGCTCCTGTGTGGGCTCCCTCCTTTTTTTTTTTTTTTTTTTTTTTTTTTTAAAGATTTTATTTATTTATTTGACAGAGATAGAGACAGCCAGCGAGAGAGGGAACACAAGCAGGGAGAGTGGGAGAGGAAGAAGCAGGCTCATAGCGGAGGAGCCTGACGTGGGGCTCGATCCCATAACGCCGGGATCACGCCCTGAGCCGAAGGCAGACGCTTAACCGCTGTGCCACCCAGGCGCCCCTGGGCTCCCTCCTTTACTAGCTCTGTGAGGTCTGCCTGTTTCTTGATGTCTCCAAGCCTGAATTTTCTCATCAGTAAGATGGGACCATTATTAGCATTTACCTTGTAGGGGTGTGTGTGTGTGTGTGTGTGTGTGTGTGTGTGTGAGAGAGAGAGAGAGAGAGACAGAAAGAGAGAAACAGAGACAGAGAGAAGGAGGGAGGGAGGAAGAAAGAATTAAAGAAAATCGTGCTTTAGGGGTGCCTGGGTGGCTCAGTTGTTAAGTGTCTGCCTTTGGCTCAGGTCATGATCCCAGGGTCCTGGAATCGAGCCCCGCATCGGGCTCCCTGCTCAGCTGGAAGCCTGCTTCTCCTCCTCCCACTCCCCCTGCTTGTGTTCCTTCTCTCACTGTCTCTGTCAAATAAGTAAATAAAAAATCTTTTTAAAAAAATTGTGCATTAGATACACCTTAGTGTAGTTAACGTGAACTTAGTTTAACTTACTACCTATTAGGGGCGCCTGGGTGGCTCAGTTGTTAAGCGTCTGCCTTCAGCTCAGGGCGTGATCCCGGCGTTCTGGGATCGAGCCCCACATCAGGCTCCTCTGCTGGGAGCCTGCTTCTTCCTCTCCCACTCACCCTGCTTGTGTTCCCTCTCTTGCTGGCTGTCTCTCTCTCTCAAATAAATAAAATCTTAAAAAAAAAAAAAACTTACTACCTTTTACTATTCTTCGTGAAGTCTATTCCAGCACACTCCTGCCGCAAATTTGGAGGGAGGTAGTTCTAAACATAGATTTAAATGGCGTGTAACTATTTGTAAGGATAGGATCCAGGCGAACCCTGAAGCCAGTTTATATGGGTAACGGTGAAAGTATCCCAAGTGAATGAAGAAAGTGGGATGTCTTTTCTCTTCTGTTCTGCCTTTATTATGAAAAAGGGCCTGCAGTTATATTTTTGAGGCTGTCTGAGATGAGAATCCCCAGCGATCCTTTTCTAGAAATTCATAGTTTTTAAGCACTGTTACTTTACCGCCTCCTGCTACCCCAAGCCTGATTTTTAAAAATGCCTAATTTGCCTCTTCTTTTCTCAGACAAGCCCTGCTCACAGAGGAAGTGGTTGTGGTTGGCAGGGCTCTCTCTGAATGTTTTGGGTTGGCTGATTTCTGTGGCCTCAGCAGCACCTAAAACTGCTCCTGTTCACTCAGCTTTAACGGCTCTTGTCATCAGCATCTTGGCAAGGAGGGCAAATGGCCTGGTTGCCTGGGACAGAACTAGAACTTAGGAAGAAAACTTGTTGTCTCAGCTCTGCGCTCTGGCTGGCTGGGCGTTTGGGAGCGAATCCCATGGTCCCGTCTTCTCGTTTTCCCTCTGTTCACGGTGAGCTCTGGCAGTTGACTTCCCTCCTAGATGTATCCTGAGCCCCTCTCTTTCTGGGTGTGAGAGAGAGGTTGATGAAGAAGGCCAGAGTGTTTGGTAACACGTAGCACCTGTCTGCATTCACGCAGAGGTAGCTTTTCTCTGTTTCACATCAGAAACTCTAGTTGGGTGTCAGAAATTGGCCAACCGGCGACATCTGGAATGTGTCTTGCCAGGAACTGAGACCTGAGGGTTATTGTTTATCATTAAGGCTAAATCGTAATGTCTATTTCCGCCTCCCCGTTCCCTCATTTCATTGTCTCCTCTAGGCTCCAGGCTCGCATAGCTCATAGGATACAAGAACTGGAAAATCTGCCTGGCTCTTTGCCACCAGATTTACGAACCAAAGCGACCGTGGAACTGAAAGCGCTTCGGCTACTCAATTTCCAGCGTCAGGTAATACCTTTTCCCCAGCAACTCTGAGATGTAGGAAATAAATGGAAATCTGTTCAATATTGTTATAAAGATATAAACTTAGTAAAATAGTGTATCTTTTAGCCCGGCCGCGTTGAGCTAAAAGGAACGAAGATGAATTGCTTATTATTATTATTATTTTGCTTCTGTATATCAGAGACATTTTTTTTCTCCTATATTATGGTTTCCAAAGTCAGAGTAATGGCATTTTGTTACCGTGGATGAAACCTCGAGAACAAATGGGATAGCTTGCCTTTACGACTGCGAAGAGAAACAAGAAAGCGGGAGAGCGGAATCAGAGCCTCTTTTGTAAACACAAATGTAAAATCCTCGCCATGACTTCGAAAATAATTTTAACAAATATGATAGCCACTCTACTAAATGAATAGCTCATCATTTATAGAAATACATAGAACTGTTTGACCCCATTAGACCCCCACGTGGTGACTGACCAGTGGACGATTATCTCTTGTTCTTGCTATGGCTCTTAGTAGTCGCTGATGAATAAAAGCTGGCATGATGATCTGTTTTATCATCGCTCAATGACTAGTAAAACAAAGGAGAGCTCCTTTTTACGTCGGTGAGTTTTGCTTTGTGGACCCGAAAGGTGCAGGTCTCCCGGTCTGCACGCTGCCTCATTTAGCCAAAGGGGAAGAAGAAGGAGTGCTCCTCAGGCAGGGGGGCTGACCTGGGGAAAGTCTCGGGGCGTGCAAAATGAATTATTAATGAATGAAAGTAGTTTGGAAGAATTGAATTGCATGACTCGGTCTGTTGCAGGATGTGACTGAAATCACAAAGCCACCCCACTCGCTGCTGTCCTCTGACCCTGGGAGTACACCTGCCCTCTTGGTTATAATGTCACAAGAGGACATCCGTGGTGTTGGGGAGCTAGCTGGCCGTAGCTCTGTGGGAGCAGATTTCAGCTGAAAGTCAAAAAGAAAGAAAATAAAAGGCTCCGAGTCCCATTCACTTCCTTTCTTATAGGTGACGTCATACAATGCATTAATAAAGTGCTTGGTACGGTATTGTTAAATGATTAATAACCAAGTATATTTTCACAAATGAGATTATACTCAGATTCGCTTCACTCTGCTGCATTCTTACCTGATTCTGATTTTTTGCTCGATACTGTAGAAAAATCCATGATCTCTGAAGTTTCCCAGTGAATTAACTGCAATGGATGCTGATCTGAGATTCAATTGAATTATTATTTTAGTGTATATTCCCAACCCCACCCCCGGCTATCACCCACACATAACGTACAGCATGGATAAGACGTCACATTGATGATAATCTAAAGAAAGTCCCTGATCTGGTGTGAAGTCTAAATATCTTGAAGAATGTCATCATCTAAATATCTTGAAGAATGTCATCAAGAGTGGGAGGAAGCCAACACCAGTATTTCCCATCTTTTATATGAGGATGAACACTGAATTAATATTGTCTGAATACCGACTTTACATGCACAGGAAGTCATTTTTCCTCTTTTTTGCAGAGCATCATTAAAGTTAATCTTTAGACACAAAGAGAATGTTAGTATGGCACTTAAAATGAAGTAAAATATTTGAAAAGCTCATTAACTAATTAATATCATTAGAATAATTAAGCAGAATGAATTTATTTAAAACCCAAGACAGCGTCTGCTTTTTTTCAGTGTTACAGTGCTGTAAGGTTTGTTTGTTTTTTGTTTTTTTTTTCTTAATCTGAATGGCTTGGAAGGAAAACTTGTGCCATCTTTGAAAATACCACCTAAATTTGGTGGTATTTAGTCCCTTCATTTACAAAAAGGCCCTTCATTTACAAAAAGGCCAACTGTGGTGGCAAACCTTGCAGAGTCCTCCGTCTGCCCCTACTAACTGGGAGCTGGAGCGGGGCAGGGCCCAGGAGCCAGGCCTGCATCTGGGGAGGCTCTCCCAACTGCTCTCCCTTCCCTTGACAGCTGAGACAGGAGGTGGTGGCCTGCATGCGACGGGACACGACCCTGGAGACAGCCCTCAACTCCAAAGCCTACAAACGGAGCAAGCGGCAGACCCTGCGGGAGGCCCGCATGACGGAGAAACTGGAGAAGCAGCAGAAGATCGAGCAGGAGAGGAAGCGCCGGCAGAAGCACCAGGTACCAAGGGGTGAACTGTGCGCCCCCACGTTGGCAGAGACACCTGACCGAGCCCTCAGATGGAGTCAGGAGGACTGGAGAACGTATTGGGCGGTGCGGACATCGCAGAGCGGGAAGCTTCCCTGGAGCTCCCGTGGGCCGACCGCCCCATGGAAGGGGCGGGGAAACAGGCCATGCCAGGGACGTGGGTGCCTGCCCATGGCCTCCTGCGGCGGGGAGGAGGTGGAGGACCCTGCTTTCTGGATACCAGGCAGGTGTCCTCCCCATCATCCCACCTGCACTGCCCGCTGGCTGGGCACGGCCGCATTGCCTGGGGCAAAATCCTCAGGCGCGGGAACTTGGAAAAGGAAGGAAGAGAGCAGATGGTTATTTTTATAGCAAATATAAATACAGTCTCCTGGGCTTTTCCAGGGCCCAGTTGGAGGTTTCATAGGGGCAGATGTTTTAAAACATTCCTCTCTAGGTGTTTGGAAGTATTTTGATGGAGGATTTGATTTTGTGTTACAGTCCCATACCTCGTGTTTGTTTTCCTGTGCTTCATCGAGTGCCCCGCATTAGCTTCATTCTGAAAAATGTTAGATGTTCGTTGGTGCACGTTTCCTCTCCTGTATTTAAAAAATCGATCCCAATTATGTGCAGCGATTTTAGCTGCCCCTCCACCTTACTTCGAATCACTGTGCTAAGCCATTTGATTTAGAGCAGAAGAGGCATTACTTTTATAACCTGGTTCTCCCTGGAAATATCCGCCTCCCTCGGGTTGATTGGAGGGTGATTTTCTTTCAGTTTTATCCTCGCCCATTTTGCAGGCTTCTGTCCGTCCTAGATCTTGCTGTTTTCACGAGCCTGTACACTTGAGGTCCTAGAGACTTCTCTTCCACAAGCTGGAGCCTTCGAGAGGCTGGTTTTCCCACCAGCCCCAGAGCCCGCAGCTCAGCTACCAAGAGACATCCCAGGGCACCTGCCTCACAGAAGATTCTAGTCTTCCCGCTGTTGTGAAATGCTCACGGAGCGTTTTCTTGGGCTCCACGGAAACCTTAGTAGTCGATTTTAAGTATCCTTTTTCCTCCTCCCTTCGGGTCCTGTAGGAATACCTGAACAGCATTTTGCAGCATGCGAAAGATTTTAAAGAGTACCATCGGTCTGTGGCCGGCAAGATCCAGAAGTTGTCCAAAGCAGTGGCAACCTGGCACGCCAACACTGAAAGAGAGCAGAAGAAAGAGACGGAGCGGATCGAAAAGGAGAGAATGCGGAGACTGATGGTAAGGAGCTCACCTGTGGGGACCCCAGGCAGCGGGGTCCACGCATGCACCTGTATTGAGAATGTTAAATATGCCATATCAAGAGTGGGTAAAAGGGGCTCATCAAATATATGAACACGCCCCTTTGCATATGGATGGAGTAGAAACATCTCCTTCCTGAACAATGCATGCCACAAACCCAGGGCCACAGCTGATAGATATGTAAGATCTCCGTGGCCTGGGGTGGCCTTGCTTCTCCCATCGAGGAAGGTACTACAGTTTGCAGGAAGTTTAACAGCCAGATCTGGAACGATGGATATGATCTTTCTTTTAAAAATATCGCCTCTTTGAGACTAATGACATAAGTTGTTTTGAGTGAATGTGTCATTAACTCGTGTCTTGGACTCGAAGAAGGTCTGTTTCTTGAAGCTGCTGGTGCTTATCCTTTTTTTAAAATGGTAGAAATTTCTCCCTTCTAGTGTAAAAAGTGATTTTTAAGTTAATTTGGAAATGTTACTTTTTGCGTTATGGCTCTGTTATTGTCAAAGGCTATTCATGGATCATTACCTTGGTGCTGTTATTTTTTAATGGGGGTAGATAAATACAGAAGGAATTGGTTTACATCATTGGCCTGGGTATCTGGTTTTATTGGCCATTCATTTTTGGAATGGGACCTCAGAGCACACTGTGGATTTTAGAAAAGCGTGTGTGATCTATAACGATAGGAGACCTGCACATTCCTATCTGGGACATAATGCCGGAGTATGGGATGGAGATGAAATCGTTGTCCTTGGCCCGTAGTTACGTCCCTGGAAAATTCCAAGTGACACTCTCTTCTTTGGTGGTATTATGGTTTGCATTTTGTTTTCATTACCTTTTTTGGATTCCAGAGAGTAAACACTTTTAAAAGGCTCTGCGTCCAGGTACTGCTAAATCTTAGGTCTTCTCCCACCCCCCTCTCCTTTTTTCGGGAAGGAGAAGCCCGTCCACGAGATTTCTCCCCAGCGAGGGAGGCCATTTTATGCGATCTGAGCAGCAAGCGGTCAGATTTGTCTCATTCAGCTGGAGTGAAACTATATTAGAACTTCAGTAACAGATTGGCTTGACACTAATGATTAGGCATTTGCAAATCATTAATTTTTGCAATTAAATGATGGAATATACAGATAACAGAGAAACTGAAGTTTTTTATCACTCTTTCTTCAAGTGAGATCAACCATAACCAAAAGCAATTAGAGTTATAATAGCATTTGAAGTCCATGCTCACCCACGGGGCAGACAGCAGCTAGACTGAGTGATAAAACTGCTGTCACTCGGGAGAGGCTGGAGTGACGCCCCTGGACTGAAGAGCCTCAGCTTTGCTGCAGCGCGGGGTCCCCTTGGGGACTCGTGACATGTCCCTGGTAGCCTACATCACACGAGGAAAATATGTGGAGGTGTCCTTTTATTGGGACATATAGAAGAGACTTGTCCTGAAATGGCTCCGAGTACATCAGAGTTTTCATGGCATTTAACCTCCTAATGTTGCTTAATGGGTGATAGAGGTGGGAATTACTATATCTGTTTTATTATCAGCAGTATCGGACTCCAGGTGCCACGTGCCTCGCCTGCAGTCACCTCGGCCCCCGTGCCGTGCCGATTCGTGACCAAAATCCCCCCAGATTTGACCTTTCCTATCAACCACCACATTTATAATGCTTTTACATGTAAGAAGTTACACTTGTCAAAGTCCACTGGAGTCTTCGCCCTGAGAAGTGCTTATTGAAATGTTGCCAAACGAAATGATAGCATGTCTGGAACTGGCCACACTGTCCTGTTTGGGAAGAGGGGTTGTGGGAAGGGTAGCCATGAGACGGGAGTCATCGTGAGTTCATTTCAGTTGCTTGGTGTTGGTTATATGAGAGACTATAGTCTTCTGTCTACTTTGGGTTGTTCTTGAAAATTTCCATGCTTCCAAGTGAAGGATACACTTCGGATGGTGAATTGTCAAATTTTCACATCTTTTTTTTTTTTTGGTGTGCAAAGAAACCTAGAAAAACACAGAGCTGAGTCAAAGTGCTTGCCCACACTGGGTAAATAGTGTGGTTTTGGGTCCTGACTTTGCCCCAGAGCCCGTGTCCTGGGACTTGGGGGTGAGGTGGGCATCGTGTCCCAGGCACCCCCCCATCCCGGACTGTGCATGGTCAGTCCCGCAGCCTGGATCATTCCATTCACTGTGCTCCCCACCAGTCAGAGTTCAGACGGTGATGGGGAGCGCTGAGTGGAAATTGGAGTTCGCACATCTTTACTGGGCTCTGATCATGTCCGTCTTTCCTTAATAGGCCGAAGATGAAGAGGGCTATAGAAAACTGATCGATCAAAAGAAAGACAGGCGTTTAGCTTACCTCCTGCAGCAGACCGATGAGTATGTGGCCAACCTGACCAACCTGGTGTGGGAGCACAAGCAAGCCCAAGCAGCCAAAGAGAAGAAGAAGAGGAGGAGGAGGAAGAAGGTAAGCACCCTAATGGCGGCGGCCAAGATGACTGAGTTGCAAAAAATGCTTAACCCCGTGGGCACGGCGTGAGGGAGGGGACCAGGCACACCAGATGGGATGTTGGAGGGGAGCATGTAATGGGTGGGAAGTACCGAACTGAAACAGCTCAGTCCGTATTTTCCTTGTTTCATACTGTGTTTCAAATGAAGTGTACACGGTCAGTAGAAAAAGGAAAAACGTTGGCACACGTGTGTGCATTGCTTGAGGTTAATACCAGTGTGGTAGGGCCATGACAATGGAGCAGAAAAGGCAAAGTGCAGTTGGAGGGAACCCGAGGAAGCTGTGAGGGAGGGCTTTGGGGTACTTCCAGAACCTGCTTGAGCCTGTTTGTTCCGACGGGGAGCAATGCCCAAATGCCCATTCAGTGCAGCTGCCCCGCTGTGGTGCTGAGGTGAGTGGGCAGGCCAGGGTTTTAGGTCATTACAGAGACAGTTTTATGTAAAATAGAACCTAATCAGCGTGGAAAGGGAAGGATAAGATTGAGAATCTCTGCTCTGCGGCTGTTCTATCTCGATGCGGGTGTAAACTGCTCGCGTAGACTTGTGAAGGTAGAGCCTCTGTGAAGCTTGAGGTTTAGCTCTTGGTGCGCAGTTTGTTTTCATGGCGGATCCTGATTGGCCTGGACGCCCACGACCACCGGAAACAGGAAGTCTTCCTCACGGCCGTGAGGATTGAGGTTGGGTGGCGTTTCATCATGTATTCTCTGCACTCAATCGCTGAACAAAATGTTGTTCAAAAAATAATTAATTTCATGGATCCTGAATTCTCATACCTGCTTTGTAATTAAGGAGGAGGGAAAAGTGATGGAGAAGGCCCTCCTTGCCCCCGACTCCTTCCGTAGCACATAGCTTCCTGCATTGTGGGGATGAACGAGGGATGACTCAGGGCTTGGATTTAGATGTTTCGTCGGTGAGAAAGACCTCATTTTCTTGTCAAGGTAGCTTACAGACTTTGCAGAATTCCAGCTCCCAATTTCTGACTTAAAAGGACGTGTTCAGAGTCAGGGAAGAGCACGCAGGCAAACAGGTAGGATTCTGTAACGTTCCACAAGGGGACCCTGTGAGATGACGATTTTCGTTTTTCCCAAAGCCAAGGTGTATTTCACAGAGGTTACCACAAAAAGTTCAAATTCTACTTTTTGTGTGTGATTAAAAGCTGATGGCCCAGATTTGTGCTTCTGGCTTGTAATTAATAGATTCCTGTCACGATATTAGATTGTTATATCATCGTCGGCAAAGAAAGATATATCACTGAGTGATAGTGATTATGCCTGTATTTTCGTGTTAATCTGTACAGAGCAGGAACCTGTCATAATATTTTCCTTGGGGCTGCCAACCCCACGTGATCTATGGGTTGGCTTTCTGCTTCCTTCCCCTTGCCCTCTGGTTTGCTGATAGCACGCATTCTTTCTCTTTTATCCACGTGTCCGGCAAATATTACCTGGACACTTCCCATGAGCCTGGCAAAGTGCGCAATGCTGGGGGAGGAAGAGGGAGATGTTGAGGAAAAGCACAATTGCCCTCTTTCTCAGTTCCATCAGAGTGAGAGACAGACATTGATCAAATATGCACCCCCAAAATAATCATAAGCCGTGATGAATGCTGTGAAGCAAGACTGGGAGCCAAACCGGGGAGGGGACTGATTTCCTGGCAAATGAATGATCGATAAGATACCAAAGCCAGTCCCACTCCCATCAGCCCATTAGGAGTCTCTGGGCGGCTCCCACTGGTTATCTCACGTGATTAAATGTGCAGAATCATTGCTTTATCATCAGCTCTCTGCCTCTTCCCTGGTGTGCTTGCAGAATGCCCAGCATTGGAGCTCGCCCTGCCCTCAGCAGGACTGAGGAGGACAGGCTGCATTTCCTTCCGGGGCCATCTTGCTGGGATGAATGGGATAACGACAAAAGAAACCAGGCCCCTCCGCAGTCCTTCCTGAAAACCATCTCTTTGCTGGGGCTTAGAGACTTGGTTCAAAGCGGGTTACCCAATTCCAGATGCACCTTTATTCAAGTGCAAAGAAAATGGATGCTTTCAAAAGCTGATTATTTGACAGTCTGAATTATCTGTCATTCTTCCCTCCATTAGACTGAATGATTGAGGGTGCCTTGTTCCAGCTTCTCTGTTGGGGAGGAAGGCTGTGTCCAGAAGCTTAAAAATTCTGTGCCGACCCTTCCAGCTCTTCTCACAGAACCAAATATGATGCTGTGCCTATCTGGAGTTTGTTTTTTGCAGTTATGTAAGGCCTCAGTAAGCCTTTGTTTCTCGTGACCCCGTGGCCCAACAGCGTTGTGCTGTCGCAACAGGTATAGGGACAGCTAGGATACAGGTGCCTCTGTCTACACTGTTATAGGTGAGTGTGGTTGAACTTGTGATTTCATTGGAAAAGGATTATTATTATTTTTTCTAATATTACCCCAGTGTAACAGAGAAGGCCTCTTTCTTTCTGGTGAAGTGTATTGTGTTTCCTTGTTGGTAACCAGGAGAGTGGGTCTCCTTTAACCTGCCATGACCGTGTTTATACCTCTGTTCTCTCCATTAGAGCCCCTGCTATGAAGTATACATTTAAAAATCATTCTAGAACTTCTCACTCTCAGCCTGGTCTTTCATTAATGCCCTTGAAGTGAAAGAAAAAGAAGCGAACTGTATGTATCTACCTAGGCATTAGAGGAGGAATAATTTGCAAAGTATTGAAATATCTAATTATGTGAAACCAGCCTTTCAGTGTGACAGGATTAATGTACTCTGATGTGCACTCAGCGTGACCTTGAGGTCTCTGTCCTCTCCCATGACTGTTCTCTAACATCCGCTGGGTGACTACAGCATAAAAAAGGGCACGGGGCTACATAAAGCCAGCGGGGTGTGTACAGATGGGTTGGCTTTCTGCTTCCTAACGCAGAAAATTGGGCCACCGCCCAAGAGCTCATGTCAGTCCACAAACTTCTAAGTTCATAACTGTGTTACGAAAACGTATCGTGTTAATTTAATGTATTCCCCTATAGACTATTTCCTTAAAAGATCTCTTGCGTCGTGCTTCAGTCTCTGGGTCTGTGAGAAGGTGATGGGATGACACGGCAGGTGTACCCACAGCACTCAGCAGGTACCCTGACACGCAGTAAACGCTAGTACTAGCAGTGGTCTTAGCAAACAGCTCTGTGGTGTAAATGTAGGGTAGCAATTGTCGAAGCGTGGTTCGAAGGTGTTTTTTTTTTTTTTTAATAAAATCTTCTTTTTCCCCATGTTGTATATTCTCTGTGATGTCGAGAGAATAAATGTTTGGCTACCATTTTATCCCCCAGTTAGGATCAGTTAGGTCCTGGGTAGGATGTCTTTTCAGACAGTGACAGGTTCTTTGACCATTGAGGCATTCAGTTGGAAATGAGGACTTACACTTTTTGGTGGACTCTGCTTAGCCCTCCCTCGCTAGCTCCTGCAAAGAGAATTTTCTAACTGTGGGGCCTCTCATTTGCAGTGGTTCCTGGTGGCAATCAGGTGGTCCTTGCAGAACTCTAGGGTGTTTTTCCTTAAGCTCTGGTGACGAGCCCAGGCCAGTCGCCCCCCCACCCCGGACCTCCCACGTCCAGCCTACTACGAAGTCTAGTCCCTTCACGGTTCTGTCTCCCGAGCTGTCGACTTCAGGCTGAAAATAAATATTTAATTCCTTCTTCCAGATCTTTTAATGCAGCATATACCAACAGAACTACACCCTTGTTGTGAATGTGTGACATTTCTTGGAAACTCATGACACTAACAGGAACCAGCAGAGATTCCATGGGGGACCGCTGTGCCAAGTATTTTTTTCATCGTGGTGTTTGCTCTTCCTTCTGAAAGTTCTTTTATTCTCTTCCTCAGCAAATACTCTTACAAGCACATCTCAGTACTGTGATGCTTTGGAGGGGGACTCTTTCTAGCACAGCATTCTCTGCTGGTCAATATAGCAATAGGAAGTGTGTTTTTATCCTTTTTAGATATCAACAAATCAGAAAAACCTCTTGGTATAATTTCTGGTGAAAAGAGCATGAGATGCAAAGTAGTAATGTGGTTGAGACATTTCTTTTCAGTTCGAGTTACTCTCCAGTTCTTCTCAATTCTTTTGTCTCTCCTGTTTGCCCCCAAGATGAAGATTTTCCCCTGCAAGGAGAATTTCACAGGCGAAAGGAAGGTTCTTTTTCCTTGTTTTTTCCCAAAGATTTATTTCTTTATTTTTTAGAGAGAGACAGAGAGCACAAGCAAGGGGAGGGAGAGGGAGGGAGGGAGAGAATTCTAAGCCAACTCTGCACTGCGCGTGGAGCCTGATGTGGGGCTCAGTCTTATGACCCTGAGATCATGACCTGAGCCAAAATCAAGAGTCAGATGCTTAACTGACTGAGCCACCCAGGCGCCCCTGAAAGGAAGGCTCTAAGGTAATTCTGGACATTTTGAGTGTGGGGGCTGTGGTAACGGTAGGTGAATATGACGTCACAGTGACAGAGTCATTTGATTATTCTAGTATCAAAATGGGTGAAAACAGAAGTTTGGATCAAAGTCCTGCTTAACTGGATTGACCAGTTACTTGAGTCAAAAATGTTGGAATTGGCTTTCTCTGCAGGCTGCGACCAAAGTAATGGGCAATTCCTGTTAATTTGATAGTCTTGATCTTTTTTATTGCCTGATCACCTATCTTAATGCTCACAGGTCCACTGAAGTGACGGTAAAAATAACCCAGGTGGTTTCTGGAAACTTAAGTTTCCACTGAAACAGAATGAGCCCTTAAGGTGCCAGCACTTTCGAATGTTGCTTCAGCAAAGTATAAGAACACCTGCTGGGGGATAAAATGCACTCACTTTATAATATAAATTGTAAAATTGTAAAATATTTGGTGCAAACCTGTTTCTTTACAGATTGAGGCTGTGTGTGGCCCGCGTTACGGTAATCTGAGTGAAGCGCCCCACGGAGTTTATTTTCCTGAGTTCGGCTTACAGGGAGTTTTCCTGTCTCGGGACTCCTTCGCCTCCTCACTCTTGTCGCTGGTTATTTTCTATACCTTCTGCCAGGAAGACAGGTTGCAGTGCACACAGCTTGGTGAACCTTCCCAAATGGAATTTCTGAATTGCCGTTGGCCTTGGAAGTTGGGAATTCAACCTTGGTTTTAGTTATGAGTGATATGTTCCCTGTCCCCTCTCATCACTAGGAGAATTACCCTTTCCCCTCCCTCCAGCAACATGGTTAGCTCCCAGCTTTTTGTAGGTGGGAAGAAGCCAGGACGGAGTTCCTTTAGTCCTGATTAATGGGTGAATGGCAGCGGATTGTTTTGTTTTGTTTTTAATCAGTGGAAAAAATTAAGCTGAGGCATCCGCTGGTCATGCAGGATGTGTTTGTGATGGTGGGAGACACGGTGGTACCAGTCACAGTGTGTTTGGAGTTAATCTGGAACCAAGAAAAGGGAAGCATTTTTGTGTTGTGTTTTGTTTTGTTTTGTTTTGTTTTCCGGGGAGGGGGTTGGGCAGCGAGGATAAAGCACCCCTGTGATGTGAGAACCAGAGATTTGTCACCAAACTGAAAGAATCCAAGGCATGATGGGAGAACGTGTTGTCTCTTGACATAGAGTAGACTGCCACCTGGCTTCCACCTCCTGTAATAACAGCAGGATTGGGTGTAAATTCCGAGCGCCAGTTCACTGAGGAATTGTGCGTGTTCTTAACTGTTTTATGGCTTGCAAATTTACTGGCATCTGATTACAATAATGATGACTCATTGAGTGTGTGCTAAGTGAAAAGCATTGTTCTGGATGCTTTCCTTCCTTCCTTCATTCACCAAATATTTACCCAGTGCCTTTCATGTGCCTGGAGTCCTTGTAGGGGTGGGGACACACGAATGACAAAAACAGAAATCCCTGACTCCAGGCAGTGCAAGACAGCCAGTCTCACAGACATAAAGGAGTTGTCCTCCGACTAGCATTGAATCTTACATGGTAGAGATGGACGCTGGCCACATATATTTCATGGAGCCTTGGATCGTGCATCCTGAAAGAGAGGTCTGGGTCTGCCTCTGCCCTATAAGGGAGGGACTGTTACTGTCCCTTTTTTACAGAAGATGGAACCAAGACACACAGATTTGCTCAGGACCACACAGCTAAGGTCTCCCATAGTGAGTGACAGAGCTGGGATTCAAACACTGGGGGTCTAGTTCCAGAACCAAGTTTCTTAAATCTCCTATTACGTGGCCTCTTGAATTTGATACCGAATGGAATTTTTAAAATGAGTTTAGAGGATTTTAAGTAAAGGAGGGGCCTGATGGTGGGGCAGTTTTAGATACCACTCTAGCGAGTCAATAGCGTATTCATAGAAGACTATCCTTCAGAATGGTTTTGAATCTGTTATTTGTGGTCCTTCAAGCTCTTTAATGTACTATTCATTGAGATGGTGATCCAGTTCGGGTAGCTGGATATTGGAAATTGGCTTATCCATTGTCTCATTTGATTTTCTTTGTTGGCCAAATTTGTAGCTTATTTCTGATTTGTATGGAAAGAATGGTGGGATTAATTGATTTTCTCCCATTAATTAAAACCTTCGCCTGAGTATAGTGCCTGAGGATTCCAAAAATGGAACTGTTAGGGGCTGGTTGAAGAGATGGTTCCTTTTCTGAGCTCTTCTGCCATTGTTCTCTGTATCCGTCGCCTGGACATAGGGCTTGGTGCTTTTCAATGCTGATCCTTTCTTTTGAGCCTGTAAACGTTTCACTTTGGGGTGGCATAGATAGAAAATTAAATTCTTGGGAAATCATAACCAAAAGGAGCATTTTATTTCCTACTCTTTGGTAGAAATGCTACATTTTTTTTTCTTGCAGCATACATACGTGTATGTCTTGTAAGAAAATTTTGAAAGAACTTCAGAAATTTCAAACATTTATGGGAACTGTTTTTCTTCAGCGTAGACAAAAGGTTGGATTTTGAACATTTTCTATAAAAGCTGTTTTGTCAAGAGACAATTGAGTTATTTTCATGGAAAGCAAAAATGTATTATATAATCAATGCCTTAAGTAAACAGAGTAGAGTTAATATCGATTCTGTATCATTATATATATTTTTAATTAACTAAAGAGCCCAGGGGAGGAAAGCTCATTTTCTTAAATGCCTTGATAAAGGAAATGACTAAAGTTGTGTTTAGGGTTTTTTTTTTTTTTTCCTCATGCAGAAGTAGTAACTTTAAAATAAGAATTCTGTAAAGAATCCAGCAATAACTTTAAAATAAGAATTCTGTAAAGGTGATGGTAAAGATTTCACTTGTCAGAAAGGTTATAAATGTAAGAAATTTGAGGCTCTTTTGTTTTTATTGCAGATGAGACTCTCTCGGGTATGTACAAAACGTGACATAATCTTAGCTTTTCATTTAGGCTGTCTTTGAGGCACAGAGAGGTTAATGGACTAAGATATTGAAATATTTAAGAAATGGTCGATGACAGAATTTTTCATGAGCTCACAGTATCTGCATCAAATTTCCTCCTATTACCCACCGTGGAAATACTATGTAGTATGAAAAGCCAATTAGGTAGAATGGAAGACATCCCGAGAATTCCCAGAATGTTGTACGATTCTGTATTTTTATGACCTGAGAGCGGTTCCAAGTTTACTGGGGAATGGACATTTTTAGAAAACTTGTTAAGGGGAGTAAGAAAGTTGAGCCAGTTACGTCAGGCTTTGTCTTCCTGGTGCCAAACACGAGAAGGACATCTCACACGCGCTGACCTCAGCCTTGCTCCTTTCGTGTCTTCAGCCCTTTGGGTCCTAGAAGACGTCACCCACAAGTCTGTGGCATGTGCCAGTCTTGAATCGCACCTGGCTTTCAGTAACTCCCCCCAAGTTGCCAGCTTAAAAAAAAAAAAAAAACACGAAGAAACAAAAAAAAAAGCCCCACACTTTGTCTCAGACAGTGAAGAGAAACAGAAATAAAAGGCATCGATACTTAGGCTCTGTTAGATGACGGTGGTGAGTAGTGACGGAGTGCTGTTTGGGGCCACTGAGTTCCCATGAAATCCTTCCTGTAGCCGTCTTCTTGACTGACGTGTAACATCTGACATTACTTTGCAGAAGGCTGAAGAGATTGCCGAGGGAGGAGAGTCTGCCCTGGGACCGGATGGAGAGGTGAGGAGCTTTGCGCCCATTCCTGCCGTGTTCTGCTCAATGAGTCCCCGCCATGCCCTACAGCGCCATTTTCTGTGAATACCAACTTTATTTTTACTCAGCTATTCGTTTCTAAGTAAAAATAGGAGTACATTAGCATAGTAGAAAATTAGACGAGTAGAAAAGGGATATACCGGAAAGTAATCTCCTTCCGTCTCAGACTGCCAATCAACTGATATTAAGTTTGTGTACCATTCCGGAATCTTCTGTGCGCATATATGTTTACGAATACATAGAATGTGTAAAAATTTTAAGTGATTCTATAATTGCATTTTCCCCGTAAATGATACAGAAGCATAAGCTATGACCCAGTTTCCTTAGTGCATTACTAATTTGAAATTATAAAACTCCATAAACACAAACAATTTACATATTTGGTGAGCTGCTTTTTTTGACATTTTTGTATAGGCTTACGAGAGAGCTTCTCTTCGTAGATCCATCAGCACATTCCTAAATGTGATTTCCGAGGATTTTGAAAATTCTCCTGAATCATGAGAACACAATTACTTATTGGATTTTTTTTTTTCCTCTAAAAACTCAAAAGTTCTCTGCCAGGGATTCACGTGAGGAGGCATAGCCCCAGAGCGGGGTGGGAAGGAGTTTGTTTCAAACTGCCTTCTCCTCTCACAGATTCTGATAAACCTGCTTGGGGGAACCCTTCTAGAATCTGTGCGTGCGAGGCGTACCGTGACTGTGAACGGTCCGGATCCAGAGACAAAAGGCTGAAACCACTATTCCGTGCAGAAACTTCTTGAACAATAAGTGTTGCTTAACCACTATAATCTATCACAAGGAAAGAAAGGATTGGGATGAGTGTCTAATGTGTCATGCACTCTCAGTGGGCCACTCTGGGGAAAGAATACTATATATTGGAGCACCTAGAAACAACTCTAATTTGTAAAAGCCCCCAGCCTTACCTAAGCACGCCTCACATGAGTGTGTAATTAACAAGCACACAGGGAGAGATTTAACGTGTTAGCGTGACAGTGCTCTTACCTCTTATTATTTCTGGGGAAAACTTGCTGCTGATCTTGGGCTTGTGACATACACCTTTTTTTTTTTTTTTTTTTAAATCTTAACACACGTGCATTCTGTTTGCTGACATTGGCAAAGTGGACATCTTGCTCAGTTTGTTTTGAAATAATGTGCTTACACTCTGCCGTGCTCATTCAGGGCCTTTGCCAAAGTTCTAATTCCAGCCACAGCGATTCCCGATTTTCTCTGAGGCGTGACATAAGCAATAAAACAGGCTGTGTTACAATAGTTCAAGATAATGGAATATGGCTTTTCCAAGGGAGGTGATAGTGACTGGTAGATTTCCTTCTTTACCACGTGGGTGTGTAGATGACCTTTCACCCGAGGGAGGAAGCAGCACCCTGCATGCAGTGTAAAGGTGTCCCGGTCTGTTCCTTTAGCACATCAAAGAAAAAAGACAAGACAGCCTGGAGTGGGCCTTTTCTTTTTTTAAAGCCTTTTTTTGGGGTAGATAATGGCTAATATATTGGGTTTTTGTTTTTGTTTTTATTCTGATGGTGTTTTGTTGAAGGAGAAGGGAGAATGAATTTTTTTTTTTTTGGTCATTTCTTATAAGATATGGAAGTAAGCGACAGTATCCTGTGTTTCCTGTCATTTTATTTAACTCCAATTAAGAACAATTGAGAAAAAATTCAGAATTAATGAATTGTGTAAACATTGAATTTTACTACTTTTAAGGAGATCGATAACTTGGACTGCTCGCAAATCAAGCATTTATCAGCATTTCCAGGCAGCGAGCGTCTTGCCTGGGGTGTCTGTCCTGCAGGTGTAGTCACTCCGTAATCAGTAGCATTCATTTGCATAGGATTACTCCATTTTTTTAGGCCTTTTAAAACAATTTGTTCTCTGAAGTAGGTTAAACACGGCCTGTGCGTTTTCATTTATTCCCTTAACTTTCTGAGCAAGCCATTTTTCATGAAGAGCCTAGTAATGAACTTCAGCTCAGTCCTGGTCATTCACCCGGTTTCAGAAGAGCAGGGCTTCTGGCTTTAGCTCGCTCCCAGGTACCAGGGGCAGAGCTAGACAGCAGGACCTTTGGTTCTGCAGAAGCTGGAACGGGCCCCTCATGAGGTGACACAGGTTACAATTCCTCTTTCTTTTCCGCATTCTCTCAGAAACCACGACTTTGCAATAGTTGTTGGGGGGGTTGTTATTTGGGGGTTGAAGGTTCTTAGTTGCAAATGGCAAAATGACAAATGACAACTCTACCAGATTTATGTAAGAAGGGAATATATTCATAGGATATTGGGTAGTTCATCGGATCTCCAGGCAGCGTGGAGAGCATGTTTGAGCCTAAGGCCGTGCTCTGCTGTATGGCTGGTCAGCGAGGCCGTGGCTGACACGGGGCATCAGCAAGGGCTCGGCACGGCTGGTCCCCGTGCTCAGCCCTCCCTCCAGCATGCCTGTTGCTCCCGGCTTCCCCGAGCCTCGGGCTCCGAATTCCAAGCCTTGGCAAGGGCGTCCAGTTGATGGAGCTGAGGTCTTGCACAGGCACCCTCGGTGCAAGGGAGGCTGGTGTTTTAGTTTCTTTAGTAGGAGGTGACTTCCCACTTCCTGCCAGGACTCATAGGTGGCGAACTTCCCAATCACAGGAAAAGGTTTCAGGTGCTGGGCAGCCGAAAGCCTGAGAAGCATCCAGCACAGAATTAGGAGGCGGTCTTAACACCAGGCGGTGCCGTGTGTTTGTTTCTCTTTTCTAGCCCATCGATGAAAGCAGTCAGATGAGTGACCTGCCCGTCAAAGTGACTCACACAGAAACTGGCAAGGTCCTCTTTGGACCAGAAGCACCCAAAGCAAGTCAGCTGGACGCCTGGTTGGAAATGAATCCCGGGTATGGCACTGAAGCAGAAATTCCGGTGTCCAGTGTCATCTTAGATTTCTGTGGTCCATCCCCGTAAAATCTCAGAACCACAACATGACCTTCGCTGAAACGGTTAAAATTTTTGCCTGCATTTGTCATTTGTACATAGAACATGCCCAGCGGGTCATGTGCGTATATGTTGTTTTATAATTTAAAAGAATTAAGCCCCGTCTCCTTCCCACTCCTTTCCCTGCAGTTACGAGGTTGCCCCCCGATCCGACAGTGAAGAGAGCGATTCTGATTACGAGGAGGAGGTATGTGGACACCTCTGTTGGTGCGGCGTACGTGGGAAGCCCCTGTGTCTGGCTGTCACTACGTCCTCCGGGGCTGGCCTCGGGGTGACCTCTGGAGCTGAGAATGCACCAGACCTGTGACGATGGTGTCTCGGAGTACAGTGACTGTGCCGGGGCTCCTGGCCAGTGGCGGGACTTGGAGAATTCTGAATTTATCTGAAACCAAGAGAAGAGAAGCTGGCATTGTATGGGAGGTGGTGGAAAGGTCTTCTGGGGAGAACTGGAGATGGGTTACTTTGGGAAGGCAGTGCCACCCCAAAGTTTCCGGTGTCCGTTAGGCCTTAGCGTCTATTCGAAATTCTAAGTCTGGAAGCTTAATGAAAGGCCAACACAGACTTGGGGTTGATGAGGTTATTGATCCTCTTGGTTTCTCTTTAAATGTGATTCTTGTTTAAATCCCTTGGATATTCCCGTCACCCAAAGAGAAGCACATTTCTCAGTGTCTTGGAAGGAACGGTCAATAAATTTATCTAGAACCTAAAATGGTACTCTTGGATACTTTTAACAGAACTTAAGAAAGAGTAATAAAGGTTTTTTTTTTTTTTGATCAACTACGAAATGCATTATAATTACAAAGAGAAGGATTAAAAGAAGATTCTATCTCCTTTCTGAGAGCACTGTTAGTGGGTGGTCCTCAATTCTGTTTGCCAGCGTTGAGGAATCCTGGTTCAGAGAGCGCCGTGGCACAGAGGCCATAGACTGGGCGAAGCAGCCCTACCAATCCTATCGCTTACCAGAATTTTAAGACAATTGTGATTTTCTTCTATTTTGGGCCCCCCCCCTTTTTTTCCTAAATTAATCTTCTGTGAACACTTGTTAACTTTTACAAAGAGGAGGAATAAAAAAAGTTATGTTTAAAAAAAAATACCAGTAAAAAACAGCTGCTTTGGGCTGCATGTGATTTATTTTTTACAGGCCACTTTTACTCTGAGATCTTTGAAGCTTAAAGAAGCAATTTTTAAAATGTTTCTTGTTCAGTTGGATGAATGGGTCCATAAGTGACCCACTGGAAGAATCTTGTCACTGGGTCAGAGAGCCAGGGAGGGACAGAGGGGCTGCTGAACCCACAGATGCCAGCCAGGCCTCACAGCCACAGACAGCTCTGGGCAGCTGGGGTTAGAATGAGCTCTGACCTGGGGGTCTATGAACCCGAGTCCCATCTCAGGTCTGCCACTCGTGGCGAGTCACGTCCCTGCTCAGAGCATCATTCCTCACCTGGAAAACTGAAGGAGCTGGACCGATTCCTCACCTCACTGCCCACACCCCACCCAGCATCTCAGTGATCCGTTATCATAGGTTTGATCGTTAGCATTCATATCACGTCAGTTCATATTTTTTCATTCAAGAGTTATGGGAAAGCATTATTCTCTTAAAACCTGCTTTTCAAGAAATTCCACGGGAGAATGTGGGCTTAGCTCTGAACACCAGTGGTTGGTCGTGGACATAATGACCACATAGCGAAGCATTCCAGCTGATCAGCAGAACGTAGTACGCAGTTGAGAGGAGGAGGTAATGAGTCCTTTGCCAAGTTATTGACGGTTTTCATCGAAATATTCCGAGATCTGTGATGTGAAGTCGTCCCAGAGCAGTGTGTTCGCAAGCACCAGCCCCTCTACCTGGAATGCGTGGGGGCAGCCAAGCCCCACTGGCATGATCTGGGAGTGTTTTTATGAGAAGGGCAGTAGTAAGCCTCTAAGTCTGGCTTTGGAGAGAAGACTGTAGAATGTTTCTAAGTTAGGGCAGGTACGGTGTGCCGGACTCTTTGATAACCCATAATAAATGTCCATCTGCTGTGACTTTTACATATTTATTCTTGGGGGCAAGGGTTCTAATGGATCCTCAGAGGGTTTCTTCTGTTCTCTTGCTCCGTGATTTAAACGGAAGTGGAATGGTGTGTGGCTCGTTGAGGGAGGTGTTAAATTTACTTTCTCCCTTCATCATATTTACTCTGCAAAGCTGAATACCATTCAGTCTCTCTTCAGAAAATGCCAATCCTAGGGGCGCCTGGGTGGCACAGTGGTTAAGCGTCTGCCTTCGGCTCAGGGCGTGATCCCGGCGTTCCGGGATCGAGCCCCACATCAGGCTCCTCCGCTGGGAGCCTGCTTCTTCCTCTCCCACTCCCCCTGCTTGTGTTCCCTCTCTCGCTGGCTGTCTCTCTGTCACATAAATAAATAAAATCTTAAAAAAAAAAATGCCAATCCTAGAGACGCCCATGTTGAAATGGAATCCTCCCTGTGTCTGTGTTTCCTCCCCAGGATGAGGAAGAAGAGTCCAGTCGGCAGGACACGGAAGAGAAAATACTTCTGGATCCAAACAGTGAAGAGGTCTCCGAGAAGGACGCCAAGCAGATTATTGAGTATGTATCGCTTAGTTTTCTCCCTTGTGAAAATGTGTGTCACCAGGATTGTGCTTCACAG
This sequence comes from Ursus arctos, assembly GCF_023065955.2. Classification (NCBI taxonomy): domain Eukaryota; kingdom Metazoa; phylum Chordata; class Mammalia; order Carnivora; family Ursidae; genus Ursus; species Ursus arctos. Next base: position 8,012,336 of record NW_026623019.1, on the reverse strand, counting down.
ATTTTCTTTCAGAAAACTTTGAGGAAGGAAGCCGACCACCTTCATGGCCACATTCCCCTTGAAACGCTGCCGTCAGAGGTCACCACCCCACTTGGGGTGCTCGGCTCCTTCCTTCCTCCTGGACCCCCACCTCCAGCTCAGGCTCACTCCTGAGCTTCTCACCCACCTTTGCACTTCACCCCAGACTGAGCTGATCCGGCTGGCCCCACTAGCTGCCTGCTTGGCGGCCTTCCCCACCTCCCACAACGGCATCAGTACTCACCCAGGAACGTGTGTGAGAGATGCCGGACCCCCAGGTCCCCGCTGCCAGCCAGCCCCCCTCCCACGTGGTCTCCACAGCACCCCAGGACCCCTCAGCACCCCGTCCAAGGGCCAGCTCCATTCTTCATTCGGACCATTCTCCCTGTCAGCCCTTTCTTGTGCGGCTCTAATCTTAAAACTTGGGGGAAATGATATGTAAAATAGAACATTTAAAAGTAATGAGATTTAAAAAAAAAAAAGCAGAAACAGGCATTGTAATATTTTCTCCTTTTTTTTTTTTTTAAAGATTTTGTTTATTTATTTGAGAGAGAGAGCACGAGCAGGGGGAGTGACAGGCAGAGCCAGGGGGGAGAGGCAGACTCCCTGCCGAGTAAGGAGCCCAATGCAGGACTCGATCCCAGGACCCGGGGACCATGACCTGAGTTGAAGGCAGAACGCTTAACCGACTGAGCCACCCGGGCGTCCACATTTTCTCCTTTGATTCCAGGGCTGCAGGCCCCACGCTAGGAAACTTGGTATTCTGGGTCCACCGTGCCTCCTTCCCTGAAGGTTTAGAACCTCCCCCCCTCGGTGGCTCCTCGCTGCCTGTGAAGTTAAATACCAGCTCGCTAGCAAGGCATGGGAAGCGGAAGCCAGCCTGTGTCTTTCCCGTCTCTGTGGTCATGTTGCTCCCTCCCTCACGTGCCCGGAAAGCTCTAGACGGTTCTGTGGGTAGGATTTATCTTTGCATCTGGAGAGCCCAGGACGGCCTGCCTGGCCTCGAGGTCATCTGCAGGGATACGGTTCATGCTCGCATCAGTCATTTGAGATCAGGCGGGCCTGCAGGCAGGTCCTGACTCCACTACCCTTTACGTGGCCCAGGCACATGAATTAACCTCTAGCTTGCTGCCTTTCTGTGAGCGTTACTGGTCATGCACTTTAAGCAGAAGAGAGGTGATCAGTAAACCATGCTTACCGCGGCCGTGGTAGGTGAGCTGTGGATGATTCTCCGCTTCCTCTGTCTCAGGACGGCCAAGCAGGACGTAGATGATGAGTACAGCATGCAGTACAGTGCCAGGGGCTCGCAGTCCTACTACACGGTGGCCCATGCCATCTCCGAGCGGGTGGAGAAGCAGTCTGCCCTCCTCATTAATGGGACCCTGAAGCATTATCAGGTAACTGGTGGGGGGGGGGTGCCTTCTTGGCAAGTCACAGCCCTTCGCCTCACTTGGGTTGGTATGTGTCTCGCACCTGCGTACGTGGATTGCTTAAGGAGTTTGATGCTGGTGAGGCCTTTGGGGTCACGTTGCTTGTAATACGGTGATTCTCCCTGGTGCCTGTAAGTCTTGCCTTAGGACGCTTCCGTTTCACCATCTTACTAGGGCATACCCGTTTTCTCTTCCGTGCATTTAGGATTTTTGTGTTGTAAGAGATACGGGCTTAACATTTGGAACGGTTTTATTGTGAGTCTCCTCACAATGGAAAACCCAGCCACATTCTATGAGTAGAGGGAGCATCAGTGCCTCGTCTCGAAATAAATGAAGTATTTCTTCCAAAACTTCAAGGTTGGCTCTAGTTTAATGCCATGGAGTCAGCTTCTAGGAGCCGCTACCTACTACATGTATACTTTTTCTAAGACACAATCAAATGGTGAGCTTTGGTGAAACGTACACTGTAAACAGAACAGACATTTCATTTGACCTTTTGGAATAAGGTCAGCTCCTAACTTCTACCTCCTGCCACTTCGGTGTTTCCCAAAGTGTGTTCCTTGGAACACTTGCTTGATGAGGTATCCCTTAAAAAGAAAAAGAAAAATAGATCCATGGTCAAATAAATACGAGAAATACTATCGGTCGCAGGCAGGATTGCTGTATAATTTACTTTTGCAGATTCGGGTGCTTATGAGAATGAATAGGGGCCCTTGTTATTAATACCAGGCATAAGCCAGGACCATCCTGAGCCAACCAGACATATGGGCACCTTGGCAGTGACCCCTCCCGGTAATCCCTGTTGTGCATGAGCACATTCACAACTCTGCAAAAATAAGTGTGTGATCGATGACTGCATATCAGCATCCTACAGTGAAATCACTTTGACTTCCTATTTCCCAAATTTCTTGGTCCACCCAACTTTATGTTCATATATCCCCTATTAACATCCTGTAATTTAGGAAGTATGTGCTTAAAGTTTTCCCAACTTTGTGGACTCGGCTCCCCTAATCTCTTAACACCCAGCACTGTGCTGGCTGCCGCGACATGGGGGTGAAGGGTCCGGGGACTTCGGACCCTAAATCATTTCTAATGCCATGTTGATTTCCTCCTGCAATCCAACGCCTTTCTCATCACTTGTCCTTGCCGCCTTTCCAAACCTATCTCCCCCATTTCCATCTGTGACCTTCATGCCCCTCTTCCTCTCCTGGGCTGCTGTAGACTTCCTACCATGCCTCTGCGTCAGTCCCCTTCCGGGCTTTTCCTCCACCAACTTCCTCCTTCCTGGACTCTAACCGCCCGCATCGGACCGATGACATCCTTTCCATTTCTCACAAACCGATTCCAACTGTGGCTCAGTGCCCGCCTGGATCACCTTGTCCACAAGTAAACTTTCTGTCACCTGCTGCCTGACAGGTTTGTGTATTATTAATAGTTACGTAACCATGACATAGCAGGGGTCTTCCTGCTGCTTCCCCGGGAAAGCCACACACGTTTGGTTCGCTACCCAAACCCTCCAGTTCCATGGTCTGGGGAAACCCAAATCACCTCCCACCCATTTTTGTGAATTGTTCGTCTCCTCTGCTGCCATTTTATGCTTCTGTTTCATCTGGGTTTAACATGAATCCAAAATTCAGCCCCTTTGCCTACTTTCATTAAAAAAAAAAAAAAAAAAATCCGCCACCACTGTCCAGATGTTTCTGGCATTTAGTTGACTTTCCTAAAGGTCTGGTGGTCTCGGGGTCCTGTTGCAGGCCTGCAGCCCCTCCTGCCCCCCACTGTGATTTCCGGTCACTTCCCTTCTTCTCTGTCTTTGCCCGTTCCCTCGGAGCTCTTCCTGTTTCTCTCATCTCTTAGTGTTGCGGTCCTTCTGCAGAATCCTTTAGGATGATTTGGAGTCTTGTGTGGTACAAGGTACCCTAGGTGGCCTATGGAAGTATTTCTGCAGACCATTGCAGGGCTCTCCCTAGAAAATCTCTGCCCAATGCAATTGAGTATGTGCGCTGGAATGATTTTAAATAAGATTATATGTATTTACATGTACGCCGCGTCCTTTCAGCGCCTTCTTGGCGCACGTGGATATGTGAATGCCCTTTGTCTCCTCTCTGACTGCAAACTTCTGAAGGGAGCCATGCATTTTGCACAGCCCGACATCCATCTGCTGTACTTCCTTGCATGGTCCTTTGCACACAACAGTCACTTAGTAAATATTGAAAATAATTGAATTACTCACTTGGTTCTTACATAAAAGAAATTAAAATTAACATTTCCCTGAGCATAACTTCATTAGCAAGCTAAATTGACTTGAGCAGAGATGCATATTTATATATTTGTATATTTATGTATATTCACTTCCATGTAATACGTAATATATAATATGTATAAATAGCTATATGTATTGTATATTTTATAATATATATTATATATATATAATATAATATAAATAAACAGATGTATGGAATTGCTCCTACCTTTTAAACCCAACATCTGTGCTATGGTAGCAGTATTGGTATTGGTGATTGGGAGAAGGGATTGGAACAATTTTGTATTCTCACCCCAGTCTTTCTTGTACTTTACACAGGAACCCCACAAAAAGCTGCGTCTCTGGTGCAGGGCTTTCGTACCTTAAAAATACATGGGACATGTTTCCAGGCAGTCGCCCTCCACTGCGCTGCCCGTGGGGAGCACCCGCATGGCGAGTTCCCATGCGAGGCCCGGAGCTTCCGCTCCGCCAGGAAGTGCCCTGCTGCGGGCCCAGCAGCGGCCCCGGCTCCCTGGTCAGCCGGCTTCCTCACGGAGGGGATCCCGCCCCGGGGGAGGCTCTTCATGGCCGAGAAGGCTGTGTCTAATGATCTCTGATCTGGGTGCCAAACCTGCCTTCTGGTTTGTTTGTCTCTAATCCTCACATTGGCTTTTTGTTCTTGGAGTGGTTGGAATGGATTTTAGTTTGGGTTTTCTTCATTTATAATAACTCTGGAATGTCATATACTGTGAAATGCTAAGTAGGGATGAGCAGCAAAGCTGCTTAAAATCCCACCAGTGCGCTGCAGCCCGTCATCTCTAAATCTGATTAACACTTAGCACCTGCCAAGCAGCGGGGCTGATTACAGGCTCGTATTTTACATTCTTTTTGTGTTGGTGCTTCCCCACGCTCCTACTGTGGGAAATCCAACATATAGCACCGAGGAGTTAAGAAGTCACAGCCTCACTTGAGTTGTATTAGTATTAATTACCTGTGCAGATCTTGGATAATTGAAGCAATTACTCTTCATTTCAGCTCCAGGGCCTGGAATGGATGGTTTCCCTGTATAATAACAATTTGAACGGGATCTTAGCTGATGAAATGGGGCTAGGGAAGACCATACAAACCATTGCACTCATCACTTATCTGATGGAGCACAAAAGACTCAATGGCCCCTATCTCATCATTGTTCCCCTTTCGTAAGTAAAGTCATTTATTCCGTACTTATCTTTCTGTAGGTTGTAGATGGCCCTATTAGTAGCTTGTCCTTGTTTTTCAAGTAAGGCAGCTTTGAGCATGTAGTGGGATCGCCAGGAGCATCTGATCTGGACTAACGTTTTCACTTCCCACCCCTGGCCTCTTTGAATGGCCATTTAAACACAGGACTGAGCGATTTTATCGGCCCTTAGCACCACCCCGTGGTCTACACCGCCCGCACACCGCAGGGCTGTCTTATTTGTCACCTTAAGCAGCTTGAGGAGCAGAAAGGTTTCGATAATCTATTTTTTTAAAGATTTCTTGGATTTTTTTTTCCTTGTCCCATTTCCGAAAGGTTACATATATTCAAAAAGTACGTCCTCTTAAATCTGCCTTGACAGTATCTCTTAAAACAGAGTCGAGATCACAATCGCACATGTCAATTTTGCATTAAACTGCCTTCAGAACGGGCAGTTTAACGGAGCGGTTTTGCTACCCTGCAAGGACCGGTCTTCCTGCTCTCCGCTCAGTTCCCAGAGCCTGGGCGGTTCTCGTTAGTCTTTTCCGGACTCTCCTGAGAGAAGGAATACCTGTTCAGAACGGCCCCCCTGGGAGTGGGGTGTCTCTGTCTGCGGGCGTCAGATCGCAGTTCTAGTCACTGAGACCTTTGTCCGTCTCGGTGCTAATACAGACTAATACAGACTTGGATCTGGCCAAACAAACAAACAAAAAGGATTCTGGTTCAGCATTTGCAAATTCTGTCTAAACGAGGACTGTTTGCAGACCTGCTAAATCTGTGTTACCCGAATCCGCAGTATTTAGACAGCCTTCGTATCGTATGTACGTTTCGAGGATATATTTGCTCTTCATCTATATTTTGCAAGTTCTGACTCCTATATTATGGGGAGGCTTTCGGGGATTTAAAAAAAAAGGCATTCCATATTTCTCCCCCTGCTCCCTCTTGACAGATTTATTTCATATTTTCATGTGCTTTTGTCATTTCTTTTTCCTGACTCAACTCTTCTGTGAACTTACATGGCTGTTTTTAAAGAGTCCCCAGATCGCTCTGGCAATTGCTGTTTTCAATATTGAAATTAAGGGTTTTTCCCCCCCCTCTATGTTTATGCATTTTTTTTATTTTTTTTTTTCTTACGAGATTTCTTAGGAACTGACACACTTGTCGTGCTTTGGGGCAGCTTATTTCCCACTTATCTCTTATTTCCACACCTTTCAAAGAAATACGTAGTTGAGATATTTTATATTCTCTCGCCCCTTTCAAGGTGAGGCCCGAGCGTGAATAAGAACATCTTTTTAACCACCGACTTTGATACAAATGTCTTTTTCTCTGTGTGTTTTCTTTTTTGTTCTCTAGGACTCTGTCTAACTGGACATATGAATTTGACAAATGGGCTCCTTCTGTGGTGAAAATTTCTTACAAGGTTTGGAATGCTGTATTTATATATAAATGTGGAAAAGCAAAAAATAGACCCTCTTTTTTTCCCCCTTCATTCCATATGCACATCTGTGAACTGTATTCGGTTGTAAAGTTTTGTCATGTGCATCATGTAGCAAACAGTGTGAGTTAATCATCCCAAGAAGATTACTGTAATAAACCGTAATTACTTTCAGATAGTGAAATGCAGAAGAAAATTGTTAATTATCATATTGCGAGGTTTCTGATGAGAGTAATACAAATGACAAATACCGCGCATTCCGCGCGCCGCCGCCGTGCCCGCTGTTGCTGCAAAGTTCGGCAATTACCCGGGCCCCGGGCTGCCTGCTGCACGCTCCCGTAGAAATGGAGCCTTTCAGCCGAGCAGCGGGTTCTCGGCCACCTCGAGGTTGCTGTAATTTCCTTATCCGTCTTCCCCTCCCTCGGTTTTCAGGGGGAAAGCCTGCCTATGAGGGTCTGAAAAGTGTCCAGATGTGCGCGATTTCGCCAGGCACTTTCTTTGTGGATAATGGATCTGTATATGATAATGCATAGAGGTGTAATCCGCAGTCACACGTCTGGGCTCCATTAAGCCATGAATAGTGAGACAAAATGCACACATTACTTCCATTGGGTAATATATATGTGTGTGTATTTCTTTCCATTCAGGGCACCCCTGCCATGCGTCGCTCCCTTGTCCCCCAGCTGCGGAGTGGCAAATTCAACGTCCTCCTGACTACTTACGAGTACATTATCAAAGACAAGCACATTCTTGCAAAGGTATGTTTTTTTAAAAAAAAGTTCTTTTACCTCTAATTACGGACCATTGCACTGGAGTGTAAAGTATTCCCCAAATTATACTCACTGGTATAATTTGATCATTAGATGGCTTTTCCCTCTCTCTCTCTCTTTCTCTCTCTTTCTTTCTCCCACTCCCTCCCTCTTTCTCTCTCTCAGAGTCAGATATATTTTGGGAATGGGTTTTAATTTTATGCATGCTTTTTTTTTGTTTCGTTTTGTTTTGTTTTGTTGGCATATGTCCTTGATCCTGGTTCTTTTACCTAGACTCTCATAGTTAATGAGTACATCTCTTAAAAAAATTCACCTGGGCTCCTTCTGCAACTCTTTATCTCTCCAGCGGCCCTGAACGTGCTTGTGGAAGAAATAATTGTTTTTGTTGCCCTGGGTTATTGACAGCAGCATGACTTCATTCCTCTTGTGCCTTTGTCTCTCCAAAGATGAGTAGGCACCTCTCCATATGGTCTTCTCCTTGTGAACATTTGTCCAGAGTGCGGCTTTGGTGCTATTCCCGTGTTGGGTTTTTTCCCTGCTAAAATAATGGGCCATTGTTTGGAAGACTCTGGGCTGTTTCTGTGACTGTTCACTCGAAGCTGAGAAAGAGTTGTTTTCTACCTGTGACACGCATGTCTCCTAATTTGTACGTCCGAAGTTGTCCTTTAGCCAGAAAATAGAACATTGTTCTTTGATTTCTGTCGCCTTGCCTCCTAATATATTCATTCAGAATACCTTCTTTCATGGGACCAAACATGAAAACTTTATTTTTCTTCCTCCGGTAATTTCTCCTACCCTGTGGTGTTTTGGAAGTGCTATAATCCGAAACTAAGTAACCGAGCAGAATCCAGAACCGAGCAGAATCCGTTTCTGGAATCTGTTCTCTGTCCACACTAAACCTTTGCTCTGGGAACCGAGAGTTGCCTTCCTGGCATCATAGGAGTTACCATACAGGAAGTGTGCTCCCAGGAGAGGTATAATCATTGAGATGGCACTGGTGACAAGGCTGTGTTCCTGCTCCCCATTCTCAGAGAGGAATTTGGCAGTGTCAGAAATGACATGTTTTCGGTAGGACTCTGGGAAAGTGTTTGTACATCGGAGATCCTTTAAAAAAAAAATTCTATCACGTCTTCTGTGTATGTATTTCAGAATTCATCAGAGATGCCTGGTAATGAGATGAATTGCTTTTATTTGTTGCTGGAGGAATGAAGCTATAGACAGGGGTAGCGATATGTCGTCCAAGCGGAAGACCTAATTGGTAAATGAGTAGATTAGCAAAATCGAAGTCCTCTCTGATTCCGTGTTTATTAGGTCATAAGCTAAATTAAAAAAGTAGATTTCGACTGCTTACTTAAATACATTTGTATCTGCTGGTCTCTTTTCGTGCTATTGCTAAGCTTGGGGTAGTTGTCCATACACTTCATTCTCAAGGACGCTTTTCTTAGAAATAGTGGAGGAAGAGTCAAAACAAAACAAAAGACCCAAAGCTCTGGTTGGTTTTTTTGTTTGTTTGTTTGTTTGTTTGTTTTGTTTTTTACCCAAGCATCCCAGCCAGACTAATGATTTTATATTTCTTCTCCCCCGACTTTACTGTCACTTCTAATGAGGAAGGCAGGGACCATCTAGAATACTCTGCTTGTCTCTCTCCTCTCTCTCTGGGAGCTTTGGAGCAGGATCCGGGGACATCTGAGCACCAGATGCTTTTCTTGGCCATTGCCACTGTTTCGTAGGGAATGAATAGGCTTAGTGGGACATTCCTCATTGTTCTCACTTAAAGAAACTGAGACCAGTGACCTTGAAGAGGGCTGAAGGGTAAGTTATGAGAGAGGAAGGGGCCTGTGTGCGGACTTAGGAGGGAAGATCGTGTCATATGGCCCTTCTTTATTTTTCACATGGTAGTCATGCTGGGAAAGGAGATTGTGTTTAATTCCAAAGTTCTGGAAAAAACAGAGGAATGATATTTTAGCATTGTCTTCAGTGCCAGTGAGTATATCCTTTCATTTTAGGTATCTGAAAACAGTGATCCTAGACCTGCAGGTAAGGACCTGGCAGGTTAAGGAATATGTCTGAACCCAGAGACTCCAGGTTGCCAGATCTTACTTTTTTAAGAGAAGCTGGATGTTCAGATTTTTAAGTGAAATATTCCAACTTTTAAATGTTAGCAACTCATTCAAATTAAGAAGAAAAAAGAACACTGAGCTGAGCCAAGCACTAACAGTATAACAATAGAAGCGAAGGCATGAAGCCAGAGCGTCTCAGCTAGAAGTACCTACTGACGCCATCTTGGAAAATCGGTCATTAATTTCTGCTTCAAGTAGAGAGCTCTCTTCTCTTCTTGCTCTGAGCCGAGGCAGCATGAACACTAAATCGGGGATAGCCATCATGGTCTAGCATTAATAGAAGGAGTGTTGGTTGGGGAGACACAGAAGCTAGTCCTGGCCCAACCATTTCATCCTGGGCCCAAGTTCTCCTCTTTGGCGAGAGCAATTTGGAATCACATGGCCCCTAAGCAACGCTGTTGCTTTGACATCCTATTATCACGGGATGTATTACACGATCTATCAAGTGTGAGAAACAGACTGTTGAGATTTTTTTTTTTTATCCGAAGGAAAATCACACCATATTATGCACAAAGTTTGAATTCCTTGGTTTTCCACACCACGCTTGCCTGTAGAAGTGGTTGTATTTTCGCTTGCTCACCACATGTTGGTCCTTCCTCTTGTGTTATAGATTCGGTGGAAATACATGATTGTGGATGAAGGCCACCGAATGAAGAATCACCACTGCAAGCTGACTCAGGTCTTGAACACTCACTATGTGGCCCCCAGAAGGATCCTCTTGACTGGGACCCCGCTGCAGAATAAGCTCCCGGAACTCTGGGCCCTCCTTAACTTCCTCCTCCCCACCATTTTTAAGAGCTGCAGCACATTTGAACAGTGGTTTAACGCTCCATTTGCCATGACCGGAGAAAGGGTACTGGTCTAACTTTTGTATTTTGCACTGTATGGCAGTGAAATGATCGTAAAGAGCCCAAAGCTGAGAATGTTAGGGCCCCAGAAGACTGTAGGGTGGCTGACAGCGTCGCTTACTTTACAAAACTCATCAGTGGGTGCATATGTTCTCTTTCCAGGGTTATTTTCTGTCCTAAGAAAATGGATCTAGTGATGGGTCTGGGGTCCTAGGATCTCGGGTACTTGGTCTTTTGTGAACACGTGAATCAGGCCACTAAAGAATGATCCTGACTGATGGAATCCTCATCTGTGTGGGCCACAGGGAGGATGAATGGAGAGATAGTTATTGAATCTATTTAACCAGATCAACCGAACCAGCTGAACACAAACCTGAGAGCAGATATTCTCTTGTTATAAACTTGGGCTTCTCTTTCAACTGTTTCCCGATGAAGAGTTTGTGTGTGAAACTGAACTAGCTCACGCTAATTTTCTGTACATATTTTTTCCAGTTTTAGTGTGAGCCTCCGTTTTGTGTCTACATTAATACTCCTCAAATCCCAGAGTAGCCATTTTCACATTTCTTACTATCATTCCTTCCACCATCTGTCTTCTCTTGGAGCTCATTTATGAAAGGAAGACATGGGCCATTGCAAGAAAAGGAATGGGTACCTGTCCTTTTGATTAGTGGTTTCTTAACTGTGGGAATGAAAAGTCACTTAGAAAGCTTTCGGGACATTTATGTTGGAACTATTCAGCTCTTCAATTTCGAAGTACGTTCTAGGGACCTTTGCCATTTGTCAGTAATTCATGGGCCTGCCCCTTTGTGGAAAGGAATGTCGATCAAGTCTGCCCCCTAGAGGTTCATAGAGAAACGTGACGTACAGGTTCTGGAGAAGGTTCTGCAGAAAGAGGACTGACCAAGATGAGAGCAGAGGGAAGGCGGAGTGAGGTAGAGGAGCTTGGAAACCTGCCCCCATCCACTGGGTCTACTCTCTTCTTCTTTTCATGTTTAGGCCTTGTCGCCTTGGGGTGTTTTTGCGTCTGAGACAATCCAAGTTAGGAGCCTAACTTAAGGCTTCGACTGGAGTAGAACCGTTGCCCCTTTACTTGGGTTCTGTCTCAGTTTTCAGTAAGGCTTTGTGGCAGTCCTATCCAAAAAAATCCTGAGCTGGGAGACCAGTGGCTCTGGCCCCTTTCCCATGGACTCCATAAGACAGAGACACCCATTTAGAGGCCATGTTATTACCACCTGGTACATGGGAGGAGGATTCTGAGGTGTGCATAACAGGTAAAGACCTGGCCTTGATGGACATAAAATTGCAATCACGTATCACAACAGATTAATAAAGGTAACCCGAAAGCATTATTTCGTGAAACATCGTTAAAGAAGAAAAACCACGTCCAACTCATGTGACGTTCTCTCGTAGGTGGACTTAAATGAAGAGGAAACTATATTGATCATCAGGCGTCTACATAAGGTGTTGAGACCATTTTTACTGAGGAGGCTGAAGAAGGAAGTCGAGTCCCAGCTGCCAGAAAAGGTATGTTGCAAATTCAAAAGCTGTGGTTTCTTTCCCTGCCGATCTCCCAAGTACCTGTGTCTGAAATTGTGTTTCTAAAACAGCAGGCTCATGTTTTAGTCCCAGGTATCTTGGAAATATCATACAGGACATTTTTGTTTGATAGAAGGTAGAGGTTTTAATATAGAGGGAGAGAAGGGAAATTCCAGTATTTTCAGCCTGGTTTCCCTGAAGCTTTGGGGCCAGCTTTTGTAAAATTACCAAATTCATCGAGTCTCCTGACATTTTCACTTTCACTTACATCAACATTATAAATGTAGGGTTTTGTGTTTTTTTTAAGTTTTTAACCTTGTTAAGTTCACTCTTGCAGGCGCCACCGAATTGATCTGCTCGTGAGTCAGACAAGGATATGAGTTTGGGTCTTGCATCATCATCAGAAGGCCTCATAAACGTTTACCAGGTTTCCTAGACATTTATTTAATGCTTGTGATGCTGGTGACGTCACTCTTCAGGTAATAAGTGAAAAACAGAGTTCCTGCAAATTACAGACACATCATCTGAGTATTCTTGGACATGGTTTTCATCCCGCACCATAAAAATTAAGTTCCTGTGATATTTTAAGCAGGTATTTTTCAGATGGTGTTTTGCACACTGACATCTCAGTGCTTTAGAATACCTTTCGAGCCCTTCGCTCCACATTCTTTGGTTTGGTTCGGGGATTAGTTTGATATGTTCCCGACCATGTTTTGGAACCACACGCTTCTGAGTTCTAACTTTATTCTCCTGAAGACGGGCTGTTTGGCATTGCGTACTACCTGTCGCAGGAGAGGCGTTTGGATTTGAGCTTCCTCTGTAGACGAGCCAGTTCTGAAATGTGTACTTTGCGTCACTGTGTTTTTTCCGTGTAAGGACTCTGTCTTTTTGTACAGACTGGTTCATTCTATTCATTTCTTAAGTGGGAGTTGACAAGAGAGCGTACAAAGTTGGTCACTTTATTAAGAGAGAATTTTGTTCCCGATTCCCCGTATTCATTAACCGCCAGGAAGAAAACGTTTAACATAAGCACAGGTCTTATATCGTGCTTATCCCAGCAGAAGCCTAAATATTTAAGTATTTCGTTTTGCTAGTGAATGCATCTTGGGGGTTGAATGCTGTTGACATTCTTTTGACTTCCTCTGGTCTTGGCGTCTTTGGGTAACCCCCTTACTGTTCAAGGTGGACCCTAGTTAGTGAATAACTGGGGAATGGGTCCAGTGGTCATGTGGGCACCGTGAGCCACTTCCCAGCAAGAGATCCTGCAAGGTGGAGAGATGGATGTTCATGATTTTACCGTGTCCCAGACTTCTTCTGTTTCTTTAGCAGAGGTATAAAATCAAAGGTAATTAACTGAAGTCCTTCATTTATTCATTCTATAAAACTTCTTCATCTTATTTACTTAATTTCCAGGACTGGCTAATATAGATAGATTTTTAAAAGTGCATCACATGTTGGAAATATGCCCTGTTTGAAGAAAATCCATTCTATAAAACTCCAGACTTGCCCAGCATAAGGGTTATGAGGTGATCGGTTGTATCATAAAGGAATCCTTCACTTCCTAAAATATTTATTTCACTGCTCCTTCCACAAAAGAGCTTCCTGAGTATTGGTAAACTTAAAAAAAAATACGGTTAGATTACAGAGAGTGTGGTCCTGCATAAAGTGCACTTACAGTCTTTAATACCAGAGTATTATTTGAGGTATGGTAACTGCCCCGTGTGTGGTGTGTTATCTACGGACAAGCTCCCAGCTTGGTGGAACGGAAATCATGGGCTCTGCCTGTCGGAGCGGACATGGGTCCCTATCACGGTCCCTGTCTCTCACTAACCGTGTGACGTCGGTCGGTTAGTCCAGTGGGGCTCCGTGTTCCCATCAGTGAACCAGCAAAGAAATACTACCTGCCCCACAGAAGAGTTGAGAGGACTGAATGGATGTGGGACCCGTGAGTCGAAGCCTGGCATGCGGTAGGCTCTCACCTTGTGACAGTCGCGGCCACCGTGCTCCTTAGTGTCAACTCCTGTTGCTGTCTTACTGACTTGTAGTTCTCCTTCTTGTTCACCTCAAGTTCTTTCTCACCACACGCTCGTCCTCGCGCTTTCAGCGGCCCTCCCGCACCCCTGAGCCCATCAGCCTTTCCAGGGCACTCGGGGGACCCATCATTGTGGGCAGCTGCCGGTGTCGTTCGGCCTGTGTTCCCTCTCTGCTTTTTCTGTCTTGTTAGGATTTTTTACCTGAGGGAAGTTGGCCACTGAAGTGTCGTCCTTGGGGGGTAAGGAGCTTCCCTCTGCCACCATCTGCTTACAGCCACAGACAACACGGATGTCTTTCTCAGCCTCTATAAAGAGCCTGGACGGGAATTCCGGCTGATGGCAGGGAAAAGGCCAACTACTCCACGGCAGTAATTCTCCAATGCTCTCATGAAAAGCCACCAGTTAGAGAAATGTTTTTTATTTTTACATTTACATATAAAATCCACTCTTTGGGGTATAGAATTCTGTGGGCTTTGAGAAATGCAGTTATGTGAACCACACCCACAGTCAAAATGCAGAACAGTTCTCCCTCCCAGTACCCACGCCCCAGAGTCCCTGGTACTGCTTGTTTTTAGTCAAATCCTCTCCGTAACGCTTAGCCTCATGCGACCACTGATCAGTTCTCCAGCCCTATCGCTCTGCCTTTTCCAGAATGTCGCAGGGACGGAGTCAGACGTCATGTCTCATCATCAGACCTTCTGCATCTGGTTTTTTTCACTCAGTGTAATGTGTTTGAGCTCCGTCCAGGTTGTTGCCCATATCCAGGGTTGTCTCGTGTTTACTGTTGAGTTAGTATTCTAGTCTATGGACGCGCCATAGTGGGTCCGTCCATTCAGTGGAGGGGACAGTTGGGTTGTCTCTGGTTGTCGACAATTATGGATGCATCTGCTGTACACATGATGCGTAGGTTTTCTTTTCACTGGAGTGAAGACCCAGGGGCAGGATTGTCGGGTCTCGCGGTAAGTGCATGCACAGCTTTATAGGAAACTTCTGGAACCATTGGGCAGTTGGACCAGCAGTGTCTGAGCCTTGAGTTTCCTTCACGTTCTCGTCAGTCCTCATCGGGTGCTGTCAGTTTGCTTGACATTTTTAGCCATTTCAGCAGGTATGCACTGGTACCGCGTAATGAATCTGCATTTGTCTAACGTCTACTGATGTTGGACACCTTTCCCTTGCTTCTTTGGCACCATATGTCTTCTTTGATGAAACGGTGCTCAAATCTTTTGCCTGTTTGTTTGTTTTTTAATTGGGTCATTTCTTTTCTTATTGTTGAGTTTTAAGCTAGAAAAACTCCTAAAAATATGAAATCTATTTTGTGTGTACTAAACAGTCATTCTGTCTAGTATAGCCGGAACGAGCTCGGATAGAACTAAAGCAGGCATATAGGGGGTCAAAAGTTTGATAAGTGCAGCTCCACTTCATAGCAAAATTAGTTTTCATGGATGAGTATTTAATAAACATGAGTTTTCGTCAGTGAGCATTTAATAACGTCATGAGTCCAGTGACACACCTAATGAGGAAGGGAAGGTGTCGCCCCCCCAGCACCCCCGACCCCACCGTAGCGTAAAATCCGCCCGTTATACCCAGGAAAGAATGGCAGCTCAGATGAAAGGGCGTATATAAAACCTGACGTAAACTAAATACAAATTGATTTTGCGATGTACCTCCTATTTGGGGTTGTCTATGCTGACCGTCCGCTTTGTTAATTCATAGATAATCCAGAGCCAACTACACGTGCAGACGGATGTATATATATTGATGTCTAAATATGCTAAAATATGTATACAATGTTGGAGGTCGACTAGAGGCTGACCTACCTAAAATCGATCCTAATTTTGACTTAATCTGTATGAAACAACAAATCAGCTTCGCTGAGATGGGCAACTTGTATATTCATGATATAAACATTCGGAATGCTTGATGTAGTTAATCATTACTTCGTTCCTCTCTTGCCCCGTAGATTCCAGAACGTGGGACTTTGAAATATGGCATCTTATTGTTTGGAAATCTCAGTTCAGAAAGTGATAACATATCACACACCGTAGTCTGGGTGCATTGTTCCAATAATACATCTTTTGGGAGGGACGTTGTAAGTATTCAGGCAGAAATTATGAGTAAAGCCTGAGTACTTCTCCGGGGGTGGGTGGAGGAGACTCCCAGCCAGTTACGATCACCTGATGTTGCTCCTTCTAGGGACCGGTTTGATCACCTACTGACGTAAGAATTCTTAGGAGAGAATTATCCTGTAGGTGAGGTGAGCACCTCAGTTTTACATATAACTTGAGCAAAACTAGCCCCAGGGGCTCTTGCCACCTCACTCATGGGGGGACTCCTCCCTCTGGAAGAGACTTCATTTCCTGCAGTGGCAGCATAGTTCGAGAGACTTCATTCCTGCCGTCGTCAGGAGCCATCACATCTGCAGGGGTCAACTCAGACCCAGCAGAGTTTAGGGGGCACGATTATCACAGAAACTCCTCTCCCTTGGTCCCTGTCGGTCGGTCTGTATGTCTACCTTATAACCGTTCAGTCTGTCCTTTTCCCAGCGGGTAGCTCTGGTTGGCTGCCTGCCGTGTGTACGGCTGGGGTGGAAGGTGCAGGGGTCACCCCAGAAACAGGCGTGATGTGACAGGTCAGCAGACGGGGTGTGGCGACACGCCTACTCACCTTGGACGAGGGCATGACGCTGAAAGGCCACATCATGGACCCCTCCCAGATGAATAATGCAGGCATTCAAGCCCTTTAGGGCAGGGGTCTCCACAACATGCCCTTGGGGGTGGTGTTTGGGCAGGGGTGGCTACTAGTACCCCATTGGGATCCAGAAAGAAGATTCTAGAGCTTCCGTTTATATTCTAAAAATAAAAAAATAGGCTTTGTTGACATTTGCCATACAGACTGACACCAGTGCCCACGTGTGTGATCGAAAAGTCAGTCATGTGCCTGGGTTGGATTGGGGAGGTCATCCCGGGGGGAGCGTGAGAGGGAGCACCACCACAGGGGCATCCGACCGCCCCCACCCTCAAAGCCCCACTCCTGCGCTTGCTGTCTGTCGTGAGGCGGGGTGCGATTCCCTGTGCCCCGACCAAAGATGCAGGATGATCTGATTTTAACTAGACCAGCACTCCTGGCCCCTAGCACGGACAAAAGGCTTAAAAAGACTCTGCAAAGGACTGGGGGTTGAACACGAGAAGAACATCAGCATAGGTAAACAGAAGAAGGCAGTCCTGTCTCTTCTATTCCTGGTGTGGGTATTTATCAGCCACATCGTAGGGTAATTGGGCTGGAATTGGCCAAAAATAATTATATGTCATCAGATTGGCCCCTTGAAATCAGTCGGTTGCCTTTACCTTGACAAGCATACCCTAAAAGTCCCATGTGTCTTTAGACCTTAACATTAGGGCGTACGTATAATTCATAAAGCGATATATAGGCATGTATTGGAAGGATGTGCTCTAGTGTGTCTTCTGGTAAGGGGATGCCACAGAAAAAGCTTAATAACCACTTCTTTGAGGGAAATGAAAGGAGAAATGGACTTTGGCTGGTAGCTAGGGTGATTGGGGAAGATGTAAGAAGCCCTCAAAGTAGAGTAGGAATTAGGAAAGAGGCAATAAGAGTCACCCCTCCCCCACCCGAACCCCAGGCCTAGAGAGAAGTCAAACAAAGCTTGGAATTGACTGAGGTGCGGGGAGCAAACGTCAGACACAGTTGTGACGCTGATGACGGTGATCGCGATCACGTGTACCAGACCAGCTTCTGGTATCCCCTAATGGTGAAGGGGGGAGGGTTAGCGAGACTTCCCCATCTTCGAGCAGCTGTTGGGTCCTCGGGATGGGCTTGTCTCTGCTGATTCGAGTGCCGCGGGCGGGTGTAGTATCTGTGCCTGTGTGGTATCATCGTACGCGCCTCCTGCTTCCCAAACTCCTTGCCCTCCAGCGCCTAGCAGTAGCTGGCTGATGGGAAGGGGGTTGATCTGTATCTGCTGTCCCCTAACTCACTGAGAAGCAAGCAGCAGCCATCCGTTCCTGCAGGGAGTCCCCAATGGCGGTGAACATGGGAAAGCTTGAATGTCTCCTTGGTCATCCTTAGCATAGAGCTTAGAAGAGTGGACTTGGTTTCCAGACCTAACTGCACCATTAAATGCCCCTATCACTTTGAGCCAGTCTGTTAATTTTTCTGATGCTCAGGTTCTCTATAAAGTGCAGACATGACACGTGACCCTGTCCCAGAGCTCTTGTGTGGTAAAATGAGAGAAGGCACAGAAAGCACTTTGTGTAGGTTCTGGGCCACAGAAAGAGCTCAGCGATATTAGCCCTTGGTGCCTTAAAAAAAAAAAAAAAAAAAAGATTTATTTACTTATTTTAGAGAGAGGGAGGGGCAGAGGGAGAGGGAGAAGGAATCTCCTGCAGACTCCCCGCTGACCACAGAGCCGGACACGGGGCTCGATCTCATGACCCTGAGATCATGACCTGAGCCGAAACCAAGAGTCAGACGCTCAACCGACTGGGCTACCCAGGCGCCCGCCTTGGTGCCATTTTTATGCTCCTGCTGGTTGCAGCCTGACGTTGTCTAACACATTTCTTCACTGTGATCAAATTTCATTGAGTGAACAACTCTCGATAAAGTACTTTAAAAATAGGGCATGATCAGGCATCTAAAACAGAAAGCCTGTAGCAAGTGCATTCTTGTTTATTAAACTTGGAGATTTCTGTTTTTCCCCCCCTCTGGCCAAGGTCATTAAAAACAAAGACAAGTATATGAAGGGTCACCTGCTTTTCTTAACTTTTCTGCAAAGGAGCCAGCCTTTCTCCAGTCTTACTTGGTGCATCAAAACAAGTGGCGAAAGGCTATTAATTACAGTTCTATCTGGCCTGACAGGTTCCTTCTGAAGCCACGATTGAATGAATATTCAACTTCTCTTCATCTGTGACCTCCTCGCCCTGGCCCTCAGAGCTGAAAATAACCTGATCATTTTTAATCAGTTTATTAAACATTAGGCAGCTTGCTGATTTACTTTTAATCACATTCTGCAGATTTCTAGGCATTTATCTGACGTTTATTATGAAAATTGCACATTTGTATTCCGGGGATTTTTTTAATAAAGAAAATAATACTGGGAAATAATCAAGGCAGATTTTATGCATTAAGAACGTGCTAGAAGTATTGCAGGTGTGTGCTAAGCCAAGGGCACGTGAATTCCCTTTAACTGTTTTAAATCGAATTTTTTTTTTTTTTTTATAGTCCAACTGGAGGCCCACAAGGTTTTGCTTTCTTTAGGTGGTCATAAAGTTGTGTTGTGTCCAATTTTAGATTAATTCCTCTCCCCCACCTGCTGTCCTCACAGGTCCTCTCTTGTCTCTGAAAAGCAGAGGTTGATGGCAGTCAACGTGGGGCTGTTACAAATGTCACTTGTGGATTAGTACTGGGGGTCTCTGCATATGCCCAGTGAAAAATTGTCTTACAGGGGCACCTGGGTGGCTCAGTCAGCTAAGCATCTGCCTTCGGCTCAGGTCATGATCCCGGGGTCCTGGGACCGAGGCCCGCATCGGGTCCTAGCTCACTGGGGAGCCCGGTTCTCCCTCTCCCTCTGCCTGCCACTCTGCCTACTTGTGGTCTCTCTCTCTCTCTCTCTCTCTGTCAAATAAATAATACAATCTTGAAAAATAATAATAAATAAATGTCTTACAGAACAAATCTTGGGATATTGGGCAGTCAGTGTTTTTCTGTTCATATGAAAGGGTGTGTAGCTGGAAAGTGGAAGAAATACTAGGAAGAAACTCTATATTGAGCATCTTTGAATTTGAACAGTTTGTAAGCTTCTCTCTCTCTCTCTCTCTCTCTCAAATATGGAGCAAGTCAAGCAATTTCAGAAAACGTGACCCCAGCCTCAGTCACATTCACCCTTTGGCAGGTCCCTCCATCATTATGGTACCTTTAGCAGCGATGACCGCGGTCTCCACCACCACCCCCATCCCACCCTCCACTCCGGGAATCTGGGGAGGGGAAATGGAGGGACTTGCAGCGTTCCAGGACTGCCGTCTGCGGCCACGTCCCAGCCGTCTTCTCAGAATAGGCACCTTCTCTCTCCTGCTCCTACCTACTTGCTGTTCTTTCTCCCCCAGGTTGAATATGTGATCAAGTGTGACATGTCCGCGCTGCAGAAAATTCTCTACCGCCACATGCAAGCCAAAGGGATCCTCCTCACGGACGGCTCGGAGAAAGATAAGAAGGTACATTTCGGAAGACGATGCAACTTCACCTGTTGTCTGTCTTCCCACGGCCGTGACGTCACATACTCCCAGGGGGCGTCCCTGCTAATGCTGATGTGTTAGAGCACATCTGTGGGCCTTTTCTCTAGCTGTCCTAGCTGCCGAAGGAAACCTCGTAATCTCTTAATTGCAGACTGCATTGGGGCAGGAGGAATGGAATAAGTTCATGTCACCAAAATAGCTTTTAGTTCTGCTCATGTCAGTACTGCAGGGAAGAATGTGGGCCGGCACCTAAGAAGGTTTTAAAATCCTGTGTCACTCCCTGGGCATCTGTTCCTGGCTTCTGTCTTCCCAGAACCTCGGGGAACAGAGAGTCATGTCACAAAGCCATCAACTCAGATTCCCTCCTGGAAGATAAGTGAGTCAGTAGATAGATGGTGTACCTGTAACTCAGAAACTTCTATATAACAAGAGCCTTGGACCCCGACAGGCACAGGTTACAGAAAAGACCTATGGTGCTTTCTAGAAAAGCCTACTTTTTAAAGATGGGCAGTGTCCGGTCCGTTACCAGTGTGTTTGTTCTGTGTTACCTCTCTCTGCCCGCTCTCAGGGGAAGGGAGGCGCCAAGACTCTCATGAACACCATCATGCAATTGAGAAAAATCTGCAATCACCCCTATATGTTTCAGCACATCGAGGTAAGTCTGCGCTCCCCGCTTTGCTTCGGATCCCGACTGCGCTCTTCCCACTAATGCTACTTTTTTTAAAAAGGAGGAAAGAAAGAAAGGGGGTTGAAATATGCGTGGACGTTGAAATGACATGTTCTGATAGCTCAACAAGCAGAATTAACAAACGTGAATTTTCCGGTTACGGATTCTCATTGGCACCAAGCACTTGAGCATCTGGAATTTTATAAGCAAGGGTTTGAAGCATGGAGAAAATAGTGCAAGCTCGGGCTCATTATGTGGGTTTGGGTAAGTGCTGTGAATTGCCTTGTTATGGTAGGAGTGGGGAAATTGAAGGTAATGATGAATACATCAGTTTCCTCAGAAGGATGCTATGAAAAATATTAAAATAATGTGTCAGTACCTGTTGAAGAGGAAGATGCTCTCAAAAAGACGCTGCCTTTCGTTCGGCTACTGAGATCTGCATTTTTCCTTTCTGGCATCTGTCCTGACGATGTAAATCCTGGCTTTTATCCTGACGCTCTGGTCTCACAAAGCTATTTTTAGGGGCGAGGACATTTTCTGCCCTGTTCACTGCGTGTAAATAAGTTTCCTAAATTGACAGAATTTCTCCCCAGTGGGAGCAATTGACCTGAGCAGGAAGGAGAAGGAGCCAAACTGTAGGCTCCGCTGTTCAGTCTTGCTGGTGCATGTGGTCGTGGTGGGGCCTACTTTCCACGGCGCATGAGCAAGGGCTCCAGGGAACAGGTCACCACAGGCGTCCAGTGCCCGCACCGGTTCCTTAAAAAGGAAATAAATAGAAGGTTCCAGAAAATCAGAATTTTAATAATGACAGTATAAAAATCGAGTTCGAATACTCCTGCCTTTGAAATATTCTTGACTTTGACGATTCTGTGTTTTGCTTTTTTCTCCCTTGTTTTTGGCAATCGCGCTTGTCAGAGAAGAGTATTTATTACACACCCCCTACCTGTCCTGGGGACCTGTCCCAGCCGGACCTGACTGTTGCCTCCCCGTCCAGACGGCAGAGTGTCTATAGGCTGACAAACTCTAGATCCAAGTCAGATGACAACAGCTCCAATACTAGCACCGAAAATAAAATCCCACCAAAAAGCCATAGCTGCTTGGGCACTCGGTGAAGGAGAACCCAGCATGCAGCAATGAGGCCATGTCCCAGTCCACTTTGTAACCGTGACCTGGTGAAAATCTCTCCGCATCTCCAAGCTTCAGTGCACTTGGCTTGTCATCACATGTGACCGATTACGGGACAGGCAAAGGCTAAACTTTAAAAAAAAAAATGAGAGAGGAAGCATCGTATACATTGATAACATAGATTAAACAGATGGAAGGTGTCGATGAATTAGTGGTGGATCTATATTGGTCTGTGGCCGGTGGGGAGCCAAAAAAAAATATCAAATGATGAAAATGACCAGGGTCCTGCCAGCTGAACCCGGCACCCACCATCCTATCCCCTCTTTTCCAAAAACAATTTTGAGATATTTATTCTGACTCATAGAGGGGTTTGAGGACTTAGAAGTTATGAAAATTAAGTGTCAGTCTTACTTCATTTTCGTTGTCATGCAAAAAATTAGCTTCTGAAACATGCTAGACCATGTCAGGAAGGGGGATGATGCCTTCCGTCCTCAGGCTTCTGTCTGGAGAACCTGGGGTGCTGAGTTTAAGTAGCCTGCCCTCCGTTCCTTGCATATTTCCATTCTAAATAGCTGTCAATAGAGAGACAGACTCTGATTTGCATTTTTTTTTAACATAAAAACTTTCGGAAGCGTATTCCTAGAAGTGAGGCCCAGAGTCATGGGCATACCTGGCCACGGCTCTGGCTCGGAGTTGGCGTGTGCACTTGGCCTCTGTGTCTGTCTTGTTTGCGCTCCCCCTTAGTTCATAGGAAATCACACCAGAAGCCCCCTCTCTCTGTTGGGCGCACTGTTTCCCTGGGGACCTTCAAACCAGGGAAACGAAGACATTTTTTGAAATGATGCTAATCCCGGGGACACCTGGGTGGCTTGGTGGTCGTTTAAGCGTCTGCCTTCGGCTCAGGTCCCTCCTGGGATCAAGCCCCACATCCTTGGGCTCCCCGCTGAGCAGGGAGCCTGCTTCTCCCTGTCCCTCTGCAGCTCCCCTGCTTGTGCTCTCTGGCTCTCACTTTCTCCATCAAATAAAGAAATAAAATCTTTTAAAAAGCAAAAAACGATGCTAATCCCTAAACTTATCACCATGCACTGACATGTACCATCTCTCTAGTTTTTATAGCCCTGCTTAGACGATAGGGACGGATCCCAAAAATCTAGCAAGGGGTGGCTGCCAGCAGAGCGGGAAGGCGTGGCTCTTGGAGTCACAGTGGGGTTTCTGGCCATGTCCGTTGGTGTTGACTTTGCCAGCAGGGAAGCACACCGAGGGGCCGGTGCCCACCGTAAAGGATGAGCGTGTGTGAGAGGAGAACTCAGAGGGGAAGAGCACTGATCCCCGGGAGGGAGAGCTCTGCTGCTGCTTGGGGAAGGAAGTGAAGCAGAAGAGGGAGACAGCGGGCGGCTAGTGAGAAGGTGTGACATGCTTTCCTTCCCCACAGATGGTCTCCTGTTCCCTCCAGTCAGCCTGGAAGCACCACACGGAGAACAGGAATTTATTTCTTCTACAGGATCAGTGAGGAGGCAATTACGTGGTTAAAGAGTTTACATTCAATTTGAAATTCTGAAATTCTCATTTTAAATTTAAAATTCTGTGTTTTGAGGACGGGAGCCTGGACACCCAAGGGAGCGGTCGGTGTCCACGGAGGGCCGCATCTGTAATAGAGAAAAGTACAGTATGGAGGGGTGTCGGGATTTCTCTAAACTCAGATTTAGAATATAGTATACAGTCACCGTGACTTTCACTTTTGAATATTTTTGCAGTTTATTTCCGTGCATGTCTGAATCCTGATTTGCTTGTATTAGGCTCTTCCTCTAGTTTAGACTCCTTGGGGATGGATACTTCAGTTGTTTCTGGATCCCCCATACCTACCTGGCTCAGTCCTGGGTCAGCAGATGCTTAATCACTGTTTGATGAGTAAACTAACCCTGACATCCCAGTGTGAGACTCTGGAGACTTGCAGAAACTCCCAGGACACATCTATGGCAGAACAAAAGTTTGAATTCAAAGACATCGAGTTTCTGGTTCATCGTCTGACAAGTATTTTCTTGCTTACTTATTGTTTTGTTTCACTATACTCTAGAAATAATGGGATAACTTCACTAAAAGAGTACTTATTAAGTTAATTTACATATTTGGATGGGGTTTTTTTCTTAATCATTTTTTTCTCCTCTTTCTTTTAAAGGAATCCTTTGCCGAACACCTGGGCTATTCAAATGGGGTCATCAATGGGTAAATCTTAAAATTTATCTTTCTTCCAAAAAATAGTTTATTGGTCCTACCTAAACTTTTCACTCCATGGTGTTTCCTATCACACACGTACCTACTGCCAACCTCCTGTGCCTGCCCCTCACCTCAGAAGAGGGTATGGGAGTTGTTAACCGAAATGACACCAGGCTTCTCTTGTACTTTACTGAAATAAATTACTGGATGCCTTGAGCAACTGACTATTTAAAGGACACAGATCTCATTTAATAGAATTAAGAGTAACCTAATGTCCTAAAAATTCAGTGGAAGCTTCAAAGAGTTGTTACTTAAAACCAATAGGATAGCTTGGGCCGAAAGAGAATTTATTGTATTAAATTTCAGGTTGATACTTAACACGGACGTGCATGAGAGGAAATGTCTCATCCGCCGTGGATATGTGTGACTTTACACTACTCATTAGAGTGTAATCCGTATGAGAAATGTGTTTTGTTACAGCAGCCATTAAAGAGTGTCAAACCTTCCAGCAATAACAGAAAAGTAACTTGCATTCATGAAAAGTCTCTGTTTTGCACCAGGGAACATGGAGTATTAGGATGTGGGGGCCATTCTTGGATCCCAAAGGCTGACGGCGTCACTGGGCTAAGAACTAGAAAAGGGACCCACCCAGAACCAGGGCCGCCAGGCTCTCCTGCTCCTGCTTGCTTTCCTCTCCTCTGGGTCCCGTGGTCACTCCTGGCGCCATGACATTGGCCAGGGTTGCATATGAACAACACGGCCGCAGGAGATGTTGGGGGGACGGTGGTTGGGGCAGGGGATGGAGGTTGGGAAGACATACACGTGAAACTGTCTGTTGGAGGCGACACACACTGTGTCATAGAATCTGCCATCTGATGACCCATTGCAATGTTGTGGAGTGTGTGCACAGATGAGTTTTCCTAGCCGTATCGGCCCGACAATGAAGTTTTAATAATTTAACACATCCCTGATGACAAAAGAGAGAAGGAGTTCATTATGGAGGAGAAAAGGCCCTGCTTTAGCTCGTTGACACTCTTGATAGCCGGTACCCACCACCATCCTCTTTCCTAGTTGAACTTCTCTGTAAGCCAGGCCTCTTGTCCCCTCCCCAAGTCCATTCCTACAGTGCACATGGTGATCTTTTAAAAAGATGTGGCCGATCTCGCCACCACCCTCTTTCAAACCCATGGGTGGCTCTCCGTTGCACTTAAAGCAAACACACTCAGTGCAGCTAGAAGAGTCCTCCGGCATCTCTTCCCCCCCCCCCCCCACCCGCTGCCTCTCTGCCCTCGTCTCCAGAATTCCCCTGTTTTATGTTCAGTTCCTCAGACTCACCAGGCTGCTTTACTCCACAGGGCCTTTGCACATACTCTCCCCACTTCCTGGACTCTTCCCCTCCCAGCCCCCGTTCTTCAGCCGGCCGCCCTGTGGCTCATTATCTGTTCTGTCTCCAGCAAGGTCACCGGCATCAAGGGCTGGCAAAGTTTTTTCTCTAAAGGGCCAGATCTCAAATATTTTTGCCTTTGTGGGTCACAAAGTCTCTGCCCCAAGTTTGCTGTTGTGTGGTGTGAAAGCTGCCGAATACACAAAACAGAAATGAGTGGGCCTGGCTGTGCTCCAGTCAAACTCTATTTACAAAAACAGGCAGCAGGCCAGGGCCTAAATTTGCCAAACCCTGCTCTAATTTAAAGATGTCACGTGTTGCTGTGCGTTGTCTCATAGCAACTTGTTATTTTTCTCTTTAGTGCTCATCACAATTTGCAATTAGCCGTCTGGAAGGCAGGGAGTCTATTTTCTCATCCGTATACATGTGCCTGGAACTGTGCCCAGCAGGTGGTACTAGGTGCTCAAGAAATATTTGGACGCGTTTTAAGTGCCCTAAATTAATAATTTTATGTGCTTACCAAGCAGCAATTTAAGGAAACACAACGGATTCACGACTGTGTGTGGATAAGAGAGAGAAAGAGGGAGAGAAAATTGAGAGAGAGGGACAGAGAGCGAAAGTATTAGGGACACACAAGAATTTCCTTCTCTTTCCAGAACCAGTCGCCATACATAGCATCTATAATATACTCTTTGTGGGTCTTGTGTAGAAGTATTCGCTTGTTCCATGACATGCCCCCATCGCTCTGGGGTGGATATTCATTCATTCATTCACTGAAGCTATCCTGGATCCTTCCAGGAGACAGCAGTAATACCGTCTTCTTGTTTTGCCTTTTTGGGCTTCAGGGCTGAGCTGTATCGGGCCTCAGGAAAGTTTGAACTGCTTGATCGTATTCTGCCAAAACTGAGAGCGACTAATCACCGCGTGCTGCTTTTCTGCCAGATGACGTCCCTCATGACCATCATGGAAGATTACTTTGCTTTTCGGAACTTCCTGTACCTTCGCCTTGATGGTGAGTCCCAAACGGATCAGGCTCGGAGGCCGTGCCACAGGGCGTGCAGGGGAAACGGGCGCTTGGGTCCGGCCCCAGCCGGCAGGAGGAGTGAAACTGTTGACGAGTTAACTGGCAGGGTGAGGTGCAGCTTTTGCAGATAGCAATTTTTATATCCTCCAGCTTAAAATAAGCCGAAATCACTCACAGCTGTTTACCCCCCAGACAAGCCAGCGCAAGTGGACTTGCAGGCATTTATAAGTGCCCCAATTAAACTAAATGAAACTAAATTAAAATTTAAAAACCCTCTCTGCTTTTAGGTTGGTGTGTCACCTATGTGCCACGCTGAATATTCTGATAAGCCCTTAGCTTTTTCTGTTGAGGCGTATTTTAAGGGGATAAAGGCTGTGTCTCCTCTCTTCGGTAACACTGTACTTACTCATCTAGGATGATACTGAATTATCATTAAAGCTTCTTTCTTTTCCCAAATAGAACATATCTCCCTGCTGCATTAAGAGATAGGGCCCCATTGTGTCCTGGATTTTACAAACTATGTGAAATGCTTGCCTGATCTGCCTGGTATTTCACTTTTTAGAAAAATCAGTAAGAAGATACGAAAGGAAGGAAACATGAGTTTAGAGATATTTATTTCCAAAATCACTGTATGATTTGGATGCCAGCCCTAATATTTTCGAGGTTGAAAGATACCAAATTCCAAGGTTGAACGATACCAAACGTGGCAGGGGCCAACACTTTGAAAGAGCAGAATGTGGGAATAGGAGCTAATTTACAGGCAGGATGGTGTGGAACCCCTGCATACAGAACAGTACAGTGTTACTAATATCTTGTTTTTATCTGATGCAATCTTCAAGTTATTGTTAGGTAGAAATTTAAAAGTTCATGTTCCATTAAAAGGTTTTATTTTGGAAGTTTATGTTCCATTAAAAGGTTTTATTTTGGGGCGCCTGGGTGGCTCAGTTGGTGAAGCGTCCGACTCCTGAGCTCAGCTCAGATCTTGATCTCAGGGTCATGAGTTCAAGTCTTGTGTTGGGCTCCACACTGGGCGCAGAACCTACTTAAAAAAATAGAAAATAAAACATAAAAATAAATAAATAAACAAAAGGTTTTGTTTTACATTCAGTCCAATGTTCTGTTCCCCCGGTTGCCACTAATTAGATAGAACTGGACACACACCAACCTCAGACCTGCCATCCTCTCTCTTATTTTTTAAATGAATTCTCTTTATGGTCTACCTCCTGGAGTGTGATTAATTTTTGAACTAATTATACCTCAGACAGACTTGATTTTGAAAAATCTTTTTCACCTCTCCCCTCCAAGTCATGCAAACAGACGCACGGCTACGTCAGTGTTCCTTCTGAATTCGTGACACGGTTCTGTCGTCCGCAGTCTGTCTCTTTTGCCACATCTCCTGCACTGTGTCTCGTCCTTTGGCCTGATTCTCCCGTCCCCTCTCCGTGAGGGGCAAGGTCAGCACTCATCTGAAGGGCAAGCCTGCCTCCCCTGCTGCTCAGGTGTGGGGCAGCCCTTCCCTGGTGTCCCACACAGCTGCTCTTTACTACTTTGTGGCTTTTCGTTCGGAATCTCCCCTCTTTGAGGATTGTGGCCTTGGAATATTCGAGTCTGTGAAACTGGCAAGAAGTGCTTTCCTTGAAACAAATCTCTGTAATGTTTTCTTGCCAGCTTGAAAGAGTCTCCTTCGCAGGTTGCTGTTGGTGGGCTGACCTTATCCGTTTATTACTAATAATACTTGTCATAAAAGGTAACATTGATGGAATGCCTACTGCCTGTGGGATACCGGGCAAGGCGCTTCATGGGCATTATTGATTTAACTTTCTCGGCAAACAAGTTGCTTTTACCCCCTTTTCCCAAGGTACGAATATGATCCCCATTTCACAGGGGGGAAAACAGAGGCTTAGAGAAATGCGCTAACTTACGCGTGACGTACACGGCGAAGCCAGTTTCTAACTTAGATCT
Source organism: Ursus arctos (assembly GCF_023065955.2). Lineage (NCBI taxonomy): Eukaryota > Metazoa > Chordata > Mammalia > Carnivora > Ursidae > Ursus > Ursus arctos. The sequence continues at coordinate 7,984,067 of NW_026623019.1, read as the reverse complement.
CTCTGATGCCAGCTTAGTTCAGAGTCAGTTTTTGCAGACCCAGGAAGATATATCCCGTCTCCGAAAACACAGGCTGCTTTTCTGGCGACAGCATTTCAAGAATGATTTTGAACTTACTCAAAATTTTTAAAGCGGTGAATTGGAAGGAGATGGAAGATGAATGGAGCCGCTGCGTTCCTGCTGTCAGAGGCCTCACCGTTAGGTTGGAGGAGACAACAAGTACACAAGCTTCGTAACAAAATGTTACAGATGGAGTTGAGAAAACGGTTCAGGCTCTGCCCACCAGAAACAGTAGCCATTTGTTTTGGGGCTGGAGAGAACCAAGGGGCGAACAATCCATCCACACACAAGTGCACCAGCCTCCAACCACCGGCCCCTTCACCCGCTGGTTCAAATGACTGCAGATTTTCATGGCTGAATTTGAGGTCTTAAATTTTTGACCTCAGGGGGGGAAAAATCACTCAATGACAGCTAAACAGAGTTTTTTTTTTCCTGCAAGCATTTTGGTTGCAGGAACGGATCTGGCTACTGTCCCGTTATAGTCTTTGTTTTCGCTGGAAATGATTTTTGAGTGAGAGTGAGTGGTGAAGCTACATCCCAGAAGACAAAATTTTCCCAAAGCAGCTGAAACTAAGTTAAAATTAGTAATCATGAAAGCCTGGCAGTGTGTTCCTTCTGGCACATTCTGCAACTTTCAACACAATCACACTTGCTATTAATTGTGTGCTTGGTTATGTTCTGCCTCACAGTCTCACAGAACATGGGACTGACACTGACGCTGAGCGTGTGAAAACCTGTGCCACCTGCAAGCATGGATTTGCTCTGTGGATAAACCTCGACACAGTCATTCAAATATCCCAAAGATCGCTGACGATCTGCAAAGATCTCAACTCGGGGAACCTGTGACTAATGGGAATGGTAATCCAGCAAAGTCTGAACCGTGTCATTAGCACTGTCATAGTTCTTTGCCTGAAAAGGGACTTAATCATAGGTTTTTCTGGCTTTGAAAGTTCATCAGTTCCCAGCTATTTAGACGGTGTGAATCCACACCAGAGATGCAGTCCGTGTCTTTGCTTAAGGTCTCTGGCGTAGGGCCCGAAAACTCCTTTGACCAAATGATTTTGGTATTTCTTTTGTTTTCCAGTAATGTATTTTGCATTTAGGGTTATTTCCATCCCCAGGAGGCATATCCACTAACCAGTTTAATTTATAGCTTAATGCACGTGGCCGATTCTTTTTCAGTGGATTTAAAACTGAACTTACATCTTCAGAGCATATAAATGCTGTATTCTGCTGCCGGAAAACAGACATCCTTGTCTCTGGAAACTCCTTCTCTCCCTCACTTTAGAAACATCTTTGTTGTTGTTTCTGTGGCTTTCCATGTGCTTTAAGGCAGAGGGTAAATATGTGAACTGTGACTCCCCTGAGTAATTTTGTTTAAATTATTGCGCCTGGAAAGACAATACAGGGAGCAGGTTTCATGATAGCACAGAACTCGTCTTCCAGTAGGGTCGAGAACAAACAGGTCACCGTGGTCGCAGAAAGCCAACTCTGAAAAGAAAAGGAAAAAGTAAAAAGAGCCCCACGGAGTTGAAACGTCACTCCGCAGAGCACATTTAGTGCCTCTCCCCCCAAATCTAAACTCTTTACCATTTCTCCTTGCAGGATTTGACCAGGTGGCCAAACTCGAAATCTAATTTAGAAAGCAAAATGAGCTCTGAAGAACATGGCTTCGTTTAATGAGGAGAACCCCCAAAGCCCCTTGGTCCTAATCCCTGTTTGCTATATATGGGGAATTGGGGTTTTTTTCCCCCTCCTCAGGAGGGTACTTACTATTTTTATTAATGTGAAGAACAGCTCCCCCCCCCCGTCCCCCTGCTATGTGTGGGTATCTGACCCTCATGGTAACATGATTTCGTAAGCTGCCGTCACTTAAATATTTTAATCCTCTGAAATAAGTTGCTGGTGTCTTTTCATCCTTAAAAAAAGCACACCATGTAGAAGTCATATTTGTATCGCAGGCGTTTAGGGACTGTCGTGAGACACGCGTATCTGTTTCCCAACAGCCTAAAGCCTCTTTCAGAACTCTGCAGCAGTGCCTCCTGGGTAAATACGAACACAGAGTGTGTGATTGGGTGGCTGATCGGGAGGCAGGTGCGGGGGCCTTGATGCCCTAAACGTGAGGCCGTGCTCTGGGGTCTGGCGCACTCCGCTTCCTCCCCATCGTGGCGTCTCCTTAGGCACCGTGGGACCAGCCGCTGGCAGGTGCGTTACCAGGGTCAGCACCCTGTGAACTCAGCGGAATGTCAACATGAGAAACAGACTCGACAGCTTCCATATACATGGCTATGGATAAATATGGAGTTCTTGTGGCTTCAAGTCGTGCTAACCTGGATAAAAATATTCCTTTCACGTTTTGTGTTTTTCCCAGCCAGATCATGCTCAGGAGCGGTCCAAACGGTAAAACGCAGTGGAAATTGATTTCCCTTTTGTTCCCACCCTCTTGGCATAAACAACTGCCCGCCCTAATGCCCGTCAGCAAAATTGCCTTAAACCATTATAATAATCTTTGTAGGCACATGTGCGTATGTGTATGTGTGTGTGTGTAGGTAGGTAGGTAGGTGGGTTTTTTAAAATTATTTGGTGCTCTAAGCACAGAAATAAATCTAGAAAATGTTTTCATTAACTTTTAGTGTAACATGAGAATGTTCTGGTATTTGTAAAGTTACAAAGGTGCCCAGTCCTAAGTGTTTAAACCCAGCGTTTTGAAACCATGGGTAATAGGACAGTGTTCCTTCTTGATTTGAGAAAAATCTCTTTCTCTACTTTTCTTATACCCACAGGCACCACCAAGTCTGAGGACCGCGCTGCTCTGCTGAAGAAATTCAACGAGCCCGGGTCCCAGTACTTCATCTTCCTGCTGAGCACGAGAGCTGGCGGCCTGGGCTTGAACCTTCAGGCAGCTGATACCGTGGTCATCTTTGACAGCGACTGGAATCCTCACCAGGTCTGTCTCTCTCTGACGTGGGTGCCCGGCATCCCTTCTGGAACTAGAGGGACTAAAAGTGTATGGGTGTTGTCATTCACATTCATGGGGAAGAGCAGATTTCCAAAAGAGTGGGCCATTTCTCCAAAGGGCTCTCTTACCTTACCTCCCTCGGTGATAAGATGCCTTCCACATGCCTTCGCTGTGCCTTTGAAAGCTCCGGTTTGGGGTACAGAAACTCAGGCTCTGCTTAGTTTTAACCCCATCTCCTGGGATTGGCCCCAAAGCAAAGGATGTTTAGTTATGGGATACATCACAAATGGTCCAAAACATAAACGACCACATCTAACATTTATTGGACCCTAACTCTGCGCCAGCCTCCTTCATTCCGTTTTCACAACGCTGTCAGGCTGTTAACATCACCAGATGCACCCTTCCGGTCAAGGAGAATGAGTCCCCAGAAGCTGTAAGTAGGTTCCCGAAGGTCAAACAATTAATAGTAGTTTGTCTTTTGGTCTGTTTTGTTTAAAATCGCCATCAAAGTCTATCCCACGGAGCATCTGCTACGAAGTTCTTTGAGCCTGGTAAATATACAGTTCTCCTTTTTATAGGGGTGCTTTGATGATTGAGAAAGGTGCACGGCTCCCCCGTGGTTGCTCCGTGATGCGGGGAGCTAGTACGCCTGTTGGTACGAAATTGGGTGGAATGATGTTTGTCGGGGTTTGATTCGTTTTGGAGCACACGCGAATTCAAAATAGTACAAAGGAAAACCGCAGCTCTCCCGTGCAGATGTGAATCATACATCGGTTTCGCCCGGGCTGCTCCCTGCGCCTCAGTTTCCTCAGCTGCGAACATGCAGAGTAGTAGTCTCACTGGGTCACGGTGGGGACTGGGACGGACAGGCTTACAGCTCTCGTCTGGGGCAGGGAACGGAGTCGCGGGGTGCACAGAACGAGGAGAGAGCTTTTACAAAAAGCACGCACGCCTGCTTCCCATTCCCGGCCACCCCGCGCCCCGTTTTGCAGGTGCTTCCCAGACTTCTCGAGACATTCAGGAGCTCCCCAGAGATTCTGCCGTCGTTTCTCTCCTAGCTGAGGGGCGCTGATTTCAAGAATAGACCAGTGGTTCCAAGCCTCAGGGTGGCCACAGCCATTTGACCACTGCTGTGCCCCCCAGCCGTTCTCTCTCGGTGAATACGGTAAAGATAGCTCCTGTGGAAACGTCTGGACCTTGGAAAGGGCTCCGGAGCTCCAGCACAGAGTATATTAGTTCTGAGTCTTCAGAAAATATTTTTATATATTTCATATATTTTTATGTCTCACGCTGCGCTCCCAGGCACAGGTGGAATTCTCATTCCCGTGACAGACCTGCAGTTTTCCTGTTGACTATTGTGAACTTAGAGTCAATCCCACGTTTTGAGGGTGGCTGCCGGGCCGCAGGCGCTGAGGCTCGGCTGGGCATCTAGAATGTGCCGCTTCTCCTCCCCGAGGTGCTCGGTGTGGTTCAGATCAGCCTTCCTCTGCTACCCAAATCTTTACTGAGAAAAAAAAAAAAAAGAAAGCCTGTCTATAGGAGAGTGGAGGGCGCGCTAGATTTTATCTTTGGAGGTAGGCACATCTGTGGCTTCCCAGCTGACCACCTGCGTTGGCACCGTGCAAATTCCAGATGGCAGAGGAATCCACTCCCTCTAGAAAGGATGCTGGGACATCCATGCCTGTGTCTCTTTCTCTCCTTCCACTCCTCTCTCTCCCTCTGTCCCTGTCTCTCCCTTTCTCTCTGTCTCCCCCCACCGTCTCTGTCTCTCTCTCTCACACACATACACAATGCACATACACAAACTTACAACCATTAACTCAGTGTGGAACTCCAGAATCAAGTAAATTGCATGAGCGTTGAACAATCCATTCACCTTTCACTGTATTGGAACTAAAACTTAGGCAACAAAACACACAGGACCTCAGACTTCCTCTGGTCTAATTTAGCACAGGTTCCTGGCAGTGGGCCATATATTTCTCCCAGTATTTTTGTCTGCCGCAGGTAGATTTCGCTACCACTGGATTTGGGCAACTGGCCTGATCATATTTTTCATGTCTGTCACTTAAACGCGGCCATTAGTTTGGGCAGACCTTTTTTTTTTTTTTTTTTTTTTTTTCATTTTCAGAAGTCCGTGATCTTAGAGTGATAGAGTATTGATTTTTCATATAAAAGGTAAGAGAACTAACTTTCATTAAGCAAACGACTCCACTGGATACCACAAGGCAGTTTGCAAACCTAATTACATACCTAGTCTTCGAAATGCTTTCCACGTGAAGAAACCAGTCACTGTCAACTTGTCCGTGTCTGTCTGGGTGTGAATCCTGGCTTTGGGCTCTTTCCATCCTATACCCCTGCATAAAGGTTGCGTGGTCCCCGAAACGAAAGCTGTGCAACTCTTTCTACCATGTTGGTTCTAGCATGCATTGAAAGCAAAAAAAGTGTCTGTAATAATTCTTTGTCATGTTGAATCAAAATTAAGGCCTAAAGAGAAACAAAAGATAAAATGAACTTGTGGGACTTCATCAAGATAAAAAGCTTCTGCACAGCCAAGGAAACAATCAAAAAAACTAAGAGGCAGCCCATGGAATGGGAGAATATATTTGCAAAGGACACTACAGATAAAGGACTGGTATCCAAGATCTACAAAGAACTTCTCAAACTCAATACACGAGAAACAAATAAACAAATCAAAAAATGGGCAGAAGATATGAACAGACACTTTTCCAATGAAGACATACAAATGGCTAACAGACACATGAAAAAATGTTCAAAATCATTAGCCATCAGGGAAATTCAAATCAAAACCACACTGAGATACCACCTTATGCCAGTTAGAATGGCAAAAATAGACAAGGCAAGAGACAACAATTGTTGGAGAGGATGTGGAGAAAGGGGATCCCTCCTACATTGTTGGTGGGAATGCAAGTTGGTACAGCCACTCTGGAAAACAGTGTGGAGGTCCCTTAAAAAGTTAAAAATTGAGCTACCCTATGATCCAGCCATTGCACTACTGGGTGTTTACCCCAAAGATACAGACGTAGTGAAGAGAAGGGCCATATGCACCCCAATGATCATAGCAGCATTGTCCACAATAGCTAAATCGTGGAAGGAGCCGAGATGCCCTTCAACAGATGACTGGATTAAGAAGTTGTGGTCCATATATACAATGGAATATTACTCAGCTATCAGAAAGAACGATTTCTCAACATTTGCTGCAACATGGACGGCACTGGAGGAGATAATGCTAAGTGAAATAAGTCAAGCAGAGAAAGACAATTATCATATGATTTCTCTCATCTATGGAACATAAGAACTAGGATGATCGGTAGGGGAAGAAAGGGATAAAGAAAGGGGGGGTAATCAGAAGGGGGAATGAAACATGAGAGACTATGGACTCTGAGAAACAAACTGAGGGCCTCAGAGGGGAGGGGGGTGGGGGAATGGGATAGACCGGTGATGGGTAGTAAGGAGGGCACGTATTGCATGGTGCACTGGGTGTTATACGCAACTAATGAAGCATCGAACTTTACATCGGAATCCGGGGATGTACTGTATGGTGACTAACATAATATAATAAAAAATCATTTAAAAAAAAGAAAGAAAGAAAAGAAAATGAGCAGGTTCTGATCCCCTATAATAAAAAGAGCCTGAAATAACAAAAAAACAAAAACAAAACAAAAAAACAAAACAAAACAAAAAACAAAAAAACAAAATTAAAGCCTAGCGACCAAATAGTGGTTCTGTTTGACCAAAGTTGACAGATTGAAGATAGAGGCCTAAAAGTCGCTAATTGGAGGCTCTCGCTAGACGTAAAGTTAGGACACAGACATGTGGAATTAGCAGTAAAATCCCTCGGGATTACTGAGGCTCTCATTTCCAAACTGTGGATTGGAAACATGGCTTGGGACCCTTATTATTAGCCCATGGAGCTGAAGTTGAGTTGTTTACACAGAAGGACCAACCACAGAGTTACCTTGGAGGCCCTCTTCTTGGGCTATGTTCTTGTCTCCAGATACAGTCACACCTCCCTAGTGTGATGGAATGTCTGACCAAGATCTCAGAAGTACTGAAGAATCCACCCAATAACGACAGCACGGATTTCTTTGTCACTGTATCCCCCCCCCCCATTTTGACTTACAGGCTACATTCCATAAACTTCTTCAGCCTAGAAACACTAATTTTTGCTAGTTTCCAAATAGATGGCTTTATACACACAAAAAAACACCACTGGAGCCCCCTCAAAACAAAACAAACCACAACCGAACACCTCGCTGCAGCCAGCTCAGGAGGACTCTCGAACTTACTACCCCGTCTGTAGATGACCTGGGCCCTCTGTTTCCTTGCCTATTATATTCTCCTGCCACCTGTATCTTAATATTTTTGTGATTTATCAGCATCTGCTAGGGCGGAGGTCAGCAGACTCAGACCTGGGGGCTGAGTCTGGCCTGCCATCTGCTTTTGTAAGACCTGCGAGCTAAGAATGGTTTTCTCCCCCCATCTTTAAGTAGAAAAATGTAAAATGGAGAAAAAAGAAGATGATAATCAGCTTTTGGTGAGAGCAGTTGCAAAGTGTTTGCTCTTGGCCCAGACAAGCTAGAGTATTTACTGTTCATAGAAACTTGCTCTTGGGCCTGTTACAGAAGCAGTGCGCTGACCCCTGTTGTAGAACGTCTTCCAGAGGTTGCCGCGCACAGCTCGCCACCTTGGCCGCTGCTTCCCCATGCTGGTGAGCGTGTGTTGAGAGAGGTGATTGAACCAAAGTCTTGTAATGAAGTTTAGGGTTCCACCCCCCAGCCCCCAGCTTTGGATTTCAGTGACCCACCTCACTTTCTCCTCTTTGGAAAAATCATCTAATCGGGGTGCGTGCCAGCTATGTTCATGGTTCGGCTGTCTGATATCTAACGTTATTCAGACATCGTCTGAGGGGCAGTTTTGGCCTCATTAGTCATTTAATCGTAGAGGTCCCTGCAGCAAAGAGAGGTCTCCTGTGTGGACTTTGGCCTCTTGTCGCCTTATGCCATGTGCATGACCAGGAAACTCATCTGGTCAAGAGGATGGGCTTTACCACTGTGGAGTATTAGCTTGTGCAAAATCGAGTGCTAGGGATGCAGGATACAGGGGACAGACTTTTGCCCTATAAATATAAACAGGCCTAATGGGGGAGACCCGGAAATCACTCCTTAGCGTGGACGCAGAGACCATCCCCTGGGCCAGACTGAGTAAAAGTGACAGACCGAGAAGGTTTTACTGTGTAGTGTCAAAATCAGGTCACTTGGTCTTAGGTTTATGAAGGTTTTGATTGAAAGATTTCATTAAAACCTTTTTCTTCTTATAAGAGTAATATATGTTTAAAGCAGAAAAATAAAGTTAAACCATTTGAAAATAAAAGGAGGAAACTTTAATAATGACTGTACTCTCGTTACTTGGAAATGTCAGTACCGTTGGTGTGTTCCTCCGGCCTTTTCTTGGTCTGGGTAAATATGAGCAAGTAGGATCCTGATATACCTTCTCATAGGTAACTTGTAGTTTGTATTTCTGATAGCTCTGTGTCATCAAGTTGCTAATTGATTTGTATGGTACTAAACATAGAGTATGTGGTACATAACATACAGAGACTAATTTTTTTTAACCAATCTGTTATTGCTGAATTTTGATTTAATTCTGCTTTAAAAAATTGTAAATCATCTTTAACAGCGAGAGGTACACCCTTATTTGTAAATCTTGGTGCATATCCCTGATTATTTCCATAGGATAAATTACCAGAAGTAAAATTTTGGGCGTGGGACCATACCCAGTTTTCACACTTTCGACACACAGTGCCAGATTTCTGCCCCCCAAAATGTGACCAATTTAGCATTCCACTAGCAATCCTTTTCCTTCCCCAAACTGAAGATCGCGTCTTTGCTGGATTTTGATCCCGGGAGATCTCTGTCACCTGAGCAGTCCCTGTATGTACAGTGTATATGTGTAACGTATGTATAATTCATGGATATTTGTAAAATCGTCTTAAACACTTCACACCAGCGTCCGTGATTTCTTGCAATGTAAGGTCAGTTGTAGGTAATATCAAACTCATAAATCTGACATCAAATGTATTGGGGTTTTTGTTTTCTTGTTTGTTTTGTTTTTTAGCTAGGGACTGAGCTCCTCGGAGCCCAGCTTAAAAATGAAAGCAAAATCTTTGATGAGTACGAGTGGGTGAAACAACCCTCCTCACTTCCCTCTCGGGCAGGCGACGTGGGTCCTGGGCTAATGGGCTTACTGGCCCCTCGCAGCGTGTCCTTGTCCCTCACAGGATCTGCAAGCACAGGACCGAGCTCACCGCATCGGCCAGCAGAACGAGGTCCGGGTGCTGAGGCTGTGCACGGTGAACAGCGTGGAGGAAAAGATTCTCGCCGCGGCGAAGTACAAGCTGAACGTGGATCAGAAAGTGATCCAGGCCGGCATGTTTGATCAGAAGTCTTCAAGCCACGAGCGGAGGGCGTTCCTGCAGGCCATCCTGGAGCACGAAGAGGAAAATGAGGTATTCGAGAAAGCTGGGTTGATGAAATCGGACCGTGACCTTTTGTCTTGGGGAGGATTAAGAATGACCTCTTTGTTCCTTAAAGAATTTCCTGGGCTGGCATTAATTAAAATGAATAAATTAGCTGCTATCTTCCATCCCAAGCAGAGAAAGCCTCTGAAACTTATCTAAACCAGTGTCTTAAAAGCATTTGCTGGAGGGACCGTGAGGCTCAGCCAGGGCGTGCTTCTTCCCGCTTTCTCCCCAGAGACCCAACCTGCTGCCGAGCCCTTGATCCTGTTGTAAATACTGCCTCCTATAGGGCAGACGCGGAACTGCATCTGGGCCCAGATGAGACAAAACAAGAGCCTGGAGGAGGGGCCCTCCTTGCCTTTTCTCTCTGCCATCCCCCAGGGCCCTCTGTTGTCTTTTGCCTTTCGATTGAGCACTTCAGTATGCCTGAAGGACAAGCCGTCACAGCTGTCTTAACCTATTTACTGGTACTGGGAAAGCATGACTTTTACCCCCAGTTCAAATTTTTCTGTAAAAGCCAACCAAAGGGTGAGAAAATGACTGGTTTAAAAACAACAACAACAACAAAACAACCTTTCTTTCCTTGGCAAGATTGTTCAAAGAATGCATTGCTATGTTTCTCTAAGGGGGTTCTTCAGGCCGTCACTTGTATTTTTTTTTTTTTTAGATTAGCAATTTTGGTCATTTTTTTTTTTTTAAGATTTTATTTATTTATTTGAGAGAGAGAGCACAAGCAGGGGTGAGGGACAGAGGGAAAGGGAGAAGCAGACCCCCCGCTGAGCAGGGAGCCCAAAGCGGGGCTGGATCCCAGGACCCTGGGATCATGACCTGAGCCGAAGGCAGACGCTTCACTGACAGCCACCCAGGCACCTCGCCAGTTTTGGTAATTCTGTACTAAATTTTCAACCCACGTGGATTTGAAAGAGATTGAAAGACATAGTTCCAATGTAGTCTAGAAAACCGTGCAAAATACCAGTGCCAGTCCTTACCACAAAATTGCCTTGGGATGGACACATTTGGTTTGATGTCCCCATATTTGTAAACTGAAGAGTGGGTTGACCTTACGGAGCCATATGGAGCACTCTTTTCATTGCATATATTAGATGTAGCTTGACTTTGCCTCCAGTAGGTTATATGTTTTTGAAATCTTCTATAAATTATAAGCCAAATTCTTTCAAAAGCCTCACGTACTTTTTTTTTCCTGAAACGAGTCTAAATGTGAAGTAGATCTTGATATTTAAATGAACCCTGAAATGAAGCTTTCCACACACTGAAGAGCACTTTTCTGTGGTGCTTCCTCCTAACTTGTGGGTCTTCTATATTTGATGAGATTTCATTAAAATAATGAAAAATAGGTCTGCGCATACATTCATACCTTGACACACATTTTAAAAATTTTGATCTCAAATAGTTCACCACTGAATTCTTAACACTGACTATGTGATACAGGTTCAGTTCTTGAAATTGAATATTTGGTACTGATTTAGAATCAGGTTTTTGGTGTTTGTTGTTGTTATTATTGTTATGCAACTGGAAATTAAAGAAAAAGGGGGGCATGGTGCATGATATGTATTGTCACAAAGCAGGTGTGGGCAGAGCTGATACCCAGCCCAAGGCCTCCCCTGTGTTTTTGCTTAATTTGTTTTGTGGAGGCCTTGTGGAAACAGAACCTGGCCTGGGTTAGATGGGGTGCAAAGTAGCCTAGAGCATTCCAGCCCTCCTAGGCTGCAAGGAGATGTCAGTGTCTCCCAGCCCTGGGGGCCACCAAGGCGGGCTGGAGTGGAGTCCCTTGCCAGCTGCTTGTCATTCCCAGCAGCCTTGCCGGGGCTCCACACTCCTTCCAGGCTCTGGGTGTGTGAGACATGGTACCATTTTCTGGGTGGCCTGTGTCAGGATATGAAAATATTTGGGGATGCTAGTAGACTGCACAAGGGCTCTGGTACCAAATATTGAGGCCACTGTCTGTACGGTCGATAGGCCAGGAAGGACTAAGGCAGAAGGAGCCCAGGGAGAGATTTTGCCCACCTCCCAGGCATTCCGGTCTGTGGGAAGGTCAGGCCACTGCTGGCAGGCTTCTTGCCAGTTTACAAGAGAATCTTTTCATCCTAGGCACGGGGGAGTCCGAGCCCCCTGTTGTGTAGACATTGAGTGGATAATATATGGTTCTGGGTATAGAGTGGGCAAAGCAGGGCACCTTTTCACCAAAGGACCCGTTAACCAGATTCTTTGTATGGTGAAGTATCAGCCCCCTGCCAGCTAGTCTTTGTCAGGTGAAATATAATATTGAGACAAATTGACTTTAATCAGTCCAGAGATGAACTGGAATAGAAAGCTTTTTACAAGTAATTATTAGCTTGAGTCATTAAAGTTTTGCTTTATGGAAATGCATTCATTTCTAACGCAGCACATCAGACGTTATCTTGGGAAGCCCCAGCATTATCTCATTTAAGCCGCTCTCTCGTACACTCATACTGTTTCTAGAACAAGGTGCCTCGTTTTGAATGTGTGATTTGGGAAATTGGATGTTTGAAGTTCTGGGTTTTCCTCCTTCCTCCTTCTGCTAATACACTGAAATTCTCCATTCGATTTTCAACACGCTTAGCCAGCATATAATAAAAATAATTTTGGAAGCTAAGTTCTTCAGCCTCTGTCCAACTTTGTAAAATCATGTTTTTCTTCAAGTGTGGAAGTCATCACATTTCTAGGAAGCTGGAGAACTTGGTTTCTGAGGAATTTGCAGAGAGAGCATGTGCCTTGGTCTAACACCATATAAAGCGAAAATGTTAGCCCTTGTGTACCTGCTTTCTTTACTTCATTTAATCTTTTTTTGAATTAAGGATAGTTCATGGGGGTTTGTTTCAGATACATTCTGAGTTGTCCCATCCACAGCTTTAACTATTAGCATAACAATTCCCACTGAAAGACACCAATTAAACCTATCTTAAAGGCTCTATATTTGATGTTTCTATATGATTTTTAAGGTCTTGCTCTGTGCCTGCTCACAAATTTTCACCTATTTGTGGTTTTTCTAAGGCTTTGAAAGTAAGCCTTTATATGTGGATTGAGATTAATAGAATTAAAAGGATTTATGTTAGGCACTTTCCCCTGTGCCTTTCCCTACTTAAATCGTACAACTTCTCTGCAAAGTAAATGTCACACCCATTTTACAGATGAGGTCATTGAGGCAGGGAGTCATTAAGTGTCTTTGTTTTAAAAGTAATGGAATTAAGATGCACCCCCCAGAAAGCCCAGGATTTTTCATCACTACCATGTTTCCTTTCTAAACAGATTTTGCCCTGGGAAGATGGTTTGAATCACTTGCAAAATAATGATGGCAAATACCACACCCAGTGACCTTTCTCTTTTCCTTCTGGCTGGAGAAATGGATCCCTGTGGTCTGCAGGGGACAGATCCACTTGACTCCTTCGTCCCTCGCCCCACTTGTCCAAGCTCTCCCTTAAAGCCTGTTAAGTCATTGTGTTCTTGACCCCAGGAAGAAGATGAGGTGCCCGACGACGAGACTCTGAACCAAATGATTGCTCGACGAGAAGAGGAATTTGATCTCTTCATGGTAATACCATAGAAACTCATGCACTTTTCTGTTAACACGAGATGTGCGGAGCCTGCGTGCCCTGGCGGGATTGCATTTGTGAAGCCTGTGCCTTTCTTCAGTTCAGAGGCTGCAAACTGGCTGGATTTAGCCTGCAGACATATTTTGTTTGGCCCACGCAGTGTTTTTTTTTAAATTTCAAATTTGTTGCCAACATAAAAAGAATCCTGATTTCTGGCTTCTCTTGAAAAAGGAGAATGGGCAATACCAGGCCCACGTCTCTATGTGGAAACAGTTGGCCAGGGCTCAGTAGCAGCTGTACCCTCTGGACAGGCCATGTGGTCCGCAGCTTTGCCACAGATCCCCCCTCCCCCGCCCACCACCCCCCTTCCAGCTCATTTCTAATTGCAGGCCCGTGTCATTCAGGAAACCTGCCCAGCTCCTGTAGGTAGTTGCAGCCATTCCCTCGCTGTCTCCTTACTGGATCACAGCAAGTATGCTCCCTGTGGGGTAGATGGACAGCAATCAAACAACAGGGCCATGCCCCTCCTTAAAGGTGAAGAGAGCCTGCTTAAGGGAACAGGAACCTTCCAGAAGCACATCAAGGTGTAGCCTTCACTGAAAGATAGAAATCGGTTGGATTTCACTGGTCCAGACAGATAGAAAAGAACCTTGACATTTGAGGATTTAACATCCATGGTTTCAACCTTGATGTTCCATGCTACGTAGGTAGTCACGTGTAATTTGCTGAAATCTGCATTTGATTTGTGTGCGTGGCCTGCCACAAGGTCAGGACGTGTGTAAGCAAGCCCCTTGGCAAGTGAAGGAGGCCCTCAGGAGTGATATTTTACTGCATTCTTAAGGCATGTGCGTAACTACTTATCTCTGCATCCCCGGTGCTCGGAAGAGTCTGGCACATAGTACTTGCTTAACAAATATTGATTGAATGAATGGTGGCATTTGCAAAATTTTAGGCCTTGTGAAGATGTCAGTGTAGAAAGTTGAGAGGCTCCCTCCTGTACCATCAATCGTGTTGATCTTTCTGACATTTAGTCTGATGGCGGAATGAGTGAATAAATGCGAACTGTAACTCAGGTGGTTGAATGCTGCACAGCCCCCAAATCAGAGGCCCCCCAGTTTGAATGCCCTCGGGTGTCAGACAAGCAGTTTGCAGGAGTGAAGCGAGTAGAGGAGTGGGTGGGTAGCGGTGGTAACCTAGAGCTGCGTTGGCTAAGAGGGACAGAACCCCAAGCCCCGTGTAGCCAGGAATTCCAAATTGCCAAGAGAAGCTAGAAATCTAGATTTTTCACATGCAGTCTCTGGATTTAAGAAGGTTTGTGGCTAAATTCAATGTTTTATTCTCTAATACTGCAGGCCAAACAAAACAGGACCCTGGGCCAGATATGACCCGCAGGATCTGCATTCTCTTTTAGGACAGACAGTCTGAGAAGGGAGCTCCGGCTCTGTGGAGGCTTTCTCTGTGTCTGTGTGTGTGTGTGTGTGTGTGTGTGTGTGTGTGTGTGTGAGAGAGAGAGAGAGAGAGAGAGCTTGTAATTTTTGTCTAGGGAACAGTGGTTGTGTCCGCACATAACAATTCAAGATGAAAAGACACTTAATTCTTTCGGAGGGAAGTTTTAGGTCGCCGTGGGAATAATTCCTAACCTGGGATGTGTGCTTTCCCCCCACCTCCCCACGTACACCACCCTCCCCGGACTGGGCCATTTTGCATCAAAATGATGCAGCGGGGTCATACAACAGCATGGCCCCTGTGGGGTGTTCCTAAAACCGAAACGTCTTAACTCAAACTGTTGGTCACCCCCCTCTATAGACTGTTCTCTATGGAGGGACATTAGAGGTACACATAGGAAGCAGACGTCTTTTCTCTCCTTGAGGAACTTATTAAAATGTAGATTCCTGGGGAACACGGGGACAAGAGGCCCTCAGCTTCCCCGGCTGCTCACTGATTGGCAATAATTCAGCACGGCCACAGCCTCCGATACTCTTGAGGCCCAGGAACGGATAAGCTGCCTGTCATTATACAAATTAGATTAGGCCCAGAGATGGAGATTTCCATCAGCAGCCCCGAATTGAGGGGAAAAGAGTACTTCTATTTTCTGACTTTTGGGCTGGGTATTTGCAGAAATTGAAAGCCTCAGGGGAAAAAAAAATTGAATGTCTGGCCGAGGCCCAGGCTTCTTTTAATTTGGGAGTATTTTATCATGCAAAGAACAGGCTTAAAACGAGTGAAGCTGGTGGGGGAGCCCTTCTTGGTGGGCATTTTGATTGGGGCATGTTCTGCTTGTTTCTCAATGGTTGACTTCTCATTTTTGGATTATACAAATTTGGGGTTTGGTTTGGCTTTTTTTTTTTTTTTTTTTAATCTAAGCAGCGGGCTGCCTTTGGCCAATTCACTATGCATTAGCACTTCCACCAGGGGGCGGGAAATCAAATTTGAGTCCTTGCCAGCTACTCTGATGAAAAAGTTCAGTGAGACACAAGAATGGAATGTGAGCTAGACTTGGATTTCATCTATTTAACCTTTTTATCCCTTATTATTAAAAAAAAGTTCTCTGTAATATTCAATATAAGCTTATGATTTGATTTATCATAGACATTGTAGTTAAATAACACACATCAAGGAGACAGTCTCTTTAAAATAAAACCTTCCTTTTG
Source organism: Ursus arctos (assembly GCF_023065955.2). Lineage (NCBI taxonomy): Eukaryota > Metazoa > Chordata > Mammalia > Carnivora > Ursidae > Ursus > Ursus arctos. Next base: position 7,968,287 of record NW_026623019.1, on the reverse strand, counting down.
AATATTTTTCTTGTTTCCTTCTAAAAATGGGACTTCAGCAACAGTGATCATTCATGCTGATTGCCTATGAATTTGACCTAAAGAGATCTTTGACACATCGAGGTACAAATATGAAACATTTTGATAACATACAAGCATGAAACTTTCAACCGCTATGTTCCCTACAAAGGCAAGAAGTACTTTTTAAAAATAACTGTACTTGTTAGCAAAACATTTATTATCAGGTCTTAAGACAAAGATATTCATGTCATACCTGAACAGTAAATTAGACTTACTTGAATATCACCTTCAGATTTCATTCTGGTCTTCTCCAAGTAGAAATCTCTGGGGATAGATGCAACCATCAGAACTTGAAGCTTATTTTTTAAAAAAGTGCATCAACCCTTTCTAAAAGGAAAAAAAAAAAGTGCAATTTACTTTTTCTATTAGATTTTATATCAATTTACTTTTTATTTTTTTTATATCCATTTTTTATTTTTACGTCAGGAAAGATTCACGTTCCCAATTGTGGAAATATGCATGGCATAAGTCATTTTAACAGTCCTTGCTACAGGTAATGGTGGTGGTCAAACCAAAAACCGAAGTGTCATCTCAGCGGCATACGTTAACCAAAAAATGGGTTTTTTTTCTCATTAGCGTCTAAAGAACTGTTAGGAGGTCACTTCGAGAAGCCCCTCTCTAGACTGCATTGTCAGCCAGGCATTCTCGGTGCTAACAACGCAAGTTTGGTGGATCCCATTTCTGATACCAGAGCATTAGGAGTCAGGATTAAGAAGAGCCTCTCCGGCTAACTATAGCACATGACGGAACGGGACGGCCACATTTATCGACCAATGGGGCTCCCCCGTGCTGCAGGCCTGCCCCGTCTCGGGAACAGAATGATTTCCAAAAAAGCGTAAGCGCAGTCTGAGGGACTTTGAACTTGAATTTTTTATGTGGATCCTAGAAGTCAAGGTTGGATTTGAATAGAAATTCCATTTACATTTGGTTGCCGGTTTTAGTTCTTAGGAAAAAGTTATGTTGAATCCCTGTGTCAGTACCGTAGAACCGAAGGAAGAAAGGGCAGAGGTAAATCATTTAATGGTTAATGGTCTATTCGATTGTAGCAATAGTACATTTAGCTAGCGAGATATATATATATATTTATATAACTAACTTACGCAGCAATCTGGTGGAGGTTTTATTTGCTCTTTGAAGCTAGCAGATTGTTTAATTACAGGTTAAAGCCAAGTGTGTGGCACTTAACTCACTTAAAAGTGCACTGGATTTTTAAAAAGAAAGCAAGAGGTAGGGGCGTAGGCATGTTGAGGTCTATGAAAATATACGAATATACTTCTAACCTGATCAGATGAGACGGCATCTCAGCTTCCGCTCTAGCGTAACGGTATTTTCATAAGAGCTAAACTTTTTGAAAGCTGAAGAGTTGAAGGACATTCCTCTCACGGAGCCCACGGTGCACCGAAAATTCAGTACCTTCGTGGCCGAACGGCTAATCAAGCCATTAATGTGCCCCCATGTCCGAGCCCGAGGGTGGCCGCTCCACAGCGACACTTGGGTTGCTGACTTTGTTTCCTGGTTGTTTAATTAAAAGCATGAGCCCTATTAAGTAAAAGGAAGTTTTCTTAATGAAGTTTCTCTTTTATATGCTTAAAGAGCACATTTATGCCAGGGAAGCAGTGCATTCTATCTCCAGGGCTCATATTTTTTAAATACATCCCCAGTTGGACTTTCCTCTCTATGACTTAAAGGGGGAGCTTTGCACACACACAGACCAAGAGCAGGAATTTTTAAAGAGTGTATTTTAAATGCCTGAATTTCAGAGAAGGGGTACAGAGGGAGGGAGAAGATGTTACTTTACAGAATCTCTGCGGGGACAGTGTGCTTGGGGAATGAGCTAGAACACGTCAGCCGGATGGAGAGACGTTATGGGAAAAGCAGAAAGGGACCCTGAAACCCTAGCAGGTGATTCGTGAAAGTTTTGTGTGCTGTGAAGTCGATCCTGTACCCAGTCCCCTTTCCCACTGGTGAAACTCTTGTTCATGCCTCCAGCGTATGGACATGGACCGGCGGAGGGAGGATGCCCGGAACCCGAAGCGTAAGCCCCGCTTAATGGAGGAAGATGAGCTGCCCTCCTGGATTATTAAGGATGACGCCGAAGTAGAACGGCTCACGTGTGAAGAAGAGGAGGAGAAAATATTTGGTAGGGGGTCTCGCCAGCGCCGGGACGTGGACTACAGCGACGCCCTCACGGAGAAGCAGTGGCTGAGGGTAGGTGTGGCTTTCTTACCTGTCCTTGCCAGGTCGGGGCTCCTGTTGTTGGCTGGAGCAATCGGGAGCCCAGGGACAAGTGGCCAGTGAAAGCAGAGGGGCTCTGGAGCACAGGGAAGGTCATTTCGCTGTTGCGGTGGACTCTTGGTGTTCCAAGGCAGGGCCTTGAAATACAGTGAAGAATGTTGTGCCAGAGCAGAACTGGCCACTGGAAGCAATGAGGCCCGCTAAGGTTTTATGACCGATTGCCTGCTCGTGCCTCACTGTGGGAGCTAGGATCAAACTGTGGAAGGGGCCCGAGAGGCCTTTTTAATTGTTCCCCCTCCATGTCCTGGTCTGGAATCGGAGTTTGGCTTTTCCAAGGCCTGCAGAGAGAGTTCAGAGACAGTGGTGTGTTCTAACGGCATTGGTGTTCCCTAGACCCGGAGAAATTAGATCTGGAAGGTGTCTTTGTATTCTCCTGGTTCTACAGACAAGGCACTTGTGGCCCAGAGAGGTTCAGCGACTATGCAGGATCGCACAGCTGGCTAGAAATAAGAATTCATGAGTGCTGTAATATTGGCGTGCCCAATTTTGGCTGATGTGGTGTGTCCATGGCAAGCACAGACTGGGGTCACTGGCATTTGGAAATGTTGTTCTGTAGTTGGGGGTTTCCCCCCAACTTTGGAAAATGTTGATTTCTCATTTCGACCGGGGAATGAAATCTCAGAAAGTTGCCTGGGGAGCAGAGAAATATCCCAACGCCCCTGGAGTGACGTGCGTGAATGCCACGCCGGTGGGAATCTTGCATTTGAAGGTTTCGCCCCACTTTCCGTCGCTGGGAGCAGACTTAGTACCTGTGTTGACAGCAACCTGGGACCCTCGTTCCAGGCAGGACCCGTGAATGTGCGCTGGAAATAATCAGCTCCGTGGGGTTGAAAACCAAATAAAATAGAAGCTATTGTTGTGAGTTGTTCATTTTGTCGAAAGGGAATGCCGTTTCCAAGCTTCGAGAAACATGGCTTTAGGAGCCAGGACGTAAGTCGGTAGGTGGGTAGAAAGGCAATGGGAAGTATTTGGAGACTGGTGATCAAAGGCAGACAGGTCTCAGCACCACTTGAGATGTGATTTACTCAGGATGCTGTATGATGAGAGAGACGTGACCTGAATTTTGAGAAGACTGAAAAAAGAAAGAGACGAAAAAGCATTGCTCATATTTGTGGCTGAACAATGGCGTGCGGAATCTGACTTCCTGTGTGTGACTGTCTTACTCTCATATCCAAGTAGCCCCGCGGCCCCAGAGCCTGGTTTCATGGATTTCTTTTGTTTCTCTACTGTGAGGTTGTAGCTGTATAATTAAGATTCATTCTATAATGTGAAGAGTTTTGTGTTTGTTTTGTAATCATTTCTGAGCTCTGGAAAATTCTCCTCCCTCTCTCTTTTATTTAAAGCAATAAACCGAGTACCTGGAGTCCTATTACAGCAGATGATACAATCATCCAGGCCAACACGGAGAGTCAGTCTTTATATGTACAATCTACAGATATTACAAGGAAAAGTACCTTGTCTTTTAGGCAAGAATGTAGCCGAACTCTGGGGCGCCTGGGTAGCGCAGTCGTTAAAGCGTCTGCCTTCGGCTCAGGGCGTGATCCCGGCGTTCTGGGATCGAGTCCCACATCAGGCTCCTCCACTGGGAGCCTGCTTCTTCCTCTCTCACTCGCCTGCTGTGTTCCCTCTCTCTCTGGCTGTCTCCCTGTCACATAAATAAATAAAATCTTAAAAAAAAAAAAAAAAAAAAAAAGAATGTAGCCGAACTCACCATTTTTGAAACAATCCTTGGGAAATGCTCTGAAGAAAAATAACATGGATCTTAGAAAGTTTTCAAGTGTAGAATACCTCATTTGTTCTCTTTTTCCTTCAGTGTCTGTCACTGAGGAATAGCACGGTGCCTACCACATAGTAGGGACCCAGGGAATGTTCGTGAAATGAAATTGTAACTTTTAAGGGGAAAGTGGACATCGACTCATTTACCATAATGTTAGGGTAGCATTCCTCTTTCTAGGGATCCAGTAGACCTTCTTTGACCTCTAACATACACACCTAAAGACGGAAAACTAGTTTGTTTTTCAAAACGACGCTGTGGAATTCACATTTATAATATAATGTTCACGCTGAGGTGTCTCATGAGATATGAAGTCACCCCGGAAGGACAGATGTGTTCTCAGCACAGCTCTGTTGTAATACCTCTTTTTGGGATCCGTTCTTTTGAAAATCGTCTGTCCGTATTCGGTAGGAGCTCATAACTTGCTGTCAGCCGGGACTCGCAGTCAAGGCAGGGCGCCCCACGGCCTAAGCATTCCAGATGGATGCTTACCGTCCTGTTTTCTCGCTCACCAGCAGCCATCCTGTTGGATATCAGCCTAGCAAGCTTTGTTGATAATCACATTATATTCAAGGGGTTTTCACAAGCCTGGACACGAGGAGTCGTTCCCTACGGGCTTATGATTGCGTGCGTTGAATGGGCCCGGCCAACCCAGCCTTGAAAGGGAATATGGCAAAGACTGTCGTGTAAGAAATGCTGAGACAGGGCTAAAGTAATTCTTCTTTCTCCTGGCAATGTTGTACAACGCCTGCTTGGCAGAGGCCTCGAGACACGTACAATCCCGGCGCCGGAAGGCAGCTGAGCAGAGCAGCTCCCCGCGCCGACGCCACCGTCTCCGAGGCCCCCGCGCCAAGAGGCTGGCCAGCCCTCAAGGAAACGCTCTGCCTTCTTGTCTGCCTCGTGCCTCCAGGTTGTGGTCAGCCCGGGTGTTAGTTCCTCCCCGGCCTTGATTCCACTTTCTGGGGTGAACAGAACCCTGTTCTGGATCAAACGCAAGGACTCGGGTTCCGTCTGGAATGTACCTCCCCACCCTCCTCCTTCTGCTGAACCTTTCTCATCCTTCGAGGCCCAGCTCCATTGCCGCCACATCTGTGGCGCCTTCACGAATAAAGAGTAATCGAACTTTCTCCAAGCCCTCACATGCCCATGCTCGTTCTCCAGTCCCAGCTCAACATCCACGTTCCTAGTGTTGTTGGTAGTTGTGCACACGCCCGCTTTCCTCGTAGTGGGTAAGGGGATCTTGTAAGAACTCAGGAATCCCGTGTGCAAATAGTAAGCGCCCATTGATTGCCACATGGAATTATCACCACCATTGAATTAGCCTACAGTAATGTTCACGGCTGCAACGTCTGGACCTACACATGCCCTACTCGTGGGGCTATCAGAAAAAACGGGTAGAATTTTCTTCCTCACAGAGAAGCCAAAGGTGGGTGTTTCTGGATGGTGACGGCAGCTGCTCTCCATGTGGCCATTCAAGAGTCCAGGCTGACACAGCCTCTGCCAGCTCCTTCGTCTGCATCCCAGCGAGCTGGAAGTGGGGGGGCAGCACAGAGTGGCGGGTGTGGGGTTCGGATGGGCCAGGCCTGCCATGGTTCCGTATCACTTCTGCTCACGTTCCACGGGCTGGAGCTCAGTCATGAGGCCACACTGGCTGTAAGGGAGCCCAGGAAGTGCGGTCTGGCCGTCAGCCCAGGAAAATAAGATTCTGGTGACTAGCTAGCTGTCTCCGCCTCAGAACACTTAGGTTAAATTTAAGTGATATGGCCACTTTCTTTGAACATTGTATTATGGTTTTATCACAAACAGGTTTTATTTTATAATCATATTATGCTAAAAATTCCCACAGTGACCTTTAGACAATCTGTTTAGTTGGAAGATTTTAAAATTTTTCTGTAATCGTAATGTTGTTTTAAATGAGAAGGATCACAATTTCAAACACAGCTCAATTTAAAAAAAAAAAAATTTTTTTTTTTTAAAGTTATTCTGAAATCCCTGTTTTCCATTGAGGGAAACTTGTCTTTTTAGGGTGGTCAGGTCAGCATTCATGTATCCCACGGGCTGTCTGTCTCCTCTCCTGGGGGCTGCTGTCCCATCTTCCTTCCCAAGTGGCATCTGGTTCATGGTAGAAGCCGGTGTTTCGTCGTGGCCTTGGGGGCTGGTGCCCTGGTTCGGCCGCTATCCTGTGGGTCTCTGCTGGGCTCAGCTCAGGGCTACCGGTCTGTCCCATCCCTGGAGGTCTCCATGTGCTTCCGGTCCCATCTTATTCCCTGGGAGATTTCCATGATTTGTGCTGTTGAAGTCTGGGGTTCCATTTCCACCTCCAGCTGGCAGCTTTCCTGCAGTCTGAAGTCTCATGAGGACCCCCAGCCCCTCTGGTGCGATCATCGCCCTCCTAGCTCTTCTGTGCCCTGCTTGAGAATCTGCAGTCTTGGTCGCTTTCTTCACACTGTGCTAGAACATACAAGAGTCTAGCCCTGTTTCTCAACAATGGCAGTCACCACCAGGGGGTTGTCAAGACTGAAGTTTCTAGAATCTGAAAGCTGGGTGGGTGAGGGAGGTTTGTTTTTGCTTTGTCTTGTTTTTATAAAGATTTTATTTATTTATTAGAACACAAACACAGGGGGGAGGGGCAGAGGGAGAAGGAGAAGCAGACTCCCCCCTGAGCAGGGAGCCTGATGCAGTGCTCCCATCCCAGGACCGATCATGACCTGAGCCCAAGGCAGCCTTTTAATGCGCTGAGCCACCCAGGCGCCCCGGTGAGGGAGCTTTTTAGCACAAACAAGACAAAACTGTCTAGCTTTTGCACATCGTATGTGGCCATATCGTGAGGGACCCTCCCAGAGCCTGAGAAGGAGCACGTTAGGTGAGAGTCCTCAAGTTTGCACTTTATGAGCCTCACAGAAAATCTACCTCTGGGCACTTTTAGGGTCTCATTCCTCTCGCTCCTTGCACCCAACCCCCGAATGCACCCACCCCCGAACGCAGGCAAATATTCCATTTCCACCCCAACCTAATGGCACTAACTACCCAAAGTTGTCACAGACCCCACAAGTTACAGGGCTCAGGCCCCAACAAGACGGTGCTTCTTTCTCCCACCAGCCACACTCTGGGGGTCCCCAGGCCACCTGCACTTCTGACTGACTGATGACTGGCTATAACTTCAGGGGTTCTCATGGCCCCCTCAGGTTCAGTAATTTGCTGTGATGATTAATGGAAGTCAGAAAAGCACTACTTGTGGTTACAGTTTTATGACGGAGCACGCAAGTCAGGAGGACCAGCAAATGAAGAGATGCACAGGGTGAGGTCTGAGAAGCAGACAGAGACCCCCTCCTTGCCCTCTCCTCTTCGAATCACCCTCCCGACACATTAGTGCGTTTCACCAACCAGGGAGCTCCGTTGAGCTTCAGTGTCCAGAGTTTTTATCCAGGGCTCATTACTGTGTAGGCACGAATGATTAAAATTATCTGCTGGAAAAAAATAAAATAAATAAAATAAAATGTAAAATAAAGTAAAATCAAATCAAATCATCAGCTGGGTGATGAGACACCCCCTCCAGTCCCCTACTCCTCCCAGCTCCCCCTGGCTCCACAGCCCAACCATCTAATCAAGTGGTTGGTTCTTCTAGTGACAGCCCCCATCCTGAAGCCCTCCAGGGGCCCTCCCTGGTCACCTCATTAGCATAACAAAGACACCGCCACCACTCAGGAAATTCCAAGGGCTTTAGAAGCTCAGTGCCAGCAACCCAGGACAAAGACCAGACAAATTCTTGATTATACAACAGGTGGCAATATCCTCAGGCCTGACCTCTTACCTCTCTTCCTCTTTACTCCTGCCAAGAAAGAAGACTCGCTCTGCCCTGCCTTCCTGTCCCGTATATATAGCAACTTCCTGTACACACGTGACCCGGCTATAGGGTTCAACCCTATGGCTTCCAGCAGTTCAGAGGATCCCTGTCCCCCAGGCATCGCTGTCATTTGCAAAGAGCCTTTGGAATTGAGGAAACTCCTCTCCCTCCACAAATCCTGATTTAGACTGCTGTCTGATGGTGGGCTTACAAATCCCTTTTTGGAAGGCACTGGTATCATTTGGCTTTTTTCATTTTGCATACCAACTTTCTCCTAATCCTTCTAAAGGCAGTGGCTGGCTCCCCTGAACAGGGGACGGCGCCTTTAGAAAGCGCAAAAGAGAATATGAGTGTGGTTTTAAAAATACAATATCCATCAGCATTTCAGAACTTTTCCCATGGTGAACCCAAGGTGGTAACAGTGCTACCCCACGTACTGTGTGTGTGTGTGTGTGTGTTTGTGTGTGTGTGTGTGTGCACGCGTGCACGTGCGCACACAATAATTGGCTCGTGTTGGTAATTTCTTGGAAAAATATCTTTGTGTCTTTATGTGTGAGACCAAGCGTTCCATCAGCCTAAATTGGCAGCTGTCTGATGAGCCCAGGGGGACGGGTTTTTCGGTTTAGCCCCAGCTATGTGTGCCCTGCGATGTCTCCAGTATTTAATCATTATCGGGGGCAGGGGCTCCCTAAAATCAGGGGGATTGCAACACTAAAAGCTGGGCTGAGGGTGAATTCTGGAGTACCTGCTTTTTCTCCTCTTCCGGTTCCTTCGGTCCATCTGCCAACTTCAGAATCCTTCCCTCCCTTACAACATTTAGTGACACCCCAGAACGTATTTAATTGCCGAGTGAGTGATTTGTACCCTACAGCACTGGAAGATAATTGGAATGCAAACTAAATTATGTGCTCCGTATAATATTTAATTGCCAGCCGGATAGAAGGAACAAACTTTGAAGAGTACGCTTTTGTGTCACGATGGATCTGATGTCTCGAAACTGTAATTTGGAAAGCTCCTTCTTATTCGATGGTGTCTCTGTGGTCCTGCATGTATGAGGAAGAGGATGCTTTTTTAGGTATCCTGTGGAAGCTCCTGGTGATGCAGGACGTTCTCTTTGTTTTTGCAGTTGGGCCCCGAAACCAAGTTACAGAAGTGATGGTGGTAAGACTCGCGTCCTTGCATCTTCAATCTAGGGATAGATGCCGCTGGTTTGAGACGGTTTAGGATTTCGAGAGGGACCTCGAGAAGGAGCAGCCCAGAGAATACCCTCTTTTTCCTCAACCAGCCTGTCACCAAGTAAGAGCCCAGGCTCCCCATGATTTCACTGCCTGAGTGGTGACCTCCTGGTCCTGTCTCCTGACCACTCAAAGGATTTGGGGGGTTTCTCCTTTCCGCAGCTCGAAGTGAAGGAAACAGTAAGAGAGTCTTAAACCATGCAGTAGTAGGGGTAATCAGTAAGTAAAATGTGACACGTCTCAAGGGAATTTATCTGGGGGTGTCTTAAAAAGCTACGTAACACCAGGGTGCAAATAACAGGATAAGATCCCCTCGTTGGCTTTCCATCACCAGCAGGCTGCCCCAGAACCTACACGGTAAAGAGGCAGAGACAGCCATGGAGAGGTAGTGACAAAGAACTGGGGAAAGTACCGAGAAAGTTTAAAGACATTGGTATCACACACAAAGTATCTGAAATTCTGTTGAAATACACAATGAGAAATAGCAAACTATCTTGTCACCCATCTGAAGAGGATTTTTCTCTCTAGAAATCTTTGAAGCGGGACAGCGTCTCCTGTGTTTGGGCTGCATTCAGTACGATCCAGCCGGAAGTCCGAGACAGGGGCTGGAAACTCCTCGCTGTAATCCCAGCTGAGAGCATCTGTGATTCTGTGAAATGTCCTTTTCTCCTAAAATATCTCACACTGACAAGATTTTTTGTGTGTTTGTTTTTGTCTTTTGGGATTCTTTATCAAAAGTATAATGTGCAGAATGCCTTTAATATTTTGTTGCTTTTCTTTTGTCACTTTAAATAATCTTTCTTTGCTTTTTGCTATAGACATAAACATTGATTTTTTTTTTTCTTTCATCAAATGGCATTTTTCACTTTTAAAATTGGGTCATCAGATCTACTGGGGCAAAATTTCTAGCAAGCTGCATTTCCGTTTTTATACACAAGGGAGAGCTAAGGACCTAGAAAATAGATTTGGGTTTTGCCAAATTCTGAGTTCTTCAATACTTTAGGAAGGAAGTACTGAACTGATGAGTGGCAAGCGTTTGAGTTGTTTTGGGAAATATTTGACAGTAGTAAATGAATTTTGGTAACTTTTCCGTGAATCCACGGGCTAGATTGTTTTCAGAGCGATTGGACCTTAATATGTTACCTTTTGTCAGAATTCAGTAGTGTAAGTTCAGTAGAAGAAATAGTCCTCTGAGGGCCAACTAAAATAGATATGAAAGGTTGAGAAGCAGGAGAGACTTGTTTTGCTCAATTTTTAAAACTGCGATGTGTGGAATTTCTGGTTTCAAGTTCTGTCCTTTGAAATAGGGATTCAGCCCTGAAATGTAACTCAGGCATGGAAAGTAACCATGGGAAATTGGATCGGGCTTACCGATATTTATAAGCCCCAGTAAGTTTGCCTTATCTTTATGTGGAGCCAACTCCTGCAGAGAAATTGATGGCTTTAGAAATATGTCTGCTTTTTTGAATCAAGATTTGGTTTCTGTCCCGTACTTTTTTTTTTTTTTTCTTTAATCGGTAAAGCCGCAGGAAGAAAATCTTTTTAAAAGAATTTTTGTTTATCCTTGACAGGTAAAAAAGTATATATATTTAAGGTGTATGATGTGACGTTTTGATACAGGTACACATTTCGAGATGACGTCCTTTATAGTGGAGGGAGCGGTGCGGGGCGGGAAGTTGGACACGGGGTAGGACGACTCTGCCATCACTGTGTCCACATCAGGGTGGGTGTCAGAGCTACGACTTTGGTGACTGTGTACCTGGGTAGCTTAGGATCATGATCAAAAATGTAAGCCTTGGGGGCGCCTGGGTAGCGCAGTGGTTAAGCATCTGCCTTCGGCTCAGGGCGTGATCCTGGTGTTCTGGGTTTGAGCCCCACATCAGGCTCCCCCACTAAGAGCCTGCTTCTTCCTCTCCCACTCCCCCTGCTTGTGTTCCCCCTCTCTCGCTGGCTGTCTCTCTCTGTCAAATAAATAAATAAAATCTTTTAAAAAAAATGTAAGCCTTGGAATCTGATGAACTGAGGGTTCAAATCCCAGCTCTGCCTAATTATAATTAGCCTGTGACCCTGGGTGCCAAGTATAACCTCCTGTAGCTTTTGCTATAAAATGGGGGGAAATAATAGCATGTACTTGGTAGAGTTTTCTGAGGTTTAAATGTGTAACATTTAACCTGGCTCATCGAGGAAGGATTCCAAAAACAAACTGGCTATTACAAAAAAAAAAAAAAAAAGGATTAAATTATGTCAGAGTAAACGTGAGAAGTAATAGTAAAAGAGGAAAAAAAAATATTTCCATTGTGTGTCTTGAATACAGGGTTTGGGGCGACAGGAGAAAGGGAAGCGGGGTGGATAAAGAGGTGCCTTTCCCTACTAATAATGGAATTAAGGAGGAGGAAGATGTTTGCTTGCTGAGTATGTGGTGGGACAGGCCTCTTCTCCTCAAGCTTATTCTCAGGCCCACCAGCCTGTACGCACTCAGCTCTCCGCTCTCTGTCCTACAGTTTTCTACTTAATCCTCCACGTCTGCAGGAAGAGCTCGGGCCAGCTGTCGGGAACCGGGCCCATGGGTCCTGGCCCTGCCACCAGCTGAGGATGGGATCCTGGGCCTCCCGGGTTGAGTTAGTTGTATTACCTTTGACTTGCAGGGTCCCTGCAGGGTCCCTTCCACACCCTCCAAAACCGCATGAAGCCGCTTTGACTTTTACTTTGTACTGGTTGTAAGAATGATCACCCTCCGCTTTCCTGTTAGTGGGTCCGTGCACGGAGGCTGTTGAAAAGCAAATTCAGCTCGACACCCGCGTCTCGAACGTGGAGTAGGCGGAGCTGCACTGCGCTTGGACTGGGGAAAGCGGTGTTAATTGTCAGGTTTCCGTTCCTTACCGTCGGAGCGGTGCCCGCCTTATTAGTGCAATTAAGAGCCAGATTTGAGAGATGCTATTAGAGATAATAGTGCACACTTAGCCACCTTAAAGAGCTTGTCAAGAGCAGGTCTCCGAGTGTACACAGCTGGGAATTAATAGAGATTAAAATAGATTGTGAGATGCTCTAACTTGTACGGCTTGAACTGCTCAAGAAATGAGCAGAGTTTAAGCAAAGCAACGTGGGTCCTACTTTCTGCGACAGTTTTAGTGTCCTGCCTCTGGGGACGGTACCTGGGATTTTCCCTCCCCCAGTCTCAAGACTCGCACGGGAGGGAAGGGCAGCTACTCCTCCATGCCCTCCACTAGGGGAAGGCGATAGAGTTCACCTCCTGGCTGCCGCTGGGAGACCCCAGTCTCTCTGACAGCCGCACCTGTGCTCCTGGCGTTCCTCCTGACCCTGCATGGCTCCCCGTGGAGGAGCAACACAGCACAGCACATCCTCTACCCTTGAGTAAAGAAAAGGAGACGCGGGGAGTTAGGTGCCGCAGCGTGTGACATTTGCAGATGCCCGGCCTTGCGGAGGATGGCTTTTTCTCTTTGTTCACAACAGTTCAGGTGGCTACCCAGAGAGGTCAGAGGGTGTACTTCCAACTCCCTGTCACCCCCAACCCGCTACTCCCACTCCTACTCCCCAAAATGCCTCCACCCACACCCCACCCCACCCCCCCACATAAAACCCTCCAGTGGCCTCCTATTGCAAGTGCAATTAAACCCAAACACTTCCGGGCGCCGGGAGGTGGGGGGGCATTCGGTTAAGCGTCTGCCTTCAGCTTAGGTCATGATCTCAAGGATCCTGGGATCGAGCCCCGTGTCTAATTCCCTGCTCAGCAGGGAGTCTGCTTCTCCCGCTCCCTCTGAGCAACCCCCCCAACCCCGGCTCATGCTCTCTCTTGCTCTTGCTCCCTCTTCCAAATAAATTAAATTAAATTAAATTAAAAAACAACCCAGACACTTCAACATGGTCTGTGACACAGGGCCATCTGGCCTCAACTTCTCCCCTTGCTCTCGGGGGGGCTGTCACACGGGGCTGTCTTTTGGGGCCTCTGCAAGTCCAGGAAGGCTCCTTCCCAGGCCATCACACATGCTGTCGCCTTGCCCTAATGGTCTCTTTCCAGAAACATCCCCCCTGAGCACACTGGCTGAAATGGCCAGGCCCGGCCAGTATCTGTCATGTGACCTATGCCAGTTTTCTGCATGGCTCTTGCCATCATGCAAAGGTGAGCTCCTTGTCTCCTTCCACAAGTATGAAGCTCCAGGAAGGCCGGTGTCCTCCCCATAGGCAAGGTGCCTGCCGTAGGCCAGCATCGGAGCTCCTCTTCCAGAGGAAGCGCTCTGTAAATACCTGGGACTAAGCGAGCACACAGCCGGGACCCAGGCTCGGGGGAGGTTTGGTCGCAGTCTGTGTCTTTTCGGCAGAGTCAGTGAACCCTGCACCTTTTGACTCCTATGGGTCAAGGTAGACGTGGTCGGCATTCTTTCCCATTCGATGCCAGTGATCCGTGTCTTTATGGAAAGGTTGCTTACTTAAAAGAATCCTAAAGGCATGCAGTTCTGACAGCAGTGCTCTGGAGCTTCTCAAGAATTTGCAGGTGCTGTTCTAATGCGCACACCAAAGGACGACCTCCGCTCCCGCTGGCAACCTTGCCATTCCTCCCGGCGGCCATAGATGCCACAACAGCCTTCCAGCTCAAGCCTTTTCTTTCTTATTTGGCAAAAACTAGATGAATACATCTAATCTAACTCCAGATTCAAAAACAAAAAGAGAGCACCAAATTAACTGGGTTTTCGTGTTTAGTTTTGTACAAGAAAGTACCCAATAGACAATGTTGTTTTCAGCATAAGACCATATCCTTTTACAGGGCTTCTTGCTTATTTTCTAATCAGAATTCATGAAAAAATTGTAGATGGGACCATGAAACTTTGCTCCAGGCAAAGCTTATCCTGCCACTCCTACTGAAATTCAATATTTAAGGTCACGGTGCTCAGAGTCCTGTGTAGAAAGCATATTCCTAATGCAGGATGCTGTTTTGTAAACGATCCTTCCCTTGGACCTTGTGTATACAGAATATTTTCTAAAGATGTCCTAAAGATGATTTAAAATGATGTCTTCGAAACTGTATCGAGGTTGCCAGTGGATCTATTCCTCTCTTCCAAGTTGCCTCTGATAACTTCGTGGAAAGAAAGGGGGTCTCAGGCATCAGGATATCAGGGGTCTGGTCCCAGATCTGTCGTCATTTGGCTATGTGACATCTTGGATGAGTCATTTCACCTCCCTGGGAGGGATGGTGGTGAGAAAGAGTACATGGCCCCGTCTTTCCTGCCCTGTCCCTCTTTGACTTTGCCTTTGGTGACCCTGGAGAGAACTATGTGCCTTTACCCTGGTCTGGCTCCAACTCTGAGACTCAGCTCTAAAACTCGGAGGGACACGGGTGAGAGACTTCCTCCTTGTTCTCAGGAAGGCTTTCTCTTGAAGATGCAGGTTTGACACATGTTGGTGGCCTCAGTACATGATCCAGGGTTTGGGACGATCTGATTGTTGGCAGCATTTAGAGAGTTGAACTAAGTCCGTGTGCTGATAGGACATGGTGCATTGGAAGCCAAAATGGTGGTGCCCACAATGGGAGCACCTACCTGCCATATTGGAATTACCTTCCCCATGCAGGTAGCTGGGGTCTTCTGCCATTCTGTACAGAACGAGACCAAGAATTCTCTAGCACTTTGTCATCAAGAAGAAAGTACCCACCCCTTCATTTTTTTGAATCCCCTGCATACTACCAACCAGCGTGCCTAACAGGTGCCAAAGGGATTCATTTTGTTCATTGACACATATCAAGTCCCCCCCCCCCACCCAAATTATTAAGACCAAATCCGTTTGCATTCATATTAATTTTAAAAAATCAGTATGCTAATGTCATGGGATATTACTGGAAGGTGTAGGAAGATACTGTGGAGTCCAACAGACCACAGTGTCAGCATTGCGGGTAATTCCCTGTCATAAATACGTAGTCTGCAAGAGAAGTAATAAACACAGTTTAGGGGTTTTATTTGCCACCATTTTATCTCGTTGCACGAATCTGATGATTGTTCTATTAGTTGTATCTTTCTGCGTTTTCATAATCCACACACAAAAACCCTTGGAGCTTTGCTTTTTTTTGTTTTTTTGTTTTAATGCAAAGTTGAGAACAGCTTTTTGGAAGAGGCATTTTTCCCGTCACAAAAGCATAACGAGAAGTACAGAAGAGCGAGGGAAGGAAAACAGAATCACCTGTGATCTCACTGACCTTCACGTACCCAGGTTGGAGAGGTAGCCAAGGAAAACACGGCCACGGGTTATTTCGGTGCCATTACGTTCAGAATTATTTTTAACCTGTTAGGAGTCTGAGCTCTTTTGTAGCTGTTTCAATAAATCCCAGCCCGTGACACCCATCAAGCCCCAGCCTGCTGGTAGTAATATTTGCATGTCCTTCCATTTGATTTAAAAACACGCTATTTTACAGGGCACCCTGTGCCAAACGACTTTTTTTTGGAAAGCCATTAAGGGGTATGTGGGGGCATGCCTTCCCACACTGGAATAGAGATTTGTGCTTCTCCATAAACAGAACTTTCATGTCTCCACTTCAGATTTCACAGGCTGTTCCCCCCTCTTTGCAAAATTGCTTTTACCTCTCCACATCACATAGCTGGTGCATTTTTACCACCACAAAGCGGGCTCACGTCATCCCATTCCCCTCCCCAGGACCGATGCGTTTTGTTTTCTTTGAGATATAATTGACGTAAAATAATTGTATTCCTTGGAGTTGCCAGGTCTGAATTCTTAATCCAAATTCCTTCCCGTGGAATTTTCAGGACTTTCGGTTCCTTCACAGTCCTCTCCCTTCTCCGTTCCAGACAGTGCTAGGCTGGGAGCTATCAATCTATATCATGTTTTAATCCCCTTACAGACTTGGAATAGATACTGTTTCTCCCATTTTACAGATGAGGAACTAAGCCTCCCAGGCAAGGAGTTGTTTGGGGGATTTAGCATTTACTACACGGCAGGTAGATTTGTCAGATGAATGCTGAACGTTCGGTTTCTCGCCTTGTAGATTTGGAAAACGCACATCAGGGCAGGTCTGTGGGACTGTGGGGTTTTGGCAAAAGACAGATCCTATTCCGGTTTACAGCCCCTTTGCCCACTGAGCCAACCTCCTCCTGGCTCGTGCATTCCAGCTGCTTCTCGTAAAGGTGCAGGAGCTCAGGGGCAGGTGAGCAATAGGTGAGTCTCTTGATAACCCTGGGAGGACTTGCTTCTAGAGAAATTCAAGACAGCCCTTTAGATGGAATGAGTGGAAGACGTACCTTGTGAAGGTGACTCGCCCCTCCAGTCCTCAAGAGGGCGCTCTTTGTGTGCCTCCATCTGCCCAACGGTGGGACTCTCCCTTCTGTTTGCCCTGTTCCCCTCTGTGTCCTCCGCCTCGCCTTGTTCCCTGCAGTTGCACACACTGCGCTGCCTTTTTGCTAAGTGAGGGGTGATCTTGGTGGTTCCTCCAGGTCAGAGAGTTCTTTTTACCACTGAGGCTGAATATCTTATTTAGGACATTTTACTCCCAAAGCCAGAACAAGACACAGGATTATATAATCACCAGTTAAAATAAAGGCAGTTTAGGGGCACCTGGCTGGCCCGGTCAGAAGAGTGTGCGACTCTCAATCTCGAAGTCATGAGTTTGAGCCCCACGTCAGGTACAAAAATTACTTAAATAAGATTTAAAAATAAAATACAGGCAGTTTACAGAGGTGGGTTGGAGCAGGGTGAACAGAAACCAAAAATCTGTATTTTGCCCCATGTGTGCTTATTTTAATTCACCGTATAGTTATGTAGCTTCCCTCAAACAGCCTTGCAATGTGCTTCCTTGATAAGCCCTGCCATTTTGAGAAAGCAGAAGGAAAAAGGGTGAAGATTTAATTTTCTTGCAGCAAGATTTTTGGGTCCCACTGGTGAGTAAGGCATCAATCTAAATGCCTTTACATTTTGATTAAGGGGACTTTTTTTTTTTTTTTTAATTCCCGAAGAGATTTCAGACTGATAGGAGATTCGGGCGTATTTTGAGAGAAAAACAAAACTCCTACAAAGCAGAATTAAATCAACAGTGAACAAAAGTATGTGTGATATATGGTAAAAAAAAGTACAAGGGAAGGAGAGAATCCTGTAGGATTTTATGAAGGAGGTGACATTTTAGCCGTTTCTTAAGAACAGGAGCATGATTTTGTGTAGGACAGGGGCTCAGGAGAATTCCAGGCTCTGCCCCACACTGAGGCTTGGGAATGTGTGGCTCCTCCCTCTGGGACCTTGTGTGTTAGGAGCATGGTGTTTTTATAGGGTTTTTTGTAGAGATAGGAGTAGAGGAGAAAGATTAGGGTAGGACACTCCCTGGAGGCTGTGCGAGACCCGAGAACCTGGACTTTATTCCATAGAAAGACCGCAGGGTCTGAAGTGCGAGAACAAATGAGCGTCCGTCCTTCTAAGCAGAAAGAAGATAACCGTTCGCTTTGTAAAGGATGAATGAGGGCCCAGGAGAGAGGGCAAGAAAAACCCATAGGGAGGCCATTACAGCTGACCCTGCCTGTGCGAGAGGAGAATGAACAGAAGGCAATGAACTATTTCAGAGGTAAAAACATGCAGGGACGGACAGGCCCGCCACACTGTAAGGAGGGAAACTCATGATTTTAAAGGTCTCTCTCTTTTTTTTTTTTTTTTAGCCTGGATAACTGGGGGGAAATGATGCTGCCCTTTGATAAGACAGAGAGATCCAGGGAGAAATACTTGCTCTTCTGGGAGAAGAGCGATGACTTTGAGCTGGGCCATTTGACGGGATGTTGGATATCACAACTGGTAACCCCAAAGCAAGTCCACGCTGGAGAGAGAAGGCTTGAAGCCATGTGCACTGAAGTTACAGTGAGGCCAGGGGCAGTCTGGATCTCCAAAGACCGTTTCATATCCAGACTAGGGGACCCCACTTCTTGCAGGGACCTCTCACCCATGGCAAGGGACTGGGCTGCTCCGAAGACACCCACCACTCTGCGGGTTGAGAGTCTGAGTCTAGGTTACTCAGCAGCAGGAAGTCTGCCAGGGACCCACTCTAGAAGTGGGGAGGCCAGAGCCTTCCTGAGAAAACCTCATATATTCTCGTCCCTGCCCCCCAGGAGAGAGGTTTTGAAGTTCTCCAGCAGCCCCTCCCCCAAGGGCCATGCAGAGACATCCCAGATGCTGCTGGGCTGGGCATCAGATTATCAGTGGTGTCTACTGTGGGCTCGGGGCAGCTGGCCACACTTCACCGCGTGGTTATTATCGGGAGCGTGAACAAAGAGATGGGGGATGAAGAAAAACCTGGGGAATCTGTGTGTAAGGGGAGAAAAAGGTAGTGAGAAAAGTTGGGGAAACCCAAGACTGTAGCATTATAGGAAGGAGAGATTTTAAATAAGGAGCCGTGGAGGAGGAAGTAAATAAAATTAGGGTTTAGACCAGACTAATAGGGGGATTTGGAAGCTTTGTGCAACTTTTGAAAAATCTCAGTGTCCTGTCCTGGGTGCTAAGGGCTTGTACTCTGTGGTCAGGAAGTGATTGATCAGACAACTCCAGAGGTTGACAGTATAGGGAGAGTGAGCAATGAGAGGATGGAGGGGAGACACAGCAAGTTTGATGCTAGAGTTTATGATTTTGTCCTTGAAGATGAACATAGAAAGTTCTAGAACAGAGATGCCTCAGTTCACAACTGGTGTTCTGTAAACAGGTGTATAGCCAAGAGCAGTTCTCCCAGGAAACCCCGTCTAAAAGTTCAGTTTGTGCACGACTGTGTTTACACTGCCTGACTTTTCTTCCCCGAGTGCTGTGTCAGCTACGGTAGGGCAGTGGAGGGAAGTAAGGCACGGTCTCGCTGAGAAAAAGATCCGAGTGATATGTGACAGCTGGGCGAGATCCTGAGTGGGGAGCGCGCTGACGATTGACGCACGGCGCAAACGTGCACAGGTACGAGGGATTGGGAAAGGCGCTCCAGGTGAGAAGTGTGAGAGGCGTCACGAGGGTGGGGATAAATACGGCTGGCTAGAGCGGGGCGCTGGCGTTCTGCTCCTGCTCCGTGTGGATGGTCATGGGCCAGGAAGTAATGGCAGGCCAGAGGGGGTAGGCTCAGGCGATGGAGACCTCTGGAGTCCAGGCGGGGAGACGTAGAGTTGGCGTCTTGGGGCTCACTTTGCAACTTGAGTAGGGCAGTAACCTGATGAAAGAAATATTTAAGATCTGGCCAATGGGATGCCGTCTACAACTACTTAGGAAAAATCCAGAATCCAGCTCTTTAGATCTTACGGCGGGAGACAAAAGCCTCCATGACGAGAGCAAGCAAGGTAGTGTGACTTTCCTTTTGACTCTCACTCTGGAAAGAAAGAACAGCAGAAGCTTTCCTCACTGAAATAATCCTAATCCACAGCGGGTCGGGCAATGAAAATGTTAAGCTGAGAAAATGTCACTTAAAGTAGATGAAACCTTTAAAGGGAAACATAATGGGTATCTATTTGCCGCATTTTTACGTAAGGCTAAAGTTTCTTCTTGGAGTCCTTTGACTTGTCTTCTTTGCATAAGTAACCCTATTAGGTTTCACTTAGGATTTCCAGTTTTGGCATTCTGAGAATTTTTTTTTTTTTAAGTTCAGCTTTACCGAAGTATAGTAACAAAGTTAGAAGACTTCGCAAGCGTCGTTCTGAACGGACTCCCCGTCCTAGTTAGTGATCACCTCCGTCACCTGAGAATCCTGAGCCTTACAAGCACGCGGAGTACAGACTTTTCTACACGTTAGGAGTCTAGCCCTTGCCAAATGCGGCAGTGTCGTTCTGTGTTTTTAAGCCACTCCCCTTTCATGGAGGCTTTCACCGTCCTCACTGTTGTTAGAAATGCGAGGCCTGTGTCTTTGCACAATTGTATTTCATCTTCCGTCGTCTCCGGTTGAATCACGTAGTTGTAATAACAAGTGAAACTGGCATCCAGATCTTTGGGCGCACCACCGAGGGTTGGCCTGCGTGCCAGGAGGAGCGAGCAGAGGGTCCTCACGGTGGTCGGGGCCTTAAGTGGAGGTGGATTGAAGGAGCCTTTTCAGATTTAATGACTGACAGGTGTGCATCCTCTTAATTTTTTTTTTTTCTAGGTGCTCTGTTCCTGGAATGCATTTAGGGGACATTTTCTGCGTATGGATGTCCCTGCTAGGTAGAGCCAGTCCTTGTCTGTGTCTGTACTGTGCATATCGCTTACCATGTTTCAGGTGACCCGGTCTCCTGCTGTTGCCTCTTCTGCTCCCCAGCGCTGCCCATACAGATTTCAGCCACTGCTTCCCAGCGAAACTTCTAGTCCTGGCTTAGCACCCTAGGAGGCCACGGGAGCCGTGCAAGGCCAGAGTAGTGTTAAGCATGCTCGTCAGTAAAACCTGGTCTTCCTTACCTCTGTTCTTGTTCCTTTGTGCTTTAAGATGAGGCTTGTTTGAAGGTTTATTGCATGACAAATGGTGTTAGAACACCCATAGCTTGTAGCTAACCAGGGCTCAAAGTTCTGTGTTGAATTTTTAGTTTTACTGACCTGGCATTAAAAAAGGAGGATAGTTCAACTTGACCAATAACTTTACGTGTATTTAGAAGTGCTACATAGACCCACCTTGAGCAAATCTAAATCCGTAGCTATTATCGTAGGTGTCCAAGTTGGCTTCTCAAGTTAAACTGGGGTCGAGCCCTCCCCTGCTGACACTGTAGTGGTATTTGTGCATGGATGTGCATATGTGTGTGTGCGTGTTTACGTGTGTATGCCTGCGTGTACCTGCACGGGCCTACCCAGTTATGAGTATGTGTCTCTGCATACGGAGTTACAGCCTCCCTGGGACCAGCGACTCTCTTTGCTCCTTTCAGTTTCAACACCCGCACCAGTGGGACCCACTCTTCCATGCTCGCAGTCCAAATCCCTAGAAGAAGTGAACTAATTTGGGGACTTTGCTGTTGATGCCGAGACCCTCTTGCCAGGCCCTGCACGAGCCTGGAGACAGGCCACCCTGAGAACAGGGCGCCGGTCCCAGTACCACCAGGTGAGACCAGGCCAGGGAGAGTTTGCCCGACAGAGAACACTGCAGCCAGGCAGCCAGCGCTCCAGGCAGGGCGGTTTCCCTTAGATCCTGGGACAGCATGAAAGACAATGGCTGTCATCTCTTATGCGCAGGGATGTTTAGGCTCTTGAAGGCGGTCCTCACGCAGCGTCCTTCCAGTACACACACAGTTCCGTGATAGATACCATGGTAGAGTTAAAAAACCTCAGTCCCAGTCAAATTGCAGTTACCATATGAGTTAGTCTGCTAGGGCTGCAAGAACTAGACACCACTAACTGGCTTACAGAACAAACTGACTTTCTCCCGGATCTGGAGGCTAGCAGTCCACAATCAAGGTGTCCACAGGGTTGGTATCTTCCGTGACCGCCCTCGGCTTACAGATCCCATCTGCTGCTTCCCGTGTCTTCACGTGGTTTTTGCACTATGTTCCAGTCTCCTCTTCTAACAAGGATGCCATGTGCTGAATTCAGGCTCACCCTAATCCTAATGACCTCTTTCTACCTTAATTACCTCTTGAAAGGCCCTGTCTCCAAATATAGTCCCATTCTGAGGCACGCCAGGCGTTAGGACCTCACTGTATGAGTCCAGGAAGGGACCCATAAAAGCATGGTATACTGTGTCATCGAATAAAGTACAGACTTTGCTACTAGACCTCTAGTCCACACTGTGTCAGTAACAGGTGCACGTCATGATCCAAGACCATTCCCATCACTTCTTGCAAAATATGTTGGTGACTGGTCACTGAGTAGTAGTGACTCAGTCCAGGGACAGACTGTGAAGCGTGGGGTTGTGGTGCCTCCTTGTCTCCTGGTGATACACTCACACGACATTCTAGCCAAAGTAGATCATCAAGAGTGGGAATTGGCCACTAAAGGCGAGAAAGTGAGGCAGAAAACAACAACACAGAAAGTGAAATTGGATGTGACTAGAAGGTTTGAAAACGTGGTACCAGGTGTGAAGACAGGAGTCCAGCAGGAAACTGGTTAAGCGTCTGACTCTTGATTTCGGCTCAGGTCACGATCTTGGGGTTGTGAGATCGAGCGCCGCGTCAGGCTCCGCACTGGGCGTAGAGCCTGCTGGAGAGTCTCTCTCTCTCCCTCTACCCCTCCCACCCCACCCACCGCTCATGCTCTCTTAGGGAAACAGTCTGATGGATATAAAAATATAAAAAAATCAAGCTCAAGTCGTCTCAGTGTATTTTAGTTGAAACTGAAATTTACTTTGAATTGAAGACTTGTGTATATATGTAAATCCCGATCCCCTTGGCTGGTGTTCAGGCCAAAGCGTTGAAGTGCACCTGTGTGTTGAAAGAGCACGGTGATCACAAGGAGACAGGAGAAGAACCTTTTCTTGCAGAAGAGGCTGGTTGCATGGTTTCAGAAGCCGAAATCAGAATGAACTGGGTGGGTTGGTTGTGCGTCCAGGGCAGACGAGGGCACTGTTGTGACGTGTGCCCCCAGGTTCCAGGGATGAGTTCGGGCAGCAGCTTCCCATGATTATCCGGTGCTGACTGCTGGGGAGCCGGGTCTTTTCTGGAAGACCCATCTGTGGAGAACTGAAGAAAGCCGGAAGGTCGTAGAGGGACCATAAAGGGAGGACCCGAATACTCAGCCAGAGGAATTTTGTTGAATTTAGCCAGGTGTATGAGGAAAACTGCTTAAATGAGATGATGAAGAGACAAACCAGCTCCTCCACATCAGAGGGTTCATCTGAGCTACTTTACGACCTTAAAAGGGCAGAGGGTAAAATGTTGGGCTGATCTTTGGCAATTTGCCAAGGCCTAGGAAAGCGGCATGTTTTATGTCCTAGGTTATCTAATGAGAAGAGGAAGGCAAATGCTGTCCAAAACGTATAAGGTTTTCTTTTTTTTTTGTTACCCCAAAAATAAAAAACTTCTTAATGGTTGTTTCTAATGTTTTAAGTCCGTGTACTAAATAGATATTCATGTTACTATGTTTTACATTTTCTTCTGCACATATTACCGACAGTAATAAGAGTTTTTAATTTTTCTACGTACGTTTGTAAGGGGCATGGAACAATCCTCGTGTTCTGATTGTTGGACTGGCTTTTTTGCAGTTTGGACTTGCACGGTCACGTGTGTGGTCCCGCACTTCCGTGCAAAGGAAGCACGGCACATGTGTGAGAGTCTTGTTAAGATGTACCCGGTTGTGTTCAGATGTATTACTCACCTAAGCCTCGCCAGCATAATCAGCCTCTTCCTGATGGTTCGGAGTCTTCCTTTGTGCTGTAAAGTAGAAAATACGGTGATGAAGGGTGTGGCTTAGGCAGCCAAACTTCAGAGCTGAAATGCTGGCTCTGCTACTTACCTGTGTAGGATCTGGAGAAAGATTCTCCACCTCTCAGAGCCTCCGGTTCCTCACGGGTAGCCTGATGAGAATAATACCTGCCTCCTGGTGTTGTTGCAAGGATTAAATGAGCGCATGTGTGCATAGCGCCAAATGCCTGGCCACGGTGGAAACAATACGTGGTTAGGGGCTGCCGCTGCTGGTGATGATAGTAGGGACATTGGAAGTATTCACGATGCCAGGTATCTTCAGATGGGTTGAAACTGAGACCCTTTCCTCTATCGGCCGGCCTCGGGCTGCAGTGCTTTTGATTTCTTGCATCGTGTTACTTACATGTTCTCCTCCCTTAATTTGTCTATTACTGGTCGTCTTTGCCTCTGCCTCCCACAGAACAAACACCCTGCTCTGAACCACCCTCTCGCTGGGTTTTGATGCTTTTCACCCACGGAGGGGGGGAGGGTGATAGCTCCGAGAATTTGTCTTGGGGCAGTGTAGAAGCCCTCAGGAGGGCTCCGTGTCCCCAGCAAGCCCCAATGAGGACCATTTCTTTGGCTCGAGGGCCTCAGATGAGGTGATACTCCGTCATTGTCCTTTACCTGTCTATCTCGAGACATCATGTTAGTCTTTGTAAGCGTTGAAATTACGCCACCATCTGTTACCTTCTTTGGGCTTTTCATTTTTTTTAATATACAGAGAACCCCGAAGTACGAGATGACCCAGGCCTGCCTGAGAAGCCTCGCTTGTGGGGTGGGGGGGCGAGTGCGTTGTGAGTTATAGTAACTGATAAATGGTCTCAGGATAAGAAAGCAGAACTGTGTTTCTTTTCACTCTCCATCGTTTGTCTAAGCGTCTTGCTAGCTCACAAATTCTGTCCGGTTCTTTATTCCACCCAAGGGAGCTGGAGCGTCTCGCGTGCCTAAGTTGTGGGAACAAGGGTGTCTGTGCATCGTGCTTGTAATGTGGTAGGGTCTACGGGGCTGGATGTTGCTGGGGCCACCCTCTACTCAATCTAAAAGTCATGCTCTGAACAGAGTACTGGCCTCAGTACTCCCCCAAAAGGTACCCTATGGGTTCTTAGTTGATCCTGTGGCTGAAATAAGTTTATACTTCCTGTTCATATTTTTTTTTCCTCTCTTCCCGCCCCGTAATTGCTTTTACCTGAAATACGGTTCTAATTTGCCTTTTCTCAGTTGTATAAGCTCACCTTTTCCCATGCTTCCCCTAGGTTTTCTTAGATAACTTCCTTATGCCATTAGGGGGAAAGAGAGCACCTTGGTTCGTTTTTGCAAAAGTAATCTCAAGTGGTTGAACAAGAAACCGAAAAGCTCACTGTACGAGAATTTGGTTAATGGTGGCTCCAGGCACTTGCCCTTAATGGCCAGCAATGCCCATTTCAATGGCCAACTCCCAGGTGCTTGCCGAATGAGTGAAGAAAAGAGGGTCCCCTGAATGAATGGGTCATCAGTTGATTGCCCCACAGTGAAGAAAAAAAAAAACTATGCTAAAAAAAAAAAAAAAACACAAAACAAAACCCCTTTTAGATCAACTCCTCTCTTTCCTTGACTATCTGAGGCATTTGTTAACAAAACTGTAAGGTTTGTGAATCGACATGCCATCATATACAGGTATTTTCATACATCCTGGGTATTACCTTAATAACCTTTGAATGGATGAGGATTTTTGGAAAAGGCTCCTAGTCCCTGGTGGGGGCAAGATGGAACATGCTACCTGTTGAAAATGCTGTAAGGTCTGAGGCGGGAAAGAAAGCTAGCAAGATTTCACTGGTATTGTGCGGTGTGTGTTTAGGTGGTAGGAACACGTAGGAACCTGCCATTGGGTTTGTTTGTTTCTTAAATATTTACAGAGTTGGATTCCCCCACCCCCACCCCAACCCCGTGACTTTTCTTTTTTCATTTGTGGTAAGAAGCACATCATGCGAAATTGACTCTCTTCACCATTCCGAGTGTACGTACGTTTTAGCAGATGGCTGTGCGGCCATCCTATATACAGCAGAATTCGTTCACTATCCCAGCCCGAAAGTCTACACTCCTTGAACACTAACTCCCCACTCCCCCCTCCACTCCATGCCTGGCAACCTCTGTTCTTCTTTCTCATGTAAGTGGAATCCTACAGTATTTGTCCCTTCTTGGTCTGGCTTATTCTACCTTGGGAATTGGGTTTTATGCCGATTTATCTAACAGGTTGCTTTTGGGGGTAGTAATGATCAAAAACCTAAAATTTGTCCCAAGCCCAGAGTCTGAAATTCTGTATCCAGAATTGCTACGGTCTTTATTAAACCAAGCGACTAAAATGAGATGGCATTTTGGGCAAGAACTCCACATTCGATTTGTTGCTGTCATTAAAAAGAAAAGAAATCCCTATTGTAAGAAAATTTCCCATATGTGAAGTCTTAAAAGTTTCTTTAAAAGTCCACTTTTTTGCCACTGCTGCTGGTAGTCTGGTTGTCTTGGGGATCATTGCCTGTCTTACAGGCTTCCAGGGTCTCAGCAGGGCTTGAGAGAGGTTTAGCCTCCCCTAATATTAGAATCAAGTTTCACGACGTGTGAGTGGTCTTCAGAAAGCAGTGTAGTATTGAGCTGGAATTGTCTTAACTCACATGTTTTAATGTTTAGCCCTCCATCTGTAGCCCTACCCCCACCCCAGCAGTATTTAGGATACTCTTCTGGAATCTAATGCAAGTTCCTATGGGAGAACGACCCCCCCCCCCCCAAAGAGAGCAAGAAGACCTGGTCGGTGGGCAGAAACAGTGATATTTAAACATCAGAGTTAGGTATTAGAATACGGAATCTCCCATTTCCTCTCCAAGAAATTTCCCATGCATTGTCTAGATGTCTTTAGAATTGCTCCTTTTGATTTTTTCTTAAGATGGTCTGTTCCACCCTTGGGGTGGGGGGGTGCTGTGCCACTCTGAGAGGTGGGCTTGGAGATCCCTAGTGGAAAAGGCAGCCACAGCGAAACAATGCCCCGGAGTTGCCCATGGCTTTTGTTTGCTTGTCCCTGTTTACCTATTCACAGTCATGGATCCCTTCTGTTCTGCCCTGTAGTATTGTGAAGTCAGGTATAATAGCGCCCCATTACAGCACGGGTTAAGAACAAGGATAATGCCACCTTCCTGCACTGTCTGTCTTTCCCTAAAAGACCTAGCGTGTGTCAGGATGACAGAGAGGGGCACGGACCAGACCCACGTGTGGACGATTTCCCGGTCGGGTCTGCCATGTGCTTTTTGCAAGCTGCAAAAAGTGTTTGCTCTCAAAACAGCTTGCCCTGCACAACGGTCTCCTGCGTTCTGTTATCAGAACCCGCACGCTGCTTTCTTAAGAGCTAATTGAAGAAGGAGCCAGTCTGCATCTCGTTCTTGCACATCCTGTGTCGTGAAAATGTATTCTTAAAAAAGAGAGAAAGGAAAAGAAAGAAAGCGAAAGAAGGGGGGGAAGAAAAGGTTGCCATCCAGTGGAGGAAGGAGTAATTCCCAGCTTCATTCAGGAAAAACGCAGGCTGGAATATGCTTAACTATTTTAACTTGGCTGGGGATTTTTATCACCAGAAGGGTTTTTTAAGTGACATCCGGAGCCAAATGGGTGCAGTGTGCCTTTAAGGAAAGAAGTCCCTCACCAAACTTCCCTGTAGTTGTATCTCGCCGTTTGGATAGGGGAGGAAAGTGTTAATTTCTTATTTGTACACTTTTTTTCCCCCGACTTCCTTCCTATTCACTTCATTAAATCTAGAGGCAGTTCGGCATGGGAGCCGTCTGTATGTTGAATTAGGGCTCGCACTCTTGCGCAACACGTCACCAGTCGGAAACTGGGGGTTTGCTTCTGTGATTTATTTCATTATTGTGCTGGTAAAAGGTTTGGAAGGGCATTCTTTTCGGGGTAGTACTTTAGCATTGTGTAGCAAGTTTTTTTTTTTGTTTTTTTTTTTTTTTGGTGTGCCCCCCCCACCCCGCCTAGCACTGAGTTGAGTCAGTTTAATAAATAATTAAAAAAATAATAATAAAAGAACAGTTTTAAATTTCTGCGAATAATTTTTACTTCCATGCAGGAGTATATCTTACTCTACTTCTTTAAGTGCGAAAAGCACTGGGAAATATTTAGTGAATTGATTTCCATTAGAAAAAGACCCTTAGAAATCCTTGAACGTAAAGTACTGCATATGGATGTGTTTGGGGTCTTTGGGGGAGGAGGGAAGAGGTTTGGTAGCTGACTGCATTCCTGCATAAAACCTTGATTTAAGGGGAATAATGGTCAGTACTTTGTGTGTTTCCTTGTGATTCCCAAACCTAAATTTAATATGAATCTGCACGTATTAGCAATTGTCATAAACATTGTCTCCACTAGTTCTTTTTGCAATTTAATTTGTTTTCGCTTCTTAGCTACTCCCAGATTTAGAGATTGATAAGTCCAAATATCACGAGCTTATGCTTTGTTCCGTGGGGTTTTTTTTTTTTTGTTTTTATTTTTCCAAAATTAAGGGGAAGGGGTGAGCGTAGAGCTGTCCCTTTCACTGCTTCCCCCTCTTCATGTACCCCACTGAAAAGAAAAACAATGAAAAATATTACAGCAGGAAACTGAAAGGAAAGTGTCACAGTTGTTTGGGATTTTCTTTAAGGAGAAAGAATGACATTGTATTAAAATGTTTGAACTTGAGAACATGCACATTGCTTTTACTGACATGGATTTAATGAAAAAAAAATTTTAATACAAAAAAAAAAATCTTTGCTCCAAAAACATGCAGCCTTTTTGTTGTTGTTGTTGTTGTTTAAAGCACTAAAATGAGTTTTTAAAAAATCCCCCCAAAACATAAATTGTTTTCAATTTTGAAAAATAAATTTGAATATTAATTTGTTTTCTTATTGGCTTAATTGTGAAAATGAGAGCAAGAATCAGAAACCATCTGAGCTAAAAAATCTCTAATTCTGCTGCCTGGAATAATAAGGGGGAAAAAATATGATAAGTAGTTGTCAATATTAAAACAGGCTGAAGGAGGAAGGCTTCGGGCCTTGTAGTAGGTAGAATGAAACAGCAGATTTGAGTATCCACAATCCTTTCAGTATTAAATTTTCAGTAAAATAAAATTACTTGTATATGAAAACATAGCCTTTCCCCAGCTCTCTTTTTTTTCCTGATCAGCTGATGAAGAGACTAGCAGCTCGCTGCTTTGCTGGCTTGTTAATTTTATCCCCACTAACTGTGATTTCCGATAGCCGGCCTGCTGATAGTGGTAAGGTAAATATCCTTTTTCGTTGCCGTCTTGAAGATTCAGTAGAACTACATCCCAGGCATGTGTAGGTGTGTAACACATCAAAAGCCGGTGTTCTCCGTATTTCTGTGTGCAACTGGGTGCCTGAGGAGAGCAGTACCATTAACTGTTGACAGCCTTGCATGCTGTATTTATTATTAGCATGTTCAGTCTCCAAGATTTGCGGGACAATTTCCTTTTCTTCATCTTCGCTTAGCTGCAGTGTGTTTAGCTGTATAGTGGGTGTCCTGCTTTTAGGCAAATGAATATTAATGAAATAATGTGGAGCTTTTTCTTTTTTTCCTTTTTTTTTTTTTTCCTTTTTTCCTCATAACTCATCAGATCTCGCCTCCTTCATAGTGGTTATCTGAACACTGTAGGATTGTGATGGAAATTGTCTTTTGATTATTAAGGCCTAGCCTCAGACTGTCCCTTAGGATTCTTGTCTGTGTGCATGTTGCTTCTTTGGGTTTGCACATTGGAAAGATGCATAGAAAACATTCTTTTAATCCCACTAGCATTTTT
The DNA here is from genome assembly GCF_023065955.2 of Ursus arctos. Taxonomy (NCBI): domain Eukaryota; kingdom Metazoa; phylum Chordata; class Mammalia; order Carnivora; family Ursidae; genus Ursus; species Ursus arctos. Next base: position 7,938,958 of record NW_026623019.1, on the reverse strand, counting down.
CACATGCCAGGTTGTTTTGTGTTCTGCACCAGGTTTTTTCATAAAACCTTTCTTTTTCAGGAGGCATTGTACACAAGTGAAAGAAATTATGTCTGAGCTGTAATCACTCTTTATATTGATTGTTATACTCACATGATCATAAATATTAGCCATGTTTGGTGCTGTGGAGAAATGAAGGTAATTGCTTTATGATTAGGGCTCTTTGAGCTACGAGAAAGGATTGATTAGCATTTGCATACTGGAAGCAATATTGAGAGGCAGGAGGAGCAAATAACAACATCAGTTATTTTGTGTGAGAAAGCAATCTTGAAATGTAATTTAAAGGATTTTTTTAAAAAATTTCTTTTTCATGGTCAAATTTCCTTTTTATCTATTTTTTTTTTCATTGCAGTTTTCTTTTATTTTTCCTAAGTTGTGAGATTTACCAGGTGGGGGGGAAAAAGAAAGTTTAAACTTCTGGGTCTGTCACATGGATCTTTTAGCCATTTACGAACAGGTTTCTTTTATACCTGGTTGTTTTTATAGCTATTTTATTATCTCTCTGCATTAGTGCTGCTGGCTCTGGTTTAAAGCAAGCGTTTGCAGGTAATTGGAAAAAAAGTGTTTGTTGTTTGTGAGTGTGTGTGTTCTTTATCAGATGATTTAAGTGCGTTTACCAAGGAATGTGGCTTTGTACTTCCTGTTTCCTTGTTTACTAATTGCTACGTTAGAACAAAATCTGGATGGAATTCTGATTTATGTTGTGAATCATGAGTAAATTGATGTAAAACCTCAAAGAAGGGTCGGAGCTTGTACGATTGTAAGGATGTATTCTTGGATTTTTTTTTCTTCACCCACCCCTCGTTTTGTTTTACCGTCCTCCCCCCCCCCTTTACAGTAATGAGACAATTAAGGTCTTTTTCTTACATAGAGCTAAAATTTCATTTGGATTCAGTTATCTTTCAGATACTTAAATGTATAGCTCTTTTTGTATTCGTCATTTCTTCTCACGGTTAGTGTTTCCGGCTTTCAACATATTTTGTTCACGGATTAGACTTGGTTTAAAGATGCATTGATTCAATATGGCGGTCTTTGCTCTTCTTACTTGACTGGTCTACTGTTAACTTCTATTTTTTTTTATTATTATTTTATTTTTGTTAGTTTCATTTTATTCTTATTACTCAGGTTGGCTTTTAAAAATTTCCTTGGTGATTCTCCTGTCTTGAATTTTCCTCCTTCGTTCCCTGCTACACCAGGCCATTGAAGACGGCAATTTGGAAGAAATGGAAGAGGAAGTACGGCTCAAGAAGCGAAAAAGACGAAGAAATGTGGATAAAGATCCTGCAAAGGAAGACGTGGAGAAGGCCAAGAAGAGAAGAGGCCGCCCTCCGGCTGAGAAACTCTCCCCAAATCCCCCCAAACTGACGAAGCAGATGAACGCCATCATCGATACTGTGATAAACTACAAAGACAGGTGAGTGTTTCACTCCTACACCTTGATCACCTTCGCCAAGGATATGGTTGATACTCGGCACAGAGCAAGATTTAGGAAGGTGGGCGCTGGGGCGTTAAGGTTCTTTCTAGTTTACGTTTCACGGCTTTTGCCCCAAAGGTGTCAGGAGCCTTGTACCATGTTCACAATGGCTGCTCTTGCAATGTGAATGCTGTTTTGTCAGCTGTTACTTGAGGTATTTGGAAACAGGGGCTTAGATTACAAAATTAAAGTCTAAGCTGGAGGATGAATCTTCGGGATCTCTGGAATACCATCCTTTACAGGAAGGATTTGGAGTGGTAGTGTGAAATTATACTTTGGGGCTGAGTCGTTAGGGAGAGAAGAATCCTAGCATACTTAAGGTAAATATTTCGTGTCAAGACACTGTTGAAAACCAAACAGATGCTTCGTCAAAAATGCCGTTCCTTCTTTCCTTCCAACACACTTGAATGTCTGAGCGCTCGTTTCCAACCATCTCCTTCTTCGTAATTGGACAGCATGGCATTTCAGCAGATGTCACTCGTGTTCATGGAACTTTTCAGTGTAATGTTGAGAAATCTGTGCCGGACACTGGTATCCCCAGACCTGTGTCTGTCAGCCCGATGCAGTGGATAAACTAGTTGGGCTGCATTTTGGGCAGTTGTTTTGGTTTCTGCTTGATAATCACGTGATGCAGTTTTCATAGGAAGACCACATCTCATTCCAATCGAAGAATCGATAGGAAACAGAAGAATTACACATTGTATTTCTCTCGATGGCATAGCGGCATTGATCAGTTTTTGGTTACCAGTTTTGTTTTTGTTTTTTTTTTAAACATGAACTAGCGTTGCTCTGTACACCTGGGAGTGTTTAACATGAATAACTAAGTTGTGGTGTTAGTTTTTCACTGTGACTTGAGTACTTGTTCTATACCAGGAAGAAAACCTCATTATAAAGGTAAAGTAGTATAAAAAGGAAGACCCTTTCTACCCAGAGGTTTTATTGTAGGTCTTCGTGATATTATCTGTAAGGAGTTTCCAGAAGTGGTGGAAAGTAGCAGGAGGAGGTGTGTGGGAAAGAGTCAGAATTTCATGCCTCTCTTCGGGTCCCAGATTTTTTGGGTTCTCTGCTTACTCTTTTTACTTGTTGTTGTTGTTGTTTGTTGTTATTTTTTACAAGTGCATCCCCTTGCTTATTTCGGAAGTGGCGACAAAGAGCAGCCCCCATTATATTGGGATTGGATAAGCTGCTCATTGACACAGGGGAATGACAGCCGTCCAAGGAAGGAAAATTTGGCCACAAGTCCGTTTCTTTGACCAGAGCGAACATGCAGACTTCTTTGTAAACCAAGAGTCCGTAACTCTGTCAAGTTCCTCTCCGTCCCCAGCCCTTCCAATAGATGTGCCACAGGCAGGAACGGTCTCCAGGAAACCCGCTTGGACGTTGTTGCCTTATTAGATCAGCCCCCGGTGCAAGGAAAAATAAGTAGAGAGCATCACTCTTGCATACGCCACCAACGCTTTTGCCTTGGTCTCAGGAGAGCGTGGCATCTGTCAGTTTGCCCAGGTGTGCCTTGTTCGCAACCTGCTGAGTGAGTCTAGGGCTGCGGGAACACTGGGACGAGCCAGGAAGAGGTTCTTGGCTTCTAAAGCGAAGCCTTTTATTCCAGGTGACAGCTCGCTCCTTTAACGGTGTAAAAGAGGTCACCAGCTGGCGGACCACATATTGCCAACAGATTGATTTATTTCATGGTTCATGTTGTTGGGGTGGGGGAAGGGAGGACAAAAAAGAAAGCAAACACGTAAAACTGGCGAGATTTCTTAGAAACTTCAGGGATTTCCCGTTCTTTTCGAAAAACCTAAAGATCATGCTACATTCTACCCAAGTTTCCCTAGGGTCAGAGTTGGTGGGAGTGGAGACGTGGCCACCCCCTCCCCGTGGGCCTCCTGCTCTGGGGCACGCCCCCACTCCCCATCACCTGCTGACACCCGTCCAGTGTGGCATGCTGGTGGCCATTTGTCATCATGCCTTTCCCACATGGCCCACTCGACTCCTTTATATTACCTGCTGGCTCCATGGCCTTTTGGGTTTATGACTTCCTGAAACACATAGCTGTGGGCTGACCACTTTCCTCGAAACCCCCACCAGACGTGAGGTTCCATCCCACACCCTCCACTAAGCACAGCCCGGTAGCTGACGGGACAAGCCTCGCCGGGGTTCAGCTACCCGCGTTTGAGTCTTAACCCCAGCGTTTACTCCCTGGGGGCCACCGGGGGCAGCTTCCTCACCCCCTCTGCACCTGTTTTCCTCATCCACAAAATGGAAGGAGGACGGTAGCTGCCTCCAGAGGCCGTCTGTGAGTTTGAGGAGCTAATACAGGCCAAGCTGGTGGATAATCAGCCTCTCAGACTACTTTACCTCCTCAGGTGGGTAAATGGAGCTCTGAGCGCTTGAAAGGAAGTGTCCTTGCCCATAGGATTTCCATCCCTTTTTTTCCCCCTGAAAACAGAAAACACGGTTTCCCTGGGACTGATTATTGAGCATATATCTCTGCTTGTAGCGGAGAGAATATTTAAATATTTTAGCATGCAGACATTAAGTCCTTTTTTTCCCCCTCCCCTTTCTCTGCTTTCAATTACTTATTTAACCCTTCCTTGACAAGTACCCTCCTACGGCCCGTTCTGTTAGCTTTCACCTTTGGGTGCGTTCTAGGGAGAAGGTAGGTACTCAGTCGTTGCTGCGTGTTTCATGGATTGTCCGTGTTCGTAATCGAGAAAAAGCACTTATTCCGAGTATTTCTGTGTTTTATTTCTCTTACCCAACTTGGTTCTCAAGTAGGAGGCTCTCAAATTAGGAGGGCCTTAATTGGATACATTGTTACATTTTTGTTGGATTTAGAAAATACTGCTGGGAAATGTACCTACCCTTCCATGTGTTGAGATTTCTGTACCATTAAAGTCAGCTACTAATATAGTAACTCAGCCTACCTGTGCAAGAAATACCACCAGTCCTCCCCTCCCTCCTATCGCCCCAGCCAAATGTTAGGGCTCTGACAGTCACACAGATTAGCGGAGTATTAAATAAGAACTGCATCTATATTTAACTGATATATAAGAATTAATTAGCTCTCATGAGACAGTTTTTTCAAAGTTCTTGCATGATTCTGGGACAGATGTATCTTTCTTTTTTACAAAGAACTAGGATAATTTAAGCGTCCATTTATTCCCTTTGTTTCCAGTGCCAGGCTTTTTTTTTTTTTTTAGGAGGATACTTTTTAAAATGTGACCCCAAAGAGCCAGTAATTTTGTGTGATTCACAAGTGTAAAAATCCTTCTACAGGAATTGCTATCTAAAGGTAGCACTGGTCAGCTACAACTCGTTCCTGTCGTTTTCTTTTCCCCCAAATCAAGCAGTGTTTGTTTTGACTTACTATATTATGCATTGTTTTCTGTTTCCATAGAAGGTTTTTAAAAATCCTGCTCTAAGACTATGTAATATTTAACCTAAGACTCAGTTTCTTTGAAAAGGGATTCATCCTAATCTGCATTTGTAACCCTTTAAAATTGCCCCTGGGATGAGATCTAGAGCGAGGTGGTGAGGTGTGGAGTCTGCGGAGAGCTGTCCCAAGTCTAGAGACGTGCCTTAGAGTTGCTTGGATAAGGGAAAGATTCTAGAGGGATTCAGGGCTCTAGCTCTCCCTGGTCCAACTTCCCACAACCCAGGCGTGTCCCCCACACCACCTTGGACAGACTGCCATCCAAGCTCTGTGTGGACACTCCCAAGGGTTAGTTCACTGTGTTAGGGGGCAGCTCATGACCCTGAAGGACACCTCTAAGCACAAGAGTCATTTCCTATATTAAAATCGATGCAGCCTCTGTCTTCTAGCTATTTGTTCTCCTTGGACCTTCAGAGAGTAACCCTTTTCCTCATGTCAAGAAGTGTCCTTTGTGAATAGCGTACGCACCTCAGGACGTTCTCCTTGAGGTTGAAACCCCTCCCTTTGCTCTCTGAGTGATATCTAGACGTGCATCGTTCTGGTCCCCTTCTTTGGGCATATCCTGCCTTCTTAGTGTCCCATGGAACATACGGCCCCCGGAATGCCGAAGGTATTCTGACGGCTAAGTGCAGGGTGGTTAGCTTGCTTGGGCTGGATACCAATATTCTGTTACCGTGACTCAAGAGCGCGTTAACGTTTTCCAGCAACTCTGACACAGACTTAACCTTTATGAACACGGGCTTGTTGAAAAGCTTCCATTCCCCAAAACATGCAGAAAGCTCTTTTCTCACTTGATGCTGCCAAGGTTAGCCTTCAACTAAGCATTTGATTTTTTTTTTTTTTTTTTTTGAACCTCTATCTACTGACTTCATTCTTTCCTCTGCCGGTTCCATTTAACTGATTCATGTCCCATCTTTCTAGTCTACTGTTATAACTTGATTTTTAGGCTTTTAAAAAAAAATGTTTCCTTGTCTAAGTCTTTTGTGGGGGGGGGGTTCATCAGAAGCTTTATTATAAGCTGTTGCTGAGAAACTTGTAAAGGGCAAAGGGCAGGTCTCTATCCTGTGCCCCCTGAAAATCACCTCAGGTTGAGAGGAACGTAGTAACCAGTAGTCCCTAAAGTCGATTAACCGTCTGCAGACTCACATGACCATGCCATCATGTCACGCACAGTCATCTATCCTTCGTCAAGGCGATCAAGAAAGGCTAAAACCAAGAGCTACCAGATTCATGGCCCCTCCAATCTATCTACCTAGAAACCCCGCCGAAAGAATGAAATGAGGTTAGCCTGCCATGGCTTTTTCTAGGAGACCCCCTACTGGTACTCAAATGATGTTATTTATCTTCCCTAAATAGCCCCGTGGCATCTGAATAATTTCTTCTAAATTTTTTTTTTTAAACCGAGGGTCCACATCAAGCGTAGCAGCCTCGCGTGTCCTTTTGCACGGTGACATGGGGACACTGGCACTCTTCTCCATCTTCTGACTCCATTTCTAGTCTTTGTGATTTCTTAGACATGATTAGAAGCAATCCGCACACGCCTTCAGGATGTAATTAGTTTGCAGTTGGAACTTGGACTCACTTGAAGTGCCTTCCTATGCTCCGTCGACTCTCCCATTGGTAGCTTTTGTTCAACATTTATTGTGCCTTACTTTTCAAATCTGAGCATTGTTCTCATCCCTGAAGAATCTGGAAACAGAAGATGAGGTCGTGTCATCTCCTTGCTCCCTGACCGTTGTTGGAGGACTATAGCATTCCAGGAGGACTGGCCCTGCCGTCTGCCAACAGTTGGGACTTCAGGTCCAGCTTTGAGGACGGACACAGGGAAGCAGTCGGGGAGGCAGGAGAGACCTGTCCGGCCGGTCTGATGGGTGGATGAAACCCTGGCCCGGGCTGGGGGCAGGGCTGGTGCCAGATGCGCTCCTTCCTCCCTGACACTCTTGAGGCCCTGCTGCTCTTCCTGAGTAGGGACTGTCCTCTTCTTGCCCTGAATTTTAAGAAGCCTTGGCGACATGTCTGAGAATGGTGGAAGGCCTTAGCTTGTTCCGAATACTAGCTGTCCTCACATTGTAGAAAATCCTTCCTTCATCCTGGAAACATTTGTGGCAACCCTCCCTTATTTCCAGTCCCGTGCTGCGGAATAGGGCCAGAGGGTAAAACAAACAGAAAAAAGCCTCAAAATACTTAACCCTACTCGCTCACCGTACATTGGAGGAGATAGTCTTCCTGCCACATGGTCTTGCTTCCAACAGGTGGCTGGACAGGGGAATTCAGGGAAGGGGTCACATGAGCTCGTAATAGGAGGGCACAAGAGACATTATCTTGTGTTTAGGGTCACTTTTGGAAAAAAAAAAAATACTATCCTTATGAAGACATTTATCCTGGGAAAGGAGAGCCGACATTTCATTTCCTTCTGTTGTATTTAGCACCTTTCCAATACACTTTAGCACCTTTGCACGGACGGACTCGGTAGACTGCCAACCTTAGGACCTAAGCATCCTTGCTTACGTCCTGTACACCCTGAAGTCACTTGTGTCCTTTCCCTCCATTGAGGAAGAGCCGCTGTCTTTGCAGGTCCACATCTCATCGATCCATTCTCCAGAATGGATGGGCTCCTGTTAAAATGTTGTCTTGTTCCAAGGTTTCCTCTCAAGTGCTTGATCTGAAGTGCGTTATTTACTGTGGGGGGGGCTCTCCTGCATTGATCCCCATCCAGAGGCTTCGGTCCAGGGCGGACTGTTCATACCACTGTTCCTCCTGCTTCTCCAAAATAGATTTGTAGTAACAGATGTTTAAAACCAAATCCACATCACTCTGTTCTTCTTTGAACCCTTTTTTGTTGTGGTTTTGGTATTTTGTACCTTTTTACTTCCCCTGCCTAAGGTGACCAGATCGCTGACCTGGGTAGGTCTGTCCCCATGTACTCCTTACCCAAATCATTCGAAATTATTCTGCCGGGACCTCTTTTGTTCTGAGCCTCGCATCCCCTGTGATCTCCAGTCTTCATTAGTTTCAACTCACAGAACCTTGCCCATCATTGTCCAAATTATTTATATCCTGCTCTATAAATTGTCTAAGATAGTATTTCTTGTTGCCCACGTTCCTCTTCCTCCATTTCTGCAGGTCCTGAGACAACGTGGTCTGTTTTTCCTCTGTATCCCCATGGTTTCACATAATCACCAACCCAGCGTCCCAAAGGCGCAGCAGAAAAAGTGCTCCCAACCCCGTGCCTTATTCCTGATACGCACTCAGAGACCAGGTTCCCTCACCACACGCACGAGCATCTGTCCTGGCCACCCCGGCTTCCGTGGGCCCACACACTTCAGCAGGAGACCCTCCCTGTGGCTGGCCTGACCTGCTGCCTCTGTCCCCTGCCTCCCTTCTGGTCCTCGTCCCGCCTTTCTGGGAGGTGTGTCTGATCCTGTCTCCCTGGTAACGTTGCGTGGCTTCCCACTGAGCACCCCATGATGGCCCAGCTTCTCAGCGTGGGAAAGGTTGTCTTCTGCAGGCCCGCCTCGATGACCTTCCCAGCTTCGTTTTTCCATCATGTTCCTTCCTGTTCCTCCCTCTTCTTTCAGACATTCCAGCTCATTCTTCTTTTTTCCCCACCCACCTCTCCGTTCTCCCCGGTTGATGCTTTTCCCCCCTCTGCTGTGCCTCGAGCCCTGCTAAGAGCTGGCAGTGGCTCCGAGAAGGGATTTTTCTAGGTGGCCCCACATAGGCTGTGTATGCCAGAGGGTGCCGGCCTCCCCTGGAGTGAGGTCTGGATGGGAGGGTGGTTTCTCCTGCGATGTTTGCCGCCGCACAAAGGGACACCAGTGTAGCAGGCTCAGGATGGCTCACTTGAAGTGGCTTCCTTTGAGGCCCGTGGAAGGGCCTGAGGCCTCAGGGGCTGGTTCCTTGTCCTTCCCAGTCGAAGTGACTTACTTGCAAAGATGAGAGGTCTGGTTGGCAGAGCCAGCTACCTGGCTGGTGTCCTCTGGCGTGCCGTGCGTATGCGGGCTGCTGTCACATCGTGCCCTCCAGCTCTCTGAGGTAAGTAGTAGGCCCCGCTGACGCAGGAGGAGCTCGGCCCGCACAGGGACAGGCCACAGCTACTTCGGCGAGGTCACCCTCCCCGGCCCCTCCCCAGCCAGCGCTGCCTGACTGGCACCCCTTCCGGGGCAGTGGTTGGAACCTGTGTCCTAACGCACCCCTAGGACATGCGCAGAGCAGAAGTGAGCAGCAGGCATTTGTGTAAGAGAAGCAGGAAAAGTCTCAGGCCTTAGGAAATGGTTTTTGGGGGGTTTTCCCCCCATTTCTGGAGAACTGTGTGTTTTCTCAGAGTGTGGTTCCACTCATAACCTCGTGTGGTCTTCCCCCAAATCCCCTGAGTAGGCAAGGCAGGTGGGCGCACAGTCTGAGGCTTGGAAAAGTGAAACGCGTTCCCCCAAGGCCACCCAACATAGGAGCAAGAGCTGGGCTGGGCCACGAACCCAGGTCTTCTGACTCCGGTGTTCTTTCTACTCTACCACAGGTGTAACGTGGAGAAGGTGCCCGGTAATTCTCAGGTGGAAATAGAAGGAAACAGGTCAGGATCTGTCTTGTATGCCCTTGTCTCTGAATACAGGTATCCCTTGGCACAGCGCGCAGACCGACTCCGAAGGAGCCGCAAGCACATTTCTCCACGTGCCCCCCCCTCCGACGGCCCCCACTCGGGGTGGGGGATGGAGGCGCACGGATACTCTAACACACCTGCCAGGGCTTTTCGAGGGTGTCTGTGCCGCGCTTCAGTGTGGGTGTGTCCGCGCTGTAAACGCCCTTCTTCCAACCGCACCGGGGGGGGGGGGGGGCCCCCCCGCAGGCCTGCCTCCCTGCCGCGCCTCGGACTCGGGTTCTGTTGCTTCCCTCCCTCCTGGCGCAGCTTCTGTCTTACATGCGCGGGCCTCCTAACTCGGGGCTGCCTTGGTGTCGAAGCTTCCTGAAAAGCGCCTGCGGTGCGTGGCTCTCCCGCGGGGCGCGGAGAAAGGTGCGCGTGCCCGGCGTGTCTGGTGTTCTGGAGTTCACCGCCGTGCGCAGAGGGTTGGCGCCCTGGGGGTGGCTTCTGGGCTCACCTGCCCGTGGTCCTGAGCGTGCTAGGCCGGTCCCTCTGACCTTCGTGTGCTTTTGCTTCTGTGGGTGGAAGACAGAAATGCTTTTCTCCTAGAGATTCTGGGAGAATGAGGTGATGTTGGGGGTGTGTGTGTGTGTGTGTGTGTGTGTGCGCGTGTGCAGGATTTCCCAGGGTGAGGGGCTACTAGTCCTACACCGAAGAGTTTTTGTCTCCCTTTAAGTCAGCCTGAACTTAAAAAAATTTTTTTTTTCTGGTATGATACTTGACCATCCATATTCCAGTTTTGTCGGTTGACCCAGTAACATCCTTTACAGCATTTTTTCCCCCTCACTAGTGTAGGATCCAGTCTAGGGTCAGGAGGAAGAGGCGTTGAAGCTTCTTCTCTAATGCATTCCAGTACGAATACCCATCCCCAATTGTGCATTTAGGGTGATTAAACCTGGGAATGATTTGTACCTACCCATGTCTGTGTGGGGATGGGATTATTGAGGATGGTTGATTTTTTTGATAATTCCTATTGGTGTTGAGGAAGCAGTGTTCAGTTCCGGAAGCCAGACACCAACTATGGTGTGTCCTGCCGGACATCAAGAAGGATGGTCCGTTTTGCCATCATGAGACAGAACTCAGTCTGGATATGCCTTTTGGGATTGAAACAACAAATAACTTTGACTTTATTAGTTTGGCCACTTTAAATAAGGAAGCAACTTGGATAAAAGCTTCCGCCACCCGCACCCCCAATATGGAAAGGAGGCTTTATGATTTAAATGGTGTGATGTGGCTAAATGCCCAACCCAGTAAACAAGGACAGACATAAGCTCCTTCCCCCCCCCTTCCATCAGAATGGTCATGTGACCGTGAAAAGTGGATTAATCACCACTTTAAAAGGTATTGCAAGCCTCCCATGTCAGGCCTGGGCTTTTCGTGGAGGTGATAGTGCTGCATGTAGTTGGGACCTAGATAAATCCATTTTTACAAGACACATTTAAACTGTGATTTCCAGAGCCATTGCAAGGGGCTTGACATTTCCTCCCTCCAGGCTCTGGAGTCTTTCTCATCCCTTGCTGTCACGTTTGCTTCTTTTTTCCATACGCCCAAGTTTATGATGTGTGTCGTTCAGAGCTTAGGATGAACAGAATTTGAGAGTCCTTTTCATGTGTTCAGAAGCACTGAGCATTTTCCGTGCCAGTCTCTGTGCGAGTACTGAGAATGGGGTAGAGATGAATCCACTGGAATGCTTTGAAGCCTAGTTGGCAAGAGCTACGAAGGAAGAACACGTACCGGTGTGAGGACGGTGTGTGGACGGTGTGTATGGGGAGGGAGGGGCGGGTCAGCGCAGGAGCGGTGAAGGCATTGGGTGTGCCCATGCGCAGAGTGGGGGACCCCCCAAGTAGACCGCAGGGGTGGTAGACAAGGCAGAGCCACTCGGTCCCCTGTGCGGGGGCCGCTGCGGTGGTAGGGAAGAGCAGGACCCTCTAGAGACCGTGCGGACTCCAGTAGGACCGGACCCTGCCATGGAAGGGGAAGGGGGCAAAGCGTGGGACAGGGTGGTGGGTGTGAGGACAGAGGTGACTTCTCAGAAGCGTGACGGACAAGACTCCAGAGCAGACCGGACGTGACACAGGAGAAGCTACAGACCGCCGGGGGTGTCTGGTAAGTGAACGTGGTGCCGCTCACAGGAACGTGCGTGGACGGACGGGGGGCGTGTGTGGGTGCCGCGTGCGTGCGCTCGTGCGTGCGCGTGCTTGTGCGTACGCGCACGGCTACCCCGCTCGGCGTCCTCCCTCCCAGGAAATCCGATTTCTCCCTATGGCTATAAACTGCCCTTGACGTTGTGATTATGTTGCTAGTATTGACTATCCCTTCAGGACTAGCCAAGAAGCTCTTTTAGACGAAATTTATTTTTAGCATTGTTGGCTGGCACCAGACTTTGTGTCTTTCCTTAAATAGGGGCAGGAGGCTAGGACTGTGGATCTCGGGCCCAGGCACTTTTGCATCTAGTATCTCTGATTAGACCAGAGAGAAATTGTCATGAAATAGTGGTGTGACCAAGCGGACACACTTGCAGAAAATCTTCATTGGAGGCAAAGAGCCTTTTTTCCTGTATTGGATGCTCGGGTCTCAGCTCAGGGCCTACAGTTTATCTCCTGTAGCTGCAGGTCGTAGCCTCATGCATCGTCTGGGATGGTGTTCCCTAGACTGGGGTCCCCAAACTCCAGTCCTGTAGCTTCTCGAAGATCCCCTGGTGGTGCAGTTAGAGGCTCTGAGAAGTCTGACCAAAAGTAACCTATGGAGCTTCATTCTACCCAGTGTAGCCCCAACTCCTTCAACCAATGAAACCCCATTTTCTAGGGAAACCCTTTAAAAATCCATTAATTTTGTGTTCCGTGGAGCACACTTTGGGAAGTGCTGACCTGGAGCTCAGGACTTGCATTTCGTCCAGGGAGACTTTGCTCAGGGAAATGTGGATTTCAGTACTTGATTTTTCCCTCATAACAAACACGGGTACTTCTCACGTTTAGTTGAACAAGCTCCTTCGAATCCTGGCGACTTGACACTTATTTATGGTGCTTGGCCAATTATACCCACATACAGCAAGTGGGCAGCCCACAAATAAACTTAGCCTGTCTGCTTTCCAAGGCGCAGAAGGCCTCCTGGGGCTTCCAGGGTCAGTGCGGCCCGGAAGAGCAGGGTCTCTGCCTCTCAGAGCTGCAGACCAATACCAGCCTCTGACCTCTCTCTGAGGGAGGAGGAGGAGTCCCAGCTGGATTAACAAAATGGAGTTTCTTAGAGGCCCATAAACCTGTCCTTAAAGTCACTCTACAAGCATTTTCATAAAAACCGGATTGCTCTGGAAGATGGCAGCTATTGGGCTTCTATGTTCTTGCATATTCACAGGGAAAAAATCTGCCTCCTTAGAATCACACATCCTCCATCTTCCTTAGGAATTTGCTAAAACAGCAGTTTAGGACCGAGCAGCCCTCCAGTGCCCCCTTTAACCCACCCTTCTAACGAAGTGACGCTTGGGACTCGAGGCTCAGGTGGGGAGGCATTTGATTTTATTTGCCTGCAAAAGTTTTGTGCTTTTGAGTGTGGTCACATTTCAGCCAAAAGCTTTGAAGAGTTTTCACTATTGCGAAGTAGAGACACAGGGTGGGATCAAAGGATGAAATTCTCAGGGGAAGGGAGAGGTGCAAGGTGAGGCCTTGCAAGGAAGGCATTCTTTGAGTCCTGTCCAGGTCTTCAGGAATGACATGACCTAAACAGGTGAGGTGGCTGAGCAACGTGGACAGGTGCGCAGTTAGGATTCAGTACTTGTACCTGCTCTCAGGAAAGGTCAAGTGAGAAAAAGGGGGTAAGCAACCAGACATCCTGGGTCAGTATTTCTAAAAGAGTCAAGTGATAGGTGACAGCTCTCCAAGTGGCCTCCCCAAAATGCTTGTCTAGGCAAAGAAATCATATCCTGGGAATCCCACGTCCTGACAAGCACCTTTGCTTTGTAGTAGTAAGTTCAAGGAGAGAAACCCCAAGAAAAAACAGGAACGTCTTTACAGTAGTTTCTGATGGTTGTGATACATGATAAATTTTATGGAATTATTCTCTTCTATTTATTTGGCTTTATTGTGGTAGAATTAAAAGGTGCCAGTTGGTGAAATGTGCTATTTATGGTGATATAAATAAAAGTTGGCCATATACCCCTTAGATATCATTTCCCTGGAAAAAAATTAGATTAGATTTTTGACTTACAGCATGTTTTCAAAGAAGGTAACCCAGTAAAAGTGTTTGAGACCTACTTTATTTATGGATAATGATATGGTTCCAAATTGCATTAGAGTGTAAATCCTCATTCTGTTGAATCAGGGTATGTTGTTGTGAATATTTATGCTCTGGCATCGCTCCTTGTGGTCCTTCGTTTATGACTTTTTAAAAACCTAGTTGCGGTGGTACTGCATCTCCAATTTGATATCCTGTGTTAGTTAGTTAGTAATTAATTACCGAAGGTCCTAACAAGGATTTTCAGACTCTCTAACATTCTATTGTCCTTTCCCCAACAAACATTCCGGATGGTTTACAGGAGTTATTCTAAATAATGCAGTGGTGACAAGCATCATTCATGTACGTATGTGTCTGTTATATGGATAGACTTCTATTACACATGCGTGTTACCGGCTTAGAGTAGATCACCAAAAATAGAAGCGTGTAGCGCGGTATAACTGTATTTAAGACTCTTGATAAAGCCTTGCTGCGTTCCTTACTGAGCTGCGTGAGCCATTCATCGACTGCTAACTCAGGGCACTTACACCTTGCGTTAACCTGATGTAACCTTATTTTTGTTGCTACCTCGGGCTCATCCTGTATCTACAGTCCTAACGCAACCCTGGGGGTGATTTTTACCCGCTTACCGATTCCACTGCCAAAAGCAAGTCTACCCCCATCACGTTCTGCTTCGGCGTAACTTCCTGTATTCTTCAGATTTCCAAGCTTGTTAGGAATTACCGATCAATACTCAGTAAGACTCAGGGGAGAGATCCCGGTAGTGAACACGGAGCGCAGGTGCTTTTCGCACCTGGTTTGTGCCTGGCTTGGGTCTCTGGGGGTCTCTCTGGGGAAGTGGGGTGCTACTGGGCTTGAGGTGCATTTTTAAGTGGTTTGTATTAAACCTCACAGGAATCTGACCCTGAAAAGCAACAGCCTGCTTTCACCTACTGCCTTCCAATGTTGACCCAATTTTTTAAAGTTTTCATCCCAATCTGTGTTTGATTCCTTTAGGATTGTAGTAACTTTTTTTTTTCTTCCCATAAAATCCTTCCAACTCCAAGTGGATATTCTAAATCATGACATCTTTTTTTTTTTTAATGGACGCAAGATAGGTTTTGTTTAGTTATTAAGTGTAAACATGTGGCTATGTCAATGTTAGCTAAATTCTCTTTCAGAAGTATCCACTATCCATGCATGTCATCAGATCAGCCTGGGCAGGTTAAAAAAAAAAAGAAAAAAAAACCAGAAAAAAAACCCAAAAACCTGTCACCCAGTACCTTATCTTCTAGGTTTGGGTTTGTAGGGAAGGTGGAAGAGCCAGCATTTTCAAGGAGCAGGTCTCTTAGCTAGCATTTCCACCCTCTGCCATGCCTAAAATGTAATCCGAGGGAAAGCTGATGTTTATGTAACATTCATCATGTATGCGGTCACCATTTTAGAATCCCAGGAGTGCGGACGTGAAAGTCGCATCCTTTGGTTTGCGAAAGTAATGGGAGAGAAGTGGGTTTCCAGATGAAGCCCAGCAAAGTTAGCCTCACTTGTGTGCCTGCTTATCCGTGTGTATACACACACACACACGAGCAGTACCTGTGGGGTTTGCAAACCACCGTTCCCACAGTGGCACGGGGGGCCCTTCTGTCTCACCCTGACATCGGGGCCATGGGTCCCTGTGCCCACTCACCTCTGTGGGGAGGAGCCCCTGGGCTGCTGGTCTTCCAGCACCTGGAAACTGTCTGAAGAGCACAGTGTTATTTTATATTTTAGGTTACGCTCCTCCCCCACCCAGGCTCTTCCTTATCAGGGTCACGTTTCCTATTCTGGGATAGATCACTGTACGAAATCTATCTGAAGTCATGGAGCGTCAGTGGAATCCTTTTTGGAGGAGGGGAGCGGGTATCCTTTCTGTCATGGGAAGCAGCACTCTTCCAGTGAACAATTTCTCCTTGTAGGCCTTAAACTGTACAAAATGACATAATGGAAAATACCTGGGGGGGGGGTAGGTTAAGCATTTCAACAGAAACAGAACACCTTCTGCAAACCATTGTACAATTAGTCCATTGTTCTGGACTTAAAAAAACTTTCCAGCACCGGGGGAAAAAAAAAACATTTGAAAGGTATATTGAGAAAGCCTTTGCTCAGCTTAAGTTTGAGAAACAAATGCCAAGAATTCAGAAGTCCGTCAGGCTGTTTCACTTCCTTTTTAATTTTTTTTTAAACCTTTAATTTAGGAAAAAAATAAGTTACTGTAGTGATCTGTCAACAAGTGGTTCTCCTACCTGGAAGCATTTTTTTTTAGATTTTATTTATTTATTTATTTATTTGAGAGAGAGTGTGCGCTCAAGTGGGGGGCCAGGGGTGGGGAGAAGGAAAGGGAAAAGCAGACTCTCTGCTGAACAGGGGGACGGGGACGGGGAGGACCCTGGGATCATGACCCGAGCCAAAGGCAGCCACTTAACTGACTGAGCCACCCAGGCGCCCCTACCTTGTTGCATTCTATAACCTAAAGATGGATGTCCTGACATTCCTGCTCAAGCTGTCATCAGAACCCCCACAGGGAGGGGGAAGGCTTTTGGCCACATGTAAGGTGTTCCCCCGCCTCTTTGGAAAAGGGCGGGGGGGAACCACCTACCCGTACATAGAAGAATGAAGTTCCAGGCAGGGAGGTACTAAGGGTTAGTTTGATAGTAAGAATTTCTTCCCATTTTTATGGAGAATGGGTTCATGAAGTATGGTTGTTGGCATGGAGACTGGGAATTCGTAACCAAGTGGGGGTTGACCACAGTCTTCATCAGCATATGGGAAAGGAGCGATCCTGACCAGAAGAGTCAGGTCATCAGGACAGATTGGGTTTGCCGAAAATGAGCAGAGAGGAGGGCTTTGAAAGCCAGACTGAGACGTCTGTATTATGACCACACCAACCTACCACAAGAGGTCTTTTCCAGTAGCTTCCAGGTCTTCTGTTTGCCCCTGTCCTCTGTCCTGGGAGATGGGAGAAAGGAAGTAGGACAGGAACACTGAGTCAAGGGAGCCCTAACTTTTGAAACAGTATCAACAAAATAAATTTGTTTTATTTTCTGAGTCTCAGAACGTTCAGCTCTCTTCTTTACGAGCACAGGTAATTCTGGACTTGTCTCGTCACAGGGTCTAGAATTCCCACAACCCGACTGAGGGCAGAGACATCACACCGAGATTGCTTTGGCCATTTTGCCCCCGTTCTAAAATGCTATATCACATTCTTGGTGCAAACGGCTTATTTCTTAATTCACCAGTAGCACAGTTGAAATCGAGAGTCTGTCCGTCACAGGTGTACAAAGCACAGATGTCCTTGTAATCCATCAATAGAAAAATGACACCATCTGTTGGCAATGTACAAAATGACAGCATGAAGATGTCACTGAGGGTCAGGTGTTCAATCCACGCTTACAAAGAGGTCTGACTTCCTGATTGTTGAGAAGACACGGATAGAAATAGAAAAGTGATAGCTATAAATTGCCTTCCAGGTACTCCTTTTCCAACAGGTAAAATCTTTGTGTATATAAATCTCAGAATGGTAGGAAAAGAAACCAGAAATTGTGGCCCGATGGTGAAGGCGATAGTAAACAAGCTAGTCGTTGTCACAGACTCGGTGGTATAATTTGTGGAGGTACAAATGCATCTTTCAGCCTGGAAAGGGGGGTAGGGGTGACCATAGGGTGGGAGACGCTCCTTGGTTCTCCCCACGATAACCTAAAAAATCCAATTCCCCAGTACACTGCAGTGTTCTTAAACCCCTTGTGCGTGCCCCTGATTTTCATATTCATGAGGCTCCTGTCTGTATTAAAAAAAATAATAAAACCAAGACCCAGCATAACAGAAAAACTCGCCCATTCCTTTGACAGAGGATTTTCGGTTAATTTATGCAGGCCCCTATGCTCTTCAGCATTTTCCCCACTGGTTGCTAAGCAACCGTTTGAGTTACTGCGCATGCCTTTTTTTATGATAACTGTCATTATGAATATTTTTTAATTATACAGCTGGGACTGTGGATTAAAACAGCATATTGTCCCTCATTCTCAGCCACAGCTTCTAGCGTGCTTGCACACTCCCGGGCTCACCGTCCGAAATTTACATGGCAGTGATTTCTCTTTATTTATTTATTTTTTTGGCATGTCTGCCTTCACAAAGGAAGTAGAGACTGCATCGTAAGGGAAGAGAGATTTTTGTGAAAAAAATGACTCTCCCATTCCTCGTGAGCCGCCATTGATCTGAATAGGCCAAGTCAGATGTTAGCATCTTGAACCTAAATCACGAATATCTTTGTTCCCGTAGCCGCGCCTGCTCCTAATACTATAAGTGATGTTAAAAGCCTATAACGCTTTAGAGACTGTCTCTCAAAGTTATGAATTGCTAAGCATTTGCTGCTATTAAACGTGCTTTCAAATAAAGCTACCGCGGATTTGAGGGAGGGTCCCGCACTAATCCCAGACACAGGAGGCATCCGCACTTGCTAAATAGGTTAGTTTTTCTGCTGCCCAAGTGGCTCCGTGCGCACACGAGTGCAGTTAGGCGATCGGAAGGGGTTCCTCTGGCAAATAATAATAAAGGTACGTGTGGTTCACAGTGTGTAAGGTGCCCTAAAAGGAATCAGAAAAGAAAGACACAAAGGCTTTTCATTTTGAGTTTCCAGAGTATATTGTAACACACTATTTTCCAAATAGGGAGTTTGAAGACAAAGGCGTATGGAAATAAAGCCATTGTGTTGCTTTTTCCCCTACCAACTCAATTATTATTCATTTAAAAATGGAATTGTTGGTTGAATAGGACATTTTAAAGATTTCTATCAAAAAGCAGAGCCACGTTCCCTCTGAAGGAGGAACTCGCAGTGGACTTGCCGTATCCTGTGTGTGACAGAAGTGGGGATCCAATGGCATTTTCATGTGAGTTTGGAGTTAGCGCAAGGAGCATTCATCTCGAGTGCAGTCGTGGGACTTTTCTTGATTTAAAGGGCCCCGCGTCTGTAGGCACAGGATGCCGTTGGCTTTTTGGACATTTTCTGAAGAAACACTTGCCTCGGTAGCGTTTGATCGGATCTGTTTGTCTCTTCCACCCTACAGTTCAGGGCGGCAGCTCAGTGAAGTCTTCATTCAGTTACCTTCAAGGAAAGAATTGCCAGAATATTATGAATTAATTAGGAAGCCGGTGGATTTCAAAAAAATAAAGGTAGATATTTTGTTTACACACTTTGTAAAAAGGGTGAAGCCATTGAAATGACCACAGTCAGGACTGGGCAGGGGCATCCTGTCTGATGGCAGTGGACACCCCCTTCCCCCCCATCTAGGGCTTGTCACCAGAGTGGCGGGGAGATCCTCCGGCCTTTCCGTGTATTATGTGGAGAGCTCATACTGTATTATATTGCATTTTATTTAAGAAGTTTCAGATTTCTCCCCCCATCCTTTTGTGGTTCTTGTGTCCCATCCTGTGCTGTTCCTTCCCTCTTACAAGAAGGGACACCCCTGGGAGGGTGGTCTCTCTGAATGGCGCCCCCTGGAGTAGTTCACTCCCACCGACCCCCCCCCCCCCCCCCCCCCCCCCCCCCCGGCAGGGCCCCCTGCTGTGAAGACAAAAGGAAAATCAAATCAGGCTTTTTTTGATCAAGTAATGATTGTTTGCCTTTTTTTTTTTTCTTCTTTCCTCTCTTTTATCCAAAATTTGCATTAGGAAAGGATTCGTAATCACAAGTACCGGAGCCTGGGTGACCTGGAGAAAGATGTCATGCTTCTCTGTCACAATGCTCAGACGTTCAACTTGGAGGGATCCCAGGTGTGTCTTCAGTTGTCTGAAAAACGTGGGACCTTACCTGTGCTTCTGCGCTTTTAAGTGATAGGTTTCATTTCTCTGCTGTTTGAATCATTGCTACTCCCCCGGCAGAATCAAAAATGCGAAATAAAAGCCTACATCGTATGCTAGGATGTAAGTAAATTGAGGCTTTGGCGCTTTCAGGTTACGGCCAGCCTCTCCGTACCATAGCTATGCAAGCTCCTCCATGTGCTTCCCAGCAACGCTTGGTTCTAACTAGAGGAGGAATTCCGGGAAAACACTTAGCGTAATGCTTTAAAGGCCAGAAGTACAGGTTTTGCTTTTGTCGAGACTGTGTATTTGATTATATTCACCTTCGTTTTTCTGACCATAACCTTGCATCAGGAAGTGAAACTACTGTGATTAAAAAAAAAAAAAAATACATCTAGAGAAAAAAGAATCACTGCCTCTAATTGCTTGCAGAAAATGCTTATCAAGCCAGCTGCAATAAAGAACTCCCCTTGTCTACTGTAAGTGACACTCAGTTGATGAGAATAACCAGGGGGAGGATACTCTCACTTTAATTTCACCTCCGTTCCACTCCTTTTGTAGGCACCTTCCCCCCACCCCACCCCCGTCTTTATTTCCGGCCCAATGCTCTTGTATCATGAAGAAGGAAGGAGAGGTCCCTGTGTCTGCTACCCAGTGTCAGTGTCAAGCCACCAATAAGTTCCTTAAGCTTCTCTCTGGATCCTGCTTGTTTTCCACCCTCCTGTCCATTCCAGTCATGAAACTGGAGAGCCTGAGAGTCCTTGCACGGGCCTTTTCTGAAAAGACGGTACATTTCGAGGTTCAGAGTGGTGGTCTTTTAACCGAAACACTAGTTCCTGAGAGCACGCCTTCTGTGTTCGAGACGCTCTTGGATGAATGCTAAAGGGAAGAACCAGGACCCAGAGGGTAAACAGGGGTCAATAAGGATGTCTTCTGTGCATGACTACTTGCAGGCCCCGGGTAGGGTTTTGGGATCTTCATACCCCGCTGTGGCAGCTTGGTGCTGCCCCCGCAGGCCCCTTCCCGTGCCCCAGCCTCCCTGTCTGCCCGCGCCCCGTCTCGCACGTGAAGTAGAGTCACAAATGGCTTCCTTCTCAGTCCATCCTGGGGGCTAGCTGCACCCCTTCCCGGTCCCTGGGAACCTATGAATTTGACTGCTTGAGATGCCTCCTAGACAGGGCTCAGAGGGCACCTGTCGTCTTGTGACCGGCTTATGTTACTCAGCATCATGTCCTTGGCTTCATCCTCGTTGCAGCGGGCCAAAGAATCGGGTTTCTCCTTTTTGAGGCTGACGAATTCATTTTCCATAGATACTGCATTTTGTTCCCCCGTCGGTGGACCCTGGCTTGGTACCCCTCGGCGATCCAGAATCACTAGCGGTGCTGTGAAATGGGGTGCAGATCTCCCCGCGAGGCCTCGCTCTCCGCTCCCGCTATATACCGAGAGGCGGGGTGCTGGATCAGACAGTACTTCCTAGTTTTCAGGTGTTTGAGAAAAGGGACCATTTTTGAACTTCAGACCTTAGCGACTCCACGGGGCTGTGCTCAGGTCTGTGCAGACACTAAACAGGAAGTATTGATAGAGCAGTAGCAGCGGGTGCTGATAAGCCCCGAATCCAGAAGAGCCTCCGTTTTGTTGGGGGACGTGCACTTTATAGGAGGTCCCTTTTCCACAGTATCTGAGAGAACAATCCAAGCAAGAAATGCAGTTGGTGAAATACTCCTTTTGTTGTCAAAAATGAGAGGCTAGCTTACGGAAGCCCATGCTTCCCTAAGTCTATAGGCCCGTGCACGCGGACACACATGCACACGTGTGCGCGCGCACACACACACACACACACACACACACACAATTTCAACCACGAATGGACTTTTTTTTTTTCCAGAGGAATCCGTGGGCCTGTGCTTGAGCTTAGGGTTTCCCTGTTGGGTTTCCTGCAGGCACAGAAGCTAGGGCTGTTTCTAACAGGATTCATGGATAACGAAGCACGTGTGTTCCTCGAGGAGGAGAAGAGCGCGTTCTGGTTGAGGACCTCGGGTCCCCAGCTTGCGGTTTTTAACCAGCGCCTCTGTGACCCTTTAGATCTACGAAGACTCGATCGTCTTGCAGTCCGTGTTTAAGAGTGCCCGGCAGAAAATCGCCAAAGAGGAAGAGAGTGAGGACGACAGTAATGAAGAGGAGGAGGAGGAAGAGGAGGAGGAGTCCGAGTCGGAGGGTAAGCCCAGGCCTGTGCTTCCTACACTGCTTTGCCCTTGGCCAGCTGCATAGACGGTTCCACAGAGGCTAACATCACAGACGCTCGAGGCCAGCAGGTCTGGTTTCTATTCCGTGGTCTCCCGCGTCCTTGCTGGGCCACCTTGGGCAGTGGACGTAAGTAACCCTGCTCAAGGTCACTCTTCTTCTAAGACCCAGGAACCACAAACGCCTGCCGGGCACGCCGGGAGCTTAGCATAGGGCCAGCCTCCTAGCAAACGCTCACTGAATGCTGTCTTTGAAAAGTCGGCGTGAAATCCGTTTTCTGTCAACATTGCTCTTCATACCCCCTATCCGCGGTGTAACACAGTGGTCTTCTCCCCTGGGGGGACTGATGGAGCATTGATTCCTGGGCGCCACCCCCGGAGTTTCTGATTCTGTAACCTGTGTTGGGGCTTGCGAGCATTTCTAACTGGGCTGCCGGGCCCAGGACCAAGCACACTGTGAGAATCCGTGTCTTAGAAAGTAATTGTCAACGTAAGCTGGAAACGTGGTCCATCTTATCTGTCGTGGATCAAACACAGGCCCCGTCGGTATTTAAAATTCTGGTATTTTATACATCACGGATTTTTTTTTTTTTTTTTTTTTTGCGCATTTGGAGCTTTTCAAATACTGCATTAGGATATTTACCTGGATTACTGAGTTTTGGTGCCTTCAGAAATTTTTTAAATTAAGTTTTTAGTTACCTTAGAGTGTTATGTTAGTTTCAGGGGTACAATAGTGATTCACCAAATCTGTACCTTTCTCTGTGCCCTTCAGATGGGTACATCCCTCCATCCCCACCGCCTGTTTCCCCCATCCCGCCATCCCTGCTCTGGTAACTATAGAGAACAAACTGATGGTTAAGAGTCTGTTTCTTGGTTTGTCTCTTTTTCCTTGGCTCGTTTTTTTGGTGTCTTAAATTCCACATATGAGTGGGATCATATGGTCCCACTTGGGACCATTTGTCTTTCTCGGACTTATTTCATTCAGCGTAATATTCTAGCTCCATCCATGTTGTTGCAAATGGCAAAATTTCTTTTTTTGTGTGTGTGGTTGCCTACTATTACTCTGTGTGCACGCGCTGCTTTATCCATTCAGAAATTTTGCACCCAAGACCTCTTCTGTCTTAGCTTCATTGCAGCCGTGGTTGAGGACCCTTATATTTAGACAGGGTTAAGGCTGCCTTCAAAAGTCTGAACTTTCTTACCTAATTATGTCCTCACCCCATACCTCCTAAGTAATTAATCCCAGTAGCTTATGGTCTGCTATATGAAACAGTACAGGTAGACTTCAAATTCTTTTTTATTAGATTGGTTCTTGATTACATACTTAGTGCAGACAACTTGGAAAATATATATTTTTTTAAGAAAGGACAATTTGTAATGCCATTACCCGGTATACATTTAGCATTTTGAGAATTTGCCTTCCAGTTGTTTCTCTACCTGTTTTCTTTGTAAAGCACAGCACACTGTTTTTGCAGCCTAATTTTCTATATTATGAACATTTTCCCGTAGCAATGAGTGCCTTCAGACAGCAATATGTTACCATTCATTAATGAGTCTAACAAAACGTTATCAATCTCACTCTAAATACTGTCCTGAAAACGTCTACCCTGAAATCAGTGCAGACGTTTTTCAAACATCGGACGCATGCGTCCTGCCCCCCACTCTGGAGTTGCGATCTGTGTCAGCAGTGTGACGAGTGTCTGTGTCTCCACACCTACATCTGTTCTCAGTGTCTAACCTTTTCCAGTTCCATTCGGTTGCTCCCCGGTTCCGAGATCCCAGCATTTGATGCCTTAGGTCTACATAACAGACCTTAACAAGATCGCCCCTTATTTTAGAGCCATGTCTCTAATCCGCTTTCAGAGACCTGCCCTCTCACCCCTCGCGGTTTAGTTTCTCTGAGCTCTCCTGAGATGCAGTGTGTTAGCTTTCTGGGGCCGCTGTCATGAACCAACACAAACCAGTGGCTTAAACAACCCAAATGTATTACCCACAATTCCACAGGTTGCAGTGAGCGGTGGGTCTGTCTGGAGGCAGAAGGCGAGACCCGTATCCCACGCACCCTCCTCACGCTGCCTCTCTTTGACGCTCTCTTCTGCCTCCTCTTCTTTTTAAAACTGAGGGTGTAATTGACATCTTAGTTGCAGGTGTACAGCATACAGGTTTGATAGCTGAGTAGAGTGTAAAATGCTCACAGTAAACCTGGGCAATAGCCATCACCGCAAGGAGTTACGAATGTTTCCTTTTGCTGGGAACGTAGAAGATCTACCTTCTCAGCAACGGTCACATGCACAGAAGTAACTATAGTTACCACGCTCGACCGCGCCCCGGACTTACCGACGTCGTCCCTTTTGACCCCTTCCCTCACCACACCCCGCAACTTGCCTCAGGGGTTTTTGGTTTTATTTTTAGGAAATCACATTTAAGATCATACGGTTATTTATTTTGCTCATTTCACTTAGTGTAATGCCCTCTGGATCCATCAATGTTGCCACAAACAGCAGGATTTCATTATTTTTATGGCCGAATAATATTCCACTACACACACACACACACACACACACACACTTTCTTTATTCAGCCGTCTGTGGGCACTTAGTTTTCAGATCTTGACTCTAAGTGACGCTGCAGTGAACATGGGGGTTCACACATCTTTCTAACTTAGTGTTATGTTCTTCATGTAAATACCCACACGTGGAATTGCTGGATAATGTCCTTTTTTAAAAAATTGTTGAGGACCCTCTACTGTTTTCCATGGTGGCTGCACAAATTTGCATCCCCGCCAACAGGGTACAAGGGTCCCCTTTTCTCCACATCCTCACCCACACTCTTCTGGTCCTTTTGATACTAGCCATTTTGACGGGCGTGAGGTGATACCTCGTGGTTTCGAGCTCCCATTTCCCCGATGAAGAGAGACGTTGAGCGCCGTGTCGTGTACTTGTTGGCCGTCTGTGTATGTCTTTGGGAACGTGTCTATTCAAATTCTTGGCCCGTTTTGAACTGGCTTGCTTTGCTAATGAAGGTAGAAGGTCTTTACAGATGTTGAACGTCAGCTCCATAACAGAGATGATGGGCAGTTTTCTCCCATGCGGTCAGTTGCTTTTCCATTTCGTGGATGGTTTCCGTGGCCGTGCAGAGGCTTCTTCATCTGATACAGTCACACTTGTGTATTTTTGCTTTTGCCAGCAGTGATTTTTCGGAGCAGACACCGTAAGTCAAGATTAACGTCAAGGAGCGTCCTGCCTGTTTTCTTCTAGGAGTTTTACGGTTTTGGATCGTGTGCTCGTCTTTAATCCGTGTTGAAATAATTCTTGTCATGTGTAAGCTAGTGATCCAGTTTCATTTTCTGGCATGTGGCTGTCCTGTCCTGTTTTCCCAGTACCATTTCCTGAAGAGCCTGTCCCTTCACCATGGTATGATCTTGGCTCTGCTGTAAAGCGACCGTGTGTGTGCTTTATTTCTGGGTGCTCTGTTCTGTTGCACTGATCTCGTGTCTGGTTTTCATGCCAACACCATACTGTTTTGATTGCTCCAGCTTTGTAATATAGTTTGAAATCGCTGAGCGTGGTACCTCCAGCTTTGTTCTTTCTCAAGCTTGTTTGGCTACTCTGGACCTTTTATGGCTTGATTCAAGTTTTAGGGGATTGTTCCTTCAATTTCTGTGAAAAATGCCATTGGAATTTTGATAGATGGCATGGAATCTGCAGGTTGCTTTGGCTAGTATGGACTTGTTAACAATGCTGTTTCTTCCAGTTGGTAGCACTAATATTTTTTTCCATTTCTCTGTGGATGCTTCCCTTTGTTTCATTCACGTCTGATAGCTTTCAGCTTACAGGTCTTTCACCTCCTCAAGTTAAATTTATTCTTAGGTATTTTATTCTTTGTGAGGCAACTGTAAATAGAGTAGTTTTCTTGATATTTTCTGAGAGCTTGTTACTAGTGTGTATAAACACAAAAGATTTTAGCATATTGATTTTGTATCATTCCACTGAATTCTTCGATTGGCTCTAACATATTTTGAGTCATTGGGGGAATCTTTAGGGTGTTCTTTATATAAGATCTGCAAATGGTGACAGTTTTTCTTCTTCCTTTCCAACTTGGGTGCCTTTTCTTTTTCTTGCCTAACTGCTCACAGTAGGACTTCCAATACTGTGTTGAGTAAAAGTAGCAAGAGTGGGCATCCTTCTTTTTGTCCTGATCGTAGGGGAAAGGCTTTCAGATTTTCTCCATCGAGTATACTATTATTAGCTGTGGGCTTGTCCTCTATGGCCTCGAGTATGTTGACGTCTTGTCCCTCTATATGCACTTTGTTGAGAGTTTCTATCATAAATGAATGTTGAATTTTGTCAAATGCTTTTTCTACATCTATTGAGATGATCATGGTTTTTATCCTTTGTTTTGTTAATGTGACACATCATGTTGATTGATTGACTTATGGATGTAAACCATCCTTGCACGGAATACATCTCTCCTTTTTTTTTTTTTTTAAAGATTTTAAGTAATCTGTACACCTAACGTGGGACACCCACTTACCATCCCGGGATCAAGAGTTGCATGCTCTCCCGACTGAGCCCGCCAGGAGCCCTGGAGTAAATCCCTCTTGATTGTGGTATATGATCCTTTTAATGTGTAGTTCAATTTGTATTGCTAATACGTTGAGGACTTTTTGCATCTGTGCTCATCAGGGATAGTGGCCTTAATAGTCTTCCCTTGTAGCACCCTTGTCTGGTTTGCTACCAGGGTGATGCCGGCCTCAGAAAATGAGTTTGGAAGTGTTTCTTCTTCATTGTTCGAGTTCGAGAAGATTCTTCGTCATTCTCCCTTGAATGTCTGGGAGAGTTCCCCAGCGGAGCTGTCTGGTTGTGGACTTCCGTCGGTTGGGAGGTGTTTGATCACTGATTGATCTTCTAACCTAGTAACTGATCTGTTCGTATTTTCTATCTTTTTATGATTCAGTCTTGGTAGGTTGTATATCCTAGGAATTTATGTCCTCTAAGTCGTCAACAGTGTTGGCATATAGTTGTTCGTAGTGGTCTCTTCAGATCCTTTGTGTTTCAGTTGTAACTTCTCTTTCATTTCGGAGGTGAGACCTTTTTCTCTTGGTGAGTGTAGCTAAAGGTTTGTCAATTTTGTTTTAAAGAAACAGCTTTTAGTCTCATAGATCTTTTCTATTGTCTTTTTACTCTGTTTCACTTTTTTCTGCTCTGATCTTTATTAACTCCTTCTTTTTACTAACTTTGGACTTGTTTTGTTCTTTTAGTCCCTTGAGGTGTAAAGGTAGGTTGAGATTTTTCTTCTTTCTTGATGTAGCCTCTTAGAAGTGCTGTTGCTAAGTTTTGGTATTGTTTTCATTTTCATTTGTCTCAAAGTAATTTTTTTATTTCTCCTTTGATTTTTTTGTTGTTGACCCATTTGTGGTTCAGTAACATTTTTTAATCTCCATGTGTTTTAATTTACCAGTTTTTTTTTTAAGATTTTATTTATTTATTTGACAGAGAAAGAGACAGCCAGTGAGAGAGGGAACACAAGCAGGGGGAGTGGGAGAGGAAGAAGCAGGCTCCTAGTGGAGGAGCCCGATGTGGGGCTCGATCCCAGAATGCTGGGATCACGCCCTGAGCCAAAGGCAGATGCTTAACGACTGAGCCACCCAGGCGCCCCTTTACCAGTTTTCTTCTTATACTCAATTTCTGTTTTCATTCCATTGTGGTCAGAAAAGATGCTTTATATTTCAGTCTTTTTAAGTTTGTTAAGATTTGGTTTGTGGCCTCATGTCTGACTTATCCTGGAGATTATCCCACGTGCACTTAAGAATGTGTATTCTGTTTTTGGATGAAATGTTCGGTATGTATCTGTTAAGTCCCTCTGATCCAACATGTCACCTAAGACCTATGTTTCCTTCTTGCTTTTCTTTCGGGTTGATCTCTCCACTGATGTAACTGGAGTACTGAAGTCGTGTACTATTACTGTATTGCTGTCTCTTTATGTCCATTAGTATTTGCTTTATGTATACTGGTGTGCCTATGATGGTGCGTAAATAATCACAGATGTTTTATCCTCTTGGTGGATGGACCCATTCCTCATTACGTCATTCCTCATTACGTCATGCTCTTTTTCTTATTCCAGTCTCCTGTAAAAGTTTATTTTGTCTGATATAACTATAGCTGCCCCAGCTTTGTTTTGGTTTTGATTTGCATGGGATATCTTTCTCTATCCCTTCACTTTCAGTCTGTTTCTTTAGAGCTGAATGATTTTGTGGGCAGCATATAGATGGTTTTATTGAAATATTATTGACATACTGTATCCTGTTAGTTTCAGGTGTACATCATAGTGATTTGATATTTTTATATATTACAAACTGGTCCCCACACTAAGTCTAGTTGCCATCTGAATCCATAAAAAGTTATAACAGTATTATTGGCTATAGTCCCTATGCTGTCCATTGTATCTCTATCTAAGACTTTATAAATTGGAGTTTGTGAAGTCCCCTTCACCACTCCTCCCCACTCTGGTAACCAGTCATTTGTCTCTGAGTCTGTTTTGTTCATTTGTTTTTTTAGATTCCATATGTAAACATGTGAAATTACATGGCATTTGTCTTCTCCGCCTGACTTATTTCATTATATCCTCTCAATCTATCCATGTGGCAGCAAATGGCAAGATTTCATTCTTTTTTGTGGCTGAGTACTATTTCATTGTGTGTATAGATCACATCTATCACTGGATGCTTGGGTCACTTCTGTATCGTGGCTGTTGTAAATGATACGGAAATGAACAGAGGGGCACATCTATCGCTTTGAATTCGTGTTTTCCTTTTTCAGATCAATACCCAGAACTGGCATCGCTGGATCATGTGGTAGTACTACTTTTAATTTTTTACAGAATCTCCATTGTGTTTTCTCTAGGGGCTGCACAAACTGCCATTTCCACCAGCGGTGCAGGAGGCTTCCTTTGTCTTCTGCACCCTCGCCAGCACTTCTTTTCGATAATAGCCAATCTGACAGGTGTGCGGTGCTTTCTCATTGTGGTTTTGATTTCTATTTCCCTGACGACGAGTGATGTTGAGCCTCTTTTCATGTGCCTGTTGGCTGGCATCTTTGGGAAATGTCTATTCAAGTCCTCTACCCTTTTTTTTTTTTAATTGGGTTGTGTTTGTTATTAAGTTTTATGAGCTCTTTATATATTTTGGATATTAACCCCTCATTGGATGTATGACTTGCAAGTATCTGTAACATTCAGTAGGTTGTCTTTTCCTTTTGTTGATGGTTTCCTTCACTGTACAGAAGCTTTTTAGTATGATGTAGTCCATTTATTTTAGCTTTTGTTGCCATTGCCTGAAGCAACTAGTACCAAAAAAATACTAAAACTGATGTCCGCTTACTGTGTGTTTTCTTGTAGGAGTTTTATGGTTTCAGGTCTCACCTTTAACCTTTTATTGCATTTTGAATTTATTTTGTATTTGGTATAAGATAGTGGTCCAGTTTCACGTTTTTGCATGTAGCTGCCCCGTTTTCTCAGCACCATTTATTGGAGAGACTGTCTTTTCCCCGATTATATAGTCTTGCTTCCTTTGACCATATAAGCGTGGGTTTATTTCTGAGCCCTCTGTTCGGTTCCATTGCTCTGTGTGTCTGTTTTCACGCCGGTCCATGCTGTTTTCATTACTGTAGATCTGTAGTGTAGTTGGAAATGAGGGAGCTTGATACCTCTGGCTTTGTTCTTTCTCAAGATTGCTCTGGCTATTTGATGTCCTTGGTGGTTCTGTACAAATTTTAGCATTATTTGTTCCAGTTCTGTGGGAAAACGCCATTCACGTCATCGTGGGGATTGTACTGAATCTTTAGATTGCTGTGGATAGTATGGACATTTTAATAATCCTAAGCTTTCTAACCCACAAGCATGGTGTAACTTTCCACTATTCGTGTCCTCTTCAGTTTCTTTCATCGGTGTCTTAAAATGCTCAGAGTACAGGTCTTACATCTCCTTGGTTAAATTCATCCCTAGGTATTTTATTATTTCGGTGCAGTTGTAAGCAGGATTATTTTCTTCATTTCTCTGATAGCTCATTAGTCGTATATGGAAACAAAACATTTCTGTGTTAAGTTTGTATCCTCCTGGGGCGCCTGGGTGGCACAGCGGTTAAGCGTCTGCCTTCGGCTCAGGGCGTGATCCCGGCGTTATGGGATCGAGCCCCACATCAGGCTCCTCCACTATGAGCCTGCTTCTTCCTCTCTCACTCCCCCTGCTTGTGTTCCCTCTCTCGCTGGCTGTCTCTATCTCTGTCAAATAAATAAAAAAATCTTAAAAAAAAAAAGAAAAAAAAAAGTTTGTATCCTCCTACTTTGCCAAATTCATTGAATTCGTTCTAATAGTGTTTTGGTGCAGTGTTTAGGCTTTGCTAAATATGTCCTCTGTCAAAAGGGAGTTTTACTACTTTTCCAATGTGGACACCTTTTACTTCCTTTTCTTCAGTGACTGCTCAGGTTAGGACTTCCAATACTATGTTGAACAGAAGTGGCAAAAGTAGGCATCCTGACCTTGTTCCTGATCTTCGAGGAAGAGCTCTCGGTTTTTCACCATTTGAATATGCGGTTCGCTGTGGGGTTTTGTATAAGATCTTCATTATGTTGCAGTATGTTCCCTCTCTGCCTACTTTGTTGAGAATATCATAAAGGGCTGTTGATTTTATCACGTGTGTTTTTGGCATCTATTGAGAGATGATGTTTAGCCTTCGTTTTGTTACTGTGGTGCAGTACGTTGCTCTGTGGATTTGAACCATCCTGCATCCGTGAAATCCACTCGATTATGGCTGTGATCTTTTCACGCATTGTTGAATTCAGTTTGCTAACGTTTCGTTGTGAACTTCTGCATCTGTGTCCTTCATGTGCATTGGCCTGTATTTTCTCTTCTTGCGGTGTCTCTGTGTAATACTGGCCCCGTAAAATGAATTTGAAAACATTCCTCCTTCAATTTTTTGAATAACTTAAGGATGGTTGGTAGAATTCACCTGTAGAGTTTTCTGGTCCTGGACTTTGGTGGGTTTTGTTTTTTTTTTAAAGATTTCATTTATTTATTTAACAGAGATAGAGACAGCGAGAGAGGGAACACAGCAGGGGGAGTGGGAGAGGAAGAAGCAGGCTCATAGCGGAGGAGCCTGATGTGGGACTCGATCCCGTAACGCCGGGATCACGCCCTGAGCCGAAGGCAGACGCTCAACCGCTGTGCCACCCAGGCGTCCCCAGTTTTGTGGGTTTTTAAAATTACTGATTCAATTTAATTACTTGGATTTGCTCTATTCAGCTTTTCTATTTCTTCGTAATAGAGGCTTGGAAGATAGTTTCTAGGAATGGATCCGTTTTTTTTTCTGTTTTCCAATTTGTTGGCATATAAAAGTTTATAGTAGTTGCTTATGATCCTTTGCATTTCTGATTTTATTTAAGCCCTCGTTTGAGGAATCTGGCTAGAGGTTTATCAGTTTTATCATTTCAAACAATGCCCTTTTAGTTACATTGATGCATTCTATTTTTTTAGTCATAATTTCACTAATGTCCTCTCTGACTTCAGGCTACCTTTTTCTAGTTCTTTGTTTATTGGGGATTTTTCTTGTTTCTAGAGGTAGGCTTGGATTGGCGTGAACTTCCGTCTTAGAACTGCTTGTGTTGCATCCACAGATTTCGAAACCTTGCGTTTCCGTTTTCATTTGTGCCGGAGATTTTATTTCCTTTTTGATTTCTTTGTTGACTCATGGGTTGTTTAGAATGTTTAGTATCCACATCTTTGTGTTTTTTTCCAGTGTCCTCCTTGTAAGCAATTTCTAGTTTCATACTGTTGTAGTCAAAAATAAAAGGTGCTTTCCATGATTTCATTCTTAGATGTTTGGAGAACTGTTCTGTGGCCCAACATATCAGTCCTGGACAATGTTGCCTGCGCCCTTGAGAAGAATGTATCGTCTCCCGTGTTTGGATGGAATGTTCTCTAAACATGTGTTGACTTTATGTGATCTCATATGTCATTTAAGGCCATTCACTGATGTAAGTGAGGTAATAAGGTCCCCCCCTTTCTGCTATTGCTGTCCTTTTCTTCCCTTACATCCCTCATATTTGCTTCGTGTCATTTAGCTGTTTCGTGTTGGGTACGTACATGTTTATGAATGTTATTTCATCATCATAGCATGGTCTTTGTTTTAAAGTCTGTTTGGTCTAACTGTTGCTGCTCCAGATTTTAATTTGCTTGGACTGTTTTTCCATCCCTTCTCCTCCGGGGGGGTCTGTAGATCTGGAGGGAAGGCTCTTGTAGGCAGCAGAGAGTTGGGTCTTGTTTTTTTCTTTTTTAATCCATTCAGTCAACTGTCCTTTGATTGTCCTCTTTAGCCAATTTATATTTAAATGAACTATTGATAGCTATCTGCTCCCTGCCATTTTGTTCATTGCTTTTGGGAGTTTTTATGGTTTCTCTCCGCACCTTTGTTCGCTTACATCTCTTCATCTGTGGTTACATGACTCAGTTTAGTGGTAGCCATAGTTCTTTTGATCTTTTGTGTATTTATCCTAGGCTTCCGCTTTGTGTTGCCAGGAGACTTTTATAATACAGTCTATTTTAAGTTGTTAAAACTTAACATTTTCTAAGGCTCTACATTTTTAATCTCCCCTTTCCACCTTTTAGGATTTTTGTAAAGATTTTATTTGAGAGAGGGGGAGGGGCAGAGGGCGAAGCTTGATGTGAGACTTGATCCCAGGACCCCAAGGCAGATACTTAACCAACTGAGCCCCCGCTCCAGGTTTTATATTTTTAAAGTTACATCTTACATCTCTGTATATACTTGTGTATCTCAACTAGTTATTGTAGTTATGGTTACTTTCACCACTTTTGTCTTTTAACCTTCATACTAACTTCACAAGTGATCAGGTCACTACCTTCATTGTATATTTACCACTGTGATTTATTATTTGCACCTTTTGTTTTTTGCCGAAAAAGTCCCTGTAACACTTCTTATAGGGCCAGTTTGTGTCGATGAACTTTAGCTGTTGCTTGTCTGGAAAACATTTTTCTCCAATTCTGAATGACAGATGTGCCAGGTTCAGTGTTCCTGGTTGGCCCTCTTTTTTCCTTCGAGCATTCTGCATGTATCTGCCACTCCCTCCTAGTGTTTCTGCTGAGAAATCTGCTGCTACCCTTAGGGGGTTTCCGGTGTACTTTTCACGCTGCTCCAGTCGGGTTTCTGTCCGTCTTCTGTGGAACTCCCCTCCTGCAGCTTCCAGTTCGGCCTCTGCTTTCTTCAGCTGTGTGACTTTCATGGGCTACTTGTCAGTATTCTCTCCCTCTTGGTGGCAGTTCTCCGTGTTCCTCCAACCTCCTACCCAATTCACTGAGCACTTTTAGGGCCCTTATTTTCTATTCCTCGTCTGATAAAGTCCTTAAGAAAATGGAAGTGAAGGGTATACCTAACTAAGGTTTTCTCGTCCTCTTTCATTTGGAACACAGTCCTGTGTCTCTGTTCTCCTTGACTCTGCGTTGGTTTCATGCCTTAGTGAACCCACCACGTCTCTGACTCTTGAAGGAGTAGCCTCTTGGTGGAGATGACACTGCTTTACCCTGGCCCTCTCTCTTGGTTGTCTGTCTCACCGCTGTGATGGTCCAAGCAGCCTGTTTTGGGGGCCCCTGTAGTTAAGGTTGTGTCAAGGAGCAGTCATGGTCTCAAGGGGGCGGGTCTCCAGGAGCATCCCAGTTCAGGCTGCTTCGACTCCAGACCCTCAGGCAGCGGCTTGTCAAGTGTGCAAACATGCACAGGGCTGCTGGGGCCCAAGCAGAAGCCTGCTGGCCCCCGAGCCGGGCGACCTCAAGAGGGCCACGGGCTGGCAGTCATAACAACCCAGCGTGCCAGTGTGTGTAAGTACCGCCCTTTGGGAGACACCGACTCTCTGGAGTGTGGCAGAGGAAGAACTCAACACCCACCCTGTAAGGTCGCACGAAAGGGTTACCGTCTGTCCTTAGATGTGTGTTTCGTTAGAAGCTAGCCCCTCAGCCCGTCTGCGTGAAGATCAGTTGACACGTCTCTTTCACCACAGCGCTGGGGATCTTGGACTCTTGTCTTTAGCTGTACCCCGAGGGAGCGGGAGAGGCTAAACGGGGCACCAGAGGAGGGTACAACTCCTTTCCAGGAGTTAAACTGCTGTGAGGTAGAGGGAAAGTGCAAAGACGCCTCTATCCCTAGAGAGCACCCCAGCAGGCCCTCACATGTGTGTCCAATTTGGTGCCTGCCCCTTGGGGTGATGCTTTAACAAAACAAAGAAGCCTCGTTCACCGAAAGCCTAGGTGCTGCTTGGTCATTGTCTCTGTCCTGGGGCAAGAGACCCAGTTCTTAGCTATTAGAGCCCTGTGGGATTTGCGCATGGGAGACCTGTTGGTTCTCAAAGGTAGATGTTTTAGGGACTCCTCTATCAGGTTCAGGTCTTAAAAGTTGTTGGGGTACCCACTGTGGGGTTCAAACCCTTCACTCCTTGGGGAGAGTCTTCACATTTTGAGTTCCCTCCTAATCTTGGGTCGCCAGCCCCAGGGTGGGATTATAGTGAGTGTGTGTCTCAGCCTCTCCTACCTGGTGGATGGGTTTTCCTTATTTACCTGCTCTGTAGGAGTCACTCAGCTCCATTTTGGGTTTTTTTCCAAAGGAAATTGTTCTACAGGTAGCTGTAGATTGGGTGGGTCTTTGGGAGGTGAGTTCAGAATGTTCCTTTGTTGCCATCTTGAACCAGGAGCTCTGCTGCTTTTTGTAAGGACTCAGGGCTCGCCTGGTTCATCCAGGATTGTCATCATCCCTTTGGCCATGTCATGTCACATTTGGGGGATTAGGACAGGGACATCTCCAAGGGGCTGTTATTCTGCCTGCCACCCTTGATAATTAGCCCTTAAGGGTGGGGTCATAAAGCCTTAGGATGCTGTTTGCAGTGCTCCTCTGCTGGTCCAGTGTTTCAGCCAAGGTAGGCCTGGCAGGTAGGTTTTTTGGAGGCCCATGTCCATGGACACACAGAGCCTAGTAGCTTAAGAGCATCCCACCCTCCAAGGTGTGGCTAAATCATCTACTTGGAGAGAAATTTTCTTACCTTTTCTGCCGGTCTTCTGCCCTCTCACACCTTGAGTGGATTTTTCTGTACTCCAAATGTCAGGAAGTTCTCCACCTGTACAGATAGATACTTCGTTTTTTTTCATTGAGACTTTTTTTTTAAAGAGGCCTTTACATCTTTATGCCTTTCTATTAATAGGTCAACCTTTCCACCCCCCCATAGTTTCTTCTTTTCTCCAGTTACTCCACCCAAACAGCAGGCCCCTACCTTGCAAGTCCGCTATGCAGCAGACACTTGGGTACAAGGGACGGAAGCCAGACCAGGAGTACTATTTTGCATATTCAGATTTGCCCGCCTCTGCCGTGTTCGGGCGACGCAGAGGGCGTAGGCCGGTACTACAGGTCAGAACAGCTCTGAGCTCAACAGTGTTGTCAGCCTCTGCCTCCATGGAAGATTTCATTTTTGTAAATATTGTGGTGGGTTCCCCCACTTCACAAACGAAGTCTGTACTGGTCTCCGAGCTTCCTTCTGGAGCTATAATTCCCTCCAGACCAGTATCTAGGTGTCTCGAGGCCCGACCAACCTGAAATTCCAGTAGGACTGGTGTGAAGGAGAGCCCCGCATCCTCGCTGACTTCATCATCAAGTCCTAAAAAACGGTTTGCTGTGGACACCTATCCCAGAACAGTGCCGCAGAACAGATGTTCCTTGTACGCTGGGTTGCACGCCTACCTCTGTGGCCTTGGCACGATGAACTCTCCCACGTGTTTTTATTCTTTTGCTCAGAATAGCCCTGTGAAGGTGGACAGGGGTGCTGTCTTACTGACGGCTAATTTAACAGAACGCTGAGAAATTTGCCATATGGATATATAGTCACCAAACCTCCCCCAAATTCTGACAAATCTGTCAACAAAGAGGTTTACAGCAGCTTTGCTTATTATACTGGCAAAAAAAAGCTGGGAACTTCAGCACCCGTCACTAGAGGACTGGTTAAATCATTTAGCGTAGACCCTTGAGGCAGAACATTTTCAGGCCTTGGAAAGAATTAGGCAGGTAGACACTCATGGACAGAAGTGTCCCCCATAGGTGAGGAGGAAGGTAAGGTGGCTAATTGGGGCATGCCTAAAGCAAGTGAGTGTGCGCGCCGGAATTCTTTATATAATTATAGACCATCAGTTGTTTGTTCTTCAAATAATTGTGATTATTTCCAGAAACAATCAGGAGCTAGTAGAGATGGGGGAAAGAAAGTGTCCACAATCATTTCACTTTCCATTTTGTACCGTTCTGTGCTGTTAATAGTATCCCATTCAAGTCAACTAGAGTTATCCACACGGTAACACTGGCCTCTAAAAAAAAAAAAGGCTTTATACTTACATGTACTTTGTCCTGACAAAGTTCTATTGAATAAACACCCACAACCCTCCCCAAGTGAGAAAGGCAGCTCTGTGTCCTGCTGAGGAAGGTCCCCGTCCGACCACTCAGAGACCACAGAAAGGGACTCCGCCCGCTGCCTGGCAGGGGATATCACCCCCTGGTGTAGCCTGGTTGGGGTAACGATGTAATATACCTTCCTAACCAGGGTGGGTCTGTGAGGGAAGGCAGGTGCTAACGGGACAATGGAGAACAGGCATAAATTGAGAAGGTACTGGGCACTCCCGGTGACCTTTTCACTCCCTGGGGAAGGCCTTCCCCACGATTCCTCACTGCTGGTTTGTTTTTTTGTTGTAGCAAAATCTGTTAAGGTGAAAATCAAGCTCAATAAAAAAGACGAGAAGGGCCGGGACAAAGGCAAAGGCAAGAAAAGGCCGAATCGGGGAAAAGCCAAGCCTGTAGTGAGTGATTTCGACAGCGATGAGGAACAGGATGAAAATGTAAGTGGGACGGGCTTTGGCTGAAGCCCAGAAGCCCTCTCCGCTCCTTTCCTCTCGTGTAACTGCTTTATTATCCAGAAATGGAAATGTAAAGACTGGGGGAGATTTCGTTCCTGAGGGCTGTGAACTAAGCTGCCCGAGACAAAGAGTTCCGGGCTTTGGGTTGCTGCCTCTTTAACTGTCTCCACAAATGAGAAACGACTCAGTCGAGTTTCCGCTTCTCCTTTCTTACCTTCCCAGCACTTAGTTTTCTCGATGGCTGCTGCTTTTTAATTTTGAAAAATTCAGGAGCAGGGATGGAGCCAGGCCCTGAAATACTTCCCTTCCCCTGTGAGGTCATCTTTAGTGCTCGTGGGAGCCTCCGAGGAGAGCTGTCACTTGCCCTGTCACAGAAACCCAGGCCCAGGTTAGGTGTGTTTGGCTCCAGGTCGTAGAAGCAAATGGCAGAGGTTGGACTGAGACCCAAACAGTGTAACTGGGTTTAGCACGCAGTGCCCGGATGTGGACAAGGGCCAGTGGTCTCCATTTTATCCACTTTCCAGGAGACCTCAGGTTCCCTAGCACGACCCCCTCCCCCCCACGACTGAAAGAATTTACCATTTGAGTCTGTATGCTAGTCGGGTTTTCCTGCAGTGCGCTGCCATTTGGGTCTGATGGAAAACACTTGAGAATCCTTAATGCCACCCCACCCAGCCTTCACCCTTGGCCCAGACTTTTTCAAATACATTTAAAATGCTGTGTTTTCTTTAGACCTACCCGTGAGTAGACAGCGACTGCATTGTCCTTTTGACCTCTGGTGAATTTTCTAAACCCACAGTGCTAAAAATAAAAGTTACTAGCCTTGACCTTCTCGTGCCAGACAGTGGTACAGATGGTGGGTAGCGCTTTGGGACTCCCCGCCAGAAGCTCCCCTTTTTGAGCTGGGATTCCTCCCAAGTGTCCCGCCACCTTGCCACAGAATGCGGAGATGTGGGTTAGCCCTTTCCAAAATGTCATCTTTTTTCTACTTTGGCTCTGGAGGGTTTATTAGGTCTTTTTCCTATGTGTGATTTCATGCATTTTTATCCTATGTTTATTTTTAGGAACAGTCAGAAGCAAGTGGGACTGATGATGAGTGATCAGTATGGACCTTTTTTCCCCTCGGTAGAACTGAACTCCCTCCTCTCCTCTCTCATTTCTGCCCAGTGAGTTCATTTGTCCTATGGGCCCTGGGTTGTCTTTGTATCATCATCATCTATAAACTAGCTTTAGGATAGTGCCAGACAAACATATGATATCATGGTGTAAAAACACACGACACGCACATACACAAATATTTGTAACATATTGTGACCAAATGGGCCTCAAAGATTCAAAGATTAAAACAGACAAAGCTTTTGATGGAAAATATGTGGGTGGATAGTATATTTCTATGGGTGGGTCTAATTTGGTAACGGTTTGATTGTGCCTGGTTTTACCACCTGTTCAGATGAGAAGATTTTTTTGTCTTTTTGTAGCACTGATAACCAGGAGAAGCCATTAAAAGCCACTGGTTATTTTATTTTTCATCAGGCAATTTTCAAGGTTTTAATTTGTTCGGTATTTTTTTTTTTTTACACTGTGGTACATATAAGCAACTTTAATAGGTAATAAATGTACAGTAGTTAGACTTCACCTGCATAGACATTTTTCCATTTTATGCTCTATGATCTGAAAAAAAATGCTTTTTGAACTGTATAAGATTTATGTCTACTGTAAACATTGCTTAATTTTTTTTTGCTCTTGAGTTAAACAAAACAAAGTTCTGTTGAAAACGCTATTGAATATTGCAATCTAATCTATATAGTGTACTGGATGGCTTCTTTTATCCACCTGATCTCCTATGTTACCGGTGTGTATCGTCTCCTTCTCCCTAAAGTGTACTTAATCTTTGCTTTCTTTGCACAATGTCTTTGGTTGCAAGTCATAAGCCTGAGGCAAATAAAATTCCAGTAATTTCCAAGAATGTGGTGTTGGTGCTTTCCTAATAAAGAGATAATTTAGCTCAGCAAACACTGCCTCTTGTGTTTTGAGTTCTAGGGAATTGCATCCCTGGTGCCTGAGTGAAGGTCTCCTGCAGAGGGCTGGATAGGCTCTGGCTACGGCATGCTTGGTAGGAAAAAAAAGAAAAAAGACGGAGAGCACCAGTCTCCTGGAACGAATCAGGTTTGCCACAAAGGAGAGGAGTCCAGAACTTTTACGATTTTAATCTCAAGCACCAGGAGACATGTGGCCAGGGACCCAGCCACCCTAAGCCCCTGCTCCACCTTTTCTAGTGCTTTAAATTGTTTACGCGCCAGCTCATCTCTATGGTAACACAGATTTATAGTGTGCTATAATATGGTACATAACAAATCTGTATTAATATCTTTTTGATTTTGAAAGATTTCACAAGTGCTCAAGAGAAAGATGGGTTCCATGCACGCCTGTGCTCTCCTACCAAGGCCCAACAACGATTAATACTTTGTCCTCCTGCTCTTTACATTAAACCATTTTGAAATTAAGTCCCAGACATCATGACACTTCACCCCGAAATACTTCAGCACGAACCTCCCTACAATTCAAGCCATCTCTCTGGCTCCCACAATCCTACTTTCACACCGAAGGGAATTAACAGTAGTTTCCTAGTATCACCTGTGTCATCACAGTCATGTTCCCCAACTGTCCCACATCTGTCTTGCATTTATTTGTTTTGAAAATTTTCAAAGGCGGATAGCACCCTCTTCCTTATGGAACTCGTGACTGCAGGGACCAAAGTGGAAAAGTTTTCTCTCCTCTCTAATGGGTGGATGAAAACATCCTTCCCTAGAATCGCCCAGGGAGAATGCCACAATTCTGGCTTTCCTAACATGAAGAATCCCCGCGGCATCCTACTTCAAATCTTGTAGGAAATTGGACCCACGCCAAACGCAGCCTCCTGAGACCCTCCCTAAGTGTCCACTCTCCTGTCCGCATTTCCAGTTAGCCTAGGCATCACAGAGTGTGTTGAGTTTCCTCTTACCCTTTGTCGAGTTTGCTGACCACAATAGGCTTGGGGCTCCCCAGTGAGGGGGAACTGGATTAGAGTTTGTGATTGAATGGTTTGGTTTCAGCTCAAAGAGGAGAGTCCTGTTGCACTGCTACCCTCCGTTTCCTCTACTTCATGTACACGTTGGACTCTCTTCTCAACCTTGGAGGCACTGCTGTCATAAAGCCATCCAAGCCACTGCCTTTGTGACTCAGGCTTTCCACCGTGGAAGAATGTTCTCGCAGTCTGATCGCGCGGTCTGCGGTGTGGCGTTCTCCCGGGCCCTAGCAGACAGGAGAGGCGGCAGGGAGAGGGAGCGCCCGTGAGCGAGACGCAGGCCAACCTGCACGGGGCTGCCGCCTATTTGTATCCTCCTCGGCCCGGCCTTTTCGTTGAGCTCGAGTAGCCGAGCCCACGAGGCAGCCATAGTTCTTACCAAGGTCCCGGTTTACTAGGAATGTAGGAAGGAAGCTGAGAGTCTAGGCCCATCTACTGGATCCCTTCATGGGTGTATTTAATTATAGGAACGCTGTGAAGAAGGCACAGTTCTCGTTCCCTTTTTGCAAGGAAGGATCATGCAACCAAGAGACCAAATAGCTGTGGCCAGTGCACCAAAGCTGAATCTGGAAGCGAGACTTGCGGCTCCGGGGCCCACGTTCCGTGCGGCGGGGGAGGCGCGGCTCTGGTCTCGTGGATAAACCCAGGCGTGCATTTGCTCTGCGCTTGCAGCCACAACCCTGCTTCCCCGTCAGTCCTGGCTCAGGACTCTCCTCCCAGACCCAAGGTCCTGGGCTGGGCTCCTCTGCTACCCTGGCTCTCCCTGCTCAGTGACAAGCCACTCCCCGAGGACCAGAACCTCGTCCGGGAGACCCCAGCTGCGGCGGGAGACCCGGCGGCCGTGGACCGCGCTTCCGCCCCCCGGGGGACCCGGATGCGAGCTCCGGGTGGAAGAGCACCGCTGGGTCCGCCATATTGTTCAACTCTACCGTTTCGCTCCTGGGGAGCGACAGGCGGCCACATGGAACGCGGTCTTGATTTCTGTCATTGGTACCGGTGTACACATCCGTCACGCAACTGTCACTGTAGTCCAATCAACCTAAACCGGAGTAAGGGGAAAGGCCGAACGCTTCCTCCCTCTCTCCGGGACAGAGCTCTTCTGTCATCCGCATCTACAAGGAAGCAACCTTCATTCGTCCTTGACCTGCACCTCATCAGGACTGAGCAGGTGTAATACTTGCGGAAATGGTTTTGGTCTGCTGAGCGAAAGACAGAGACCTAGTCTCCCCTCCTGAATAAAGGTGGTCCCCGTGAGACCTATATCAACAGTCTTACTCTACAGACATCCCGGAAGCGTAGCTCAGTCTATCCGTCTTCTCAAATGTACTAAAGAGCTACATCAAGCCCGATAAAACACAACTGCTGTCCGTGCTCAGATACACTGTCACCGCGTGTGAATCACAGGGTTTCAATCTCTGCTGTGCGCAGCGAGAGCTGATCAAAGACGATGGGAGCGCAGCGTGAGAGACGACACGGACAGGTCTGGAACTGCTAGAGGGATGTCCGGGTGAGTGGTAGCCATCACTGCTGTGGTTTGGGACGGCAGACTTAATGGAAAGTCGAAGGGACATGTTCTGAATGACTGAGCCTTTTAGGTAAGAAGGCATCCGTATTCTGCATCACTTTCAGTAAGGATTTTCTAAAGGGATTTTCTAAATTGCACAAGGCAAAACAACCAAGAGTATGGGGAAACCAGCTTCCTGTTTATAAACACTGGGAGGTTTATTGTGCACAAGAAAGAGGCCTTTGTGAACCCAAGTACCGTTATGAAGCAAGGCTCACTGTGGGATTTTAAGCTTCAAAGAGAATGGATGCATAGTCCCTCCAGCAAACAGATGTGTTTTCTAAATTCTCTTGTAAACGCTTTAATTAAAGTCCATTACAAAATGGACATGGGCCCACCACAACTAGTGAAATAATACCAAAAAAAAAAAAAAAAAATTAGAAATCACCCCTCACCAGGCAGTCAGCTTTAATAGCCTGCTGTGGTTATTTCTGTCCCTTTCTTCTTGGTCACACAAACACACAGAATCATGTCTGTCATCAGAGGCCAGGTCCCCGGCTATCACCAACATCACCTGCCAGTAGGACGAGCTGACTGTACTGCTTGCTGAAGTAAGGGAGAGTACCCCCTTGATGGGGCTTTGGTTGGTTGAGAAGAAAGGTCAAGGTTGGACTTAATTGAAATTTGATTTAAGGTATGGCTTTCAATGTGGGAATTTGTTTAGAATTGCATAAAGAGCATGATAGGATAATTTAGGATTGGGGGAATAGTAAAGCAAGGATTTTGGGTGGAGAGTCAAAAGGGTCTTAAAGCATTAAGTATCAGTTTTGGTGCTTTTTCAAAGAGTTCATGTGTCCTTCAGGAAGTTCATGTAATGAACAATAGTAATTTGGGCAAGAGTGTCCTTGAATACTAAAATTGTTCTAATGACACAATGGAATTATAAAGTCATTTTAATGTAGATAGTAAGCTGTGGGGGAGTGGTAAATGTTCCTGTTTTTCATTCTTCTTTTTTAAGTACCATACTGCTCCCTGCACCTTGCCTTATTTTCTTCCAAGTCAACATTTTTAATTTTTTTCTATGTTAAAAGATCATTTCTTTTTCCTGTTCATTTTAAAAGCAATATATGCACATGGTAGAAAATGTGGCAAGTAAGGGAGGTTCAAAGGAGGAAATCACCGATAGCCTATCAACCAGAGAGAAGCCCTTGAACTTCCGTGTTCCTTGGCTGGCATTTCAGGAGCTGAGGAGTCCTCTCTCCCATTCACACAACAAGAAAGAAGCTGGACACACGGAAAATCAACCGCTCCTCTTAGATGTACCAGAGAACTGAAGTCACAGGGCAAACCACTGCCCCCGAAAGTGAGGACCTAGGCCGACAGAGAGACTCACCGCTGGGTTCTCTGGAGCAGAAGGCCAAAGGCTGCCTCGGAAAACCTAATCCGTAACTAACAAATTACCGGAGGCTCGGTGTGGACAAGTTTGAGAGTTAGAATCATCAGGGGATCCAATGTCAGGAGGGGCCCCACACTCTCATGGCTTTTACCTCCAGGAGCCTATCACATTTTCACAGTGACGACAGGAGATGGGAGCATCAGTCTTGGAGCACGAAGAGAGGGAAAGTAGCTGTTTTTAAATATACCCAGAATATTCGGTTCTTTTTAACAAGGCCTGTCCTCCCTGGAGCTGTTTTACCAGAGCCTAACCAATGTGGAAGAAGGGAAATACCCACCTCTAGTATCCTCTAGCCTTTGCAACTCTCCTAAGGGGGAAAAGCAATCTGGGAAGCCCCTTGAAGGTCAGAGCCCCAGGGGCACAGGTGCTCTACGAGACTGGGACCCGACCAGGGGCTGGAGAACAAGGCTCCCCCCCCAACACCTCCCCGCACCGTTAAGGCTGACAGCTGCCGTACAGAAGTGGAGCAGTGCGGCCGCAAACACTATGCATCTCAGCTGGTATTGTTAACGTCGCTGGGAAACCCAAAGATAACACAGGAGACCGAAACACAAGGACACCAGAGGGAAGTTCAGCCCTGACACCTACAGCTCCAGCAAACAACGAACACAGCC
This sequence comes from Ursus arctos, assembly GCF_023065955.2. NCBI lineage: Eukaryota > Metazoa > Chordata > Mammalia > Carnivora > Ursidae > Ursus > Ursus arctos. Next base: position 7,895,517 of record NW_026623019.1, on the reverse strand, counting down.
TCACCCCCGGCCAGATAAACCTACAGTGTCACGCTAAGGCCTGTCTACCTAGTATATGAATATTTAAAATCTCACACTGAGGCCTATTTACCTAGTACATTTTTTTCCCACCTAGTACATTGTATCCCACTCACAACAAGAAATGACAAGGCACACTAAAACACACACACATACACACAAAAACGCATTTTGAAAAGACAGAATCAGAAGGACACCAGATGGCGAAGAGGTTGGAATTATCAGATGGAATTTAAAACAACTAATTAATATGGTAAGGGTGCTCCTGGAAAAAGTGGAAAACATGCAAGAATATGGGTAATGTAAGCAGAGAGATGGAAATTCAAAGAATCAAAAGGAAACACTAGAAATTAATTAATTTTAAAAAACACTATCAGAAATGAAGACTATCTTAGACAGACTCATTCATAGACCGGTCACAGCCATGGAAAAGATCACTGAGCTTGAAGAAGTGTCAATAGCAACTTTCAAAATTGAAATCCAAAGAGGAAACAAGAATAAAACAGCATCCAAGAGCTATGAGACAATTACAAAAGATGTACCATACGCATAATGGGAATGCCAGAAGGAAAAGAGAAAAAGGAACGGAAGAGATATTCAAAGCAATAATGACTGAGAATGTCCCAAAACATGACAGACACCAAATGACAGATCCAGGAAACTTAAAGAAAATGGTGGGAATGCAAACTGGGGCTGTCACTCTGGAAAACAGAACAGAGTTTCCTCAATAAGCTAAAAATAGAGCTACCCTACAATCCAGCAATTGCACTACTAGGTATTTATCCAAAGGATACAAACATAGTGATTCGAAGGGGCACACGTAGCCCGATGTTTAGAGCGACAATGTCCACAATAGCCAAACTATGGGAAGAGCCCAGATGTCCCTCAACAGATGATTGGATAAAGAGGATGTGGTATACATATGCAGTGGAATATTAAACATCAAAAAGAATGAAATCTTGCCATTTGCAACTCCACGGGGGGAACTAGAGAGTATTGTACTAAGCAAAACAAGTCAGAGAGACAAATACCATATGATTTCATGTATATGTGGAATTTAAGAAACAAAACAGATGAACATAGGGGAAGGGAAGGAAAAATAAGATAAAAAACAGGGAGGCAAACCATAAGAGACTCTTAACTATAAGAAACAAACTGAGGGTTGCTGGAGCGGAGGTGGATGGGGGGATGGGGTAACTGGGTGATGGGCAGTAAGGAGGGTGCTTAATGTGATGAGCACTGGGTGTTATATGCAATTGATGAATCACTGTATTCTACTCCTGAAACTAACAACACACTATATGTTAACTAAATTGAATTTAGATTAAAAATCTAAAAAGAAGGGGCGCCTGGGTGGCACAGCGGTTGAGCGTCTGCCTTCGGCTCAGGGCGTGATCCCGGTGTTATGGGAAGAAGCCTGCTTCTTCCTCTCCCACTCCCCTGCTTGTGTTCCCTCTCTCGCTGGCTGTCTCTATCTCTGTCAAATAAATAAATAAAATCTTTAAAAAAAAATCTAAAAAGAAGAAAACCAAGCAGGTTAAATTAAAAACAAAAAATCTACACTTAGGCATATCCTATTCAAACTGCAGAAAATTAAAGAGAAGAAAATCTTGAAAAAGCCAGCATGTGTGTGGTGGTATAGTGTTATCTGAAAGGGGATTTGCCTTAGTTGTAAATGTAAACTGTAGGGCAACCAATGGGAAAAAAGGAAAATATATATATTTTACATATATATACACACCATATAAATATGCTGAGAGGGGAAAAAAATGGAATCATACAAAATACTCAATTAAAACCAAAGTAGGTAAAGAAAGACAAAAACCAAAACAAACAAAACCAAAAAAAAAAAAAAAAAAAGGCACCAAAAACCCAAAATAGAACAAAGGCAACAAATAGAAAATGGTAACAAATACTGTAGCTATTAATCCAAATATATCATTAATCACTTAAAATGTCAATAGTGTAAATATACCAATTAAAAGACAGATACTGTCACAGTGAATCACAAAACAAGACCCAACTCAATGCTGGCATTGAAAAAGGGTTTCTTGTAGACAAAGCACATGAAGACTGAAAGTAAAGAGATAGAAAAAGATACCTCAAGCTCACACTAATGAAGAGAAAGATGGAGCAACTATAATATCGTACGAAGTAGACTTCAGAGCAAGGAAAATTATCAGAGATACAGGGTCATTACATGATTAGGGTGTCTGTTCTCCAGAGACAATCACTTTGGGGTGGGGGGGAGAACATGAATGGGGGGAGGGGCAAAAGGAGAGGGAGAGAGAGAATCTTAAGTAGGCTCCACACTCAGCAAAGAACCAGACTTGGGGCTTGATCTCATAACCTTGAGTTCACGACTGGAGTTGAAATCAAGAGCTGGACGCTTAACCGACTGCACCACCCAGGCGTCCCCCCCAGAGAGAATCACTCTTAAAATTTTATTTCCTTTACATGTTCTCCCATGTACTTCACCTAGACTTAAGATACAATTTACACACAATAAAATTGGACCATTTTAAAAGTAGAGCTTTGGCAATTATATGCAATAATGTAGACATCTCCACAATCAAGATATAAAACATTTTTATTTATTAGCTTAAAATTTTCCTCATACCCCTTTGTGGTCAATTTCTTCCCCTGACCCTCAGACTTAGGAAACCACTGATCTCCCTTCTGTCACTATAGTATTGCCTTTTTTACAATCTCATATAAACAGGACGTATGTTATGTGGTCTTTTGTGTTTGATTTCTTTCAGTTACCATAATATTTTTGAGATTCATTTATGTTAAATATGTGTTTTTTGCCTTTTTATTACTGAGTGCTATTCCATTATATGACTGTCTCACGATTTGTTTAGCCATTCACTACGCGGTAGACATTTTGGGTTATTTCCAGCTCTTGGCTATCACAAATAAGGCTGCTGTAAACACTGAGGTACAAATATTTGTGTCGACATGTTTTTAAGCCTCTTAGGTGAATACTGACGAATAAGATTGTTGGATTCTATGTAAGGATTTAACTTTATAAGGTAATAGCAACTGGCTATCTGTATGAGGAAAAATAAATGTATAAACTCTTATGCCTCATACCATACACAAAAATTAACTGAAAATGAATCAAAATGCATGTTAAATATCTGAGCTAAAATATTATATTTTTAATAGAAAATACAGGAGAAAATCTTCATGATTTTGGTTTAGACAAAGATTTCTTAAACGGGACACACAAAAAAAGCATGAACCACAAAAGAAAATATTGAGAAAACAGAGTTCTTCAAAATTAAAAAAATTTTCTCTTTGAAAAACACAGTATAATGACAAGGTGTGGTACCTGGTGGCTGTCGGTTGAGTGTCCGACTCTTGATTTTGGCTCAGGTCATGATCTCAGGGTCCCGAGATCAAGCCCTGTGTCAGGCTCTGCACTAACCTGGGAGCCTGCTTGAGATTTTCTCTCCCTCCTTTTCCCTCTACCCCTCCCATTGCCCCCCCAACTCACTTGCTCTCTCTCAAAAAAAAAAAAAAAAAAAAAAAAAAGACAAGCTAAGCCATAAAGTAGGAGAAAATATTTGCAAGCAGATATCTGAAAAAGAACTCATTCAAGGAATAGGTATAAAGATCTCTTACCAGTCATTAAAAACACAAACTATCCAATAGAAAAGTGGGCAAAATATTTGAACAGACACTTCACAAGATATATGAATGCTCAATAAGAACATGAAAGAATGAAACAAGATGCTCAATATCTCGCATCATTAAAGAAAAGCAAAATAAAACTACAATGAAATACCACGACACACCCACTAGAGTGGCTGAAATTAAAGACTGACAGTGGGAAGTGCTGACACAATGTGGAGCACCTGGAACTCACGCATTGCTGGTACGAAGGCAAAATGCTATCACCACTTTGATTTTTTTTTTTTTTTAAGATTTATTAATGGAGAGAGAGCAAAGAGGGTGGGTGGGTGGGGGTCAGAGGCAGAGAGGGAGAAGGAGAAACTTAAGCAGACTCTGCATGGAACACAGAGCCTGACTCGGGGCTGGATCTCAAGATCTTGAGATCATGACCTGAGATGAAACCAAGAGTTGAGCACTCAATCGACTGTACCACCCAGGCGCCCCAACACTCATGCTTTTCAATAGCCGTAGGATCTCCCAGTGACTGTCATCATTTAGGTGACATTTACTCTCTGACAGACATTTGAGTTGCTACCAGTTGGAGGTTTTTTTGCTTTGCGTTTTGTATTGTTTTGTTTTAGCCATTATCAATAATTCTAGAAAATCATTAAACACACTCTATAATTATTTTCTCTCTTTTCAAAAACAAATTAGCAAAACTACATTTAAGTCACTGCTGAAAACATTTCCCTTCCAATTACACGGGACTTTAATAACAAACAAACAAACAAAAAACCTAAAGTTGATTGCTTTCTTTCTCAGTCATGTTTATGCTTGATCTGTTAAACCAAACATACTAGGCACTTATTTTCATAACAACAATACTTCCACCTTCTTTTTAAGAGATGCTTATGCTCCATAATTTAGTTGCATTAGGAAAGGGCTTTTTTTTGAAAGGTCTTCAGAAAGCAAAGTGCCCACATGTGCCCCTGTCACTAAATTTTGTAAAACAGGGCTTTTCTGGACGCTGTAAGACAAAGTTCGGGAACTACAGGGGTGTGAGGTCTAGCTCTGTGCCAGACCCCTGTGCTGACAGGAATCTCAACACAAGATCATTCTCCACTGTTGGGCTACTGAAGAAATATTCTCAGCCTGGTAAGCCCTCGGGGAAGCTGGTTCATAAGGGTGATAACTAGCTGTAAATCACCTCTCTGTAGTGAGGCTATGGGTTTAATGTTTGCTGAGGTTTAACAGAAATACCACGTTTTTCTCTAAGTAGGTTTGGCATGTGGGATATTTGGAGTGTGACCCCAAGGGTAAAATTCACCAAAGAAGGGCAGCCTGATAGTAATAATTCACATTCCAATAAGTCCAGAGAATTCATATTTATTCTAGCATTTTTTTAGGCTGGTTGATTTGGAGAAGTGATACAACTTCATTTAAGAGCCTTTTAATATCAAAATGTGTATGGAATCAAAAATGACCCTGAATCGCCAACACAATCTTGAGAAAGAAGAACAAAGCTGAAAGTATCACAATCCCAGATTTCAAGTGATCCTACGAAGCTATTATAATCACTACAAGTATGGGACTTGCACTAAAAAAAAAACTATATACATCAACAGAACAGAATACAGAGCTCAGAAATAAACCCACACTTTTTTGGCCAATTAATCTATTACAAAGGAGGCAAGAGTATACAGTGGGGAAAAGACAGTCTCTTCAATAAATGATGTTGGGAAAACTGGACAGCTATATGTAAAGAATGAAACTGGACCACTGTCTCACACTGTACACAAAAATTGAAGATAATAAATAAAAAAAAACTCAAAATGGGTAAAACACCTAAATATGAGACCTAAAACCAGAAAACTCCTAGAAGAAAACATAGGCAGTAATCTCTTGGACATGGGCCTTAGCAACATTTTTCTAGATATGTCTCCTCAGGCAAGGGAAGCAAAAGCAAACATGAACTATTGGCACTACAGCAAAATAAAAACCTTTTGCACAGCAAAGGAAACCATCAACAAAACAAAAAGGTAACCTACCAAATGAGAGAAGATATTTGCTAACCACATATACGATAAGGGGTTAATATCCAATATATATGAAGAACTTATACAGCTCGATACCAAAAAACACTCAGATTAAAAAATGGGCAGGAGACATGAACAGACATTTCTCCAAAGAAGACATCCAGGTGGCCAAGAGACCCAGGAAGAGATGCTCAGCATCACTATCAGGGAAACGCAGATAAAACCGCAATGAGATACCAGACCTATCAGAGAGACTAGAGTCAAAAAGACAAGAAATAACAAGTGTTGGTGAGGATGCGGAGAAAAAGTAACACTTATGCAATGGTGGTGGGAACACAAACTGGGGAAGCCACTGTGGAAAACAGTATGGAGGTTCCTCAAAAAGTTAAAAACAGGTCTCATAGAAGCCAGCAATCCCACTACTGTATATTTACCCAAAGAATTTGAAAACAGGAATTCAAAAAGATACATGCACCCTATGTTTACTGCAGCATTATTTCCAATAGCCGAGATATGGAAGCAACCCAAGTGTCCTTCCATAGAAGATGTGGGGGGTGTGTGTGTATATAAAATATACATATGGACTATTACTCAGCCATAAAAAGAATGAGAGCTTGCCATCAGCAACAACACAGACGGACCTAGAAAATATCATGCTAAGTGAAGTAAGTCAGAAAGACAAATACCATATGATTTCACTTATATGTGGAATGTGAAAAATAAAACAAATGAACAAACAAAAGCAGAACGAGACCCACAGATACACTGAATTCATGGTAGCCAGAGGGGCAGGGGGTAGGAAGATGGGCCAAATGGGTGAAGGGCCATGGGAGGTACAGGCTTCCAGCTAGGGAGTAAGCCAAGTCACGGGAATAAAAGGCACAGCATAGGGAACAGTCAAGGTAACGGTGATAGCGTTACGTGGTGACAGATGGCAGCTCTACCTGTGTGAGCACAGCCTAATGTATAGACTTGTCACCTTGCTATGTTGTACAGCTGAAACTGGTGTAACAAGTGTCAACTATATTTCAATAAGAATAAATTTTAAAAGAGATTTCAATATTACACTGACTCAAGCACGGGCCCCCTATATAAGTACTACTTCTAGAAAAGAACCAGCCTAACGATGTCAAAAGTCACCACATACGGTTTCTTTGTCCTACGGCAGTGTGAAGGGACTGTCCTATATTTGCAGGGCATGACGTACTTGAGGTGTCTAATTCTGAGCACACTTTCCTTCAATATAAATCAGCCCATATGACCTCGTAGAATTTCTACGGACTCACTAGCAACATTTCTGAGAGTGTGAGTCCTCAATAAACAGCCTAAGTAGGAAAAATTTCCCTCAAGTTGGACACGGTTTCCACTGCTTTCAACGTGCATTCCCACTTTTCAGCTGTAACTTTGCTTTGATGACCTTCCTTTATAAAACACACGGGGGTATCCCATGCCAGGTCCTATGCTCAGTGAGGGCGAGAATATCAGGAAGAGTAAAACCCTAGTACCTGTTTGTGTCTCCCCTACAACCAGGACCCCTCCCTGGCCACTCTGCTACCTTCACTCCTTGCTCCATGGCCAATGATCTTACTGAAAGACCACCCAGTGTAACGGCTAGCCAGTGGGGCCTCATCACGTACTGAGCGCCAGGCTCAGTGGCCGCTTTCTAAGGCTGAGCAAGAGCCAACCACGGCCTCTCTTCTGTTGCACGATGGATAAGAATCACAACTTGGACCTGGTTCTAAGTTGTTTTACTGTTTATTCCCAAACCAGCAAGCAAACAGCACAAAGGTTATACACCACATAAAGATACCAACACATGAACGCACCCCCCTTTGGCCTCCTTTAGCGGCTCAGGGAGGCGTATCCAAAGTTCTGTGCTCAATGCAGCCAATGCAAAGTGAGGAGCCCACCGAGCAGAACACGTCTAGTCCCCACCGGTCCTAGAGGATTTGCTATTAACTAGAGATATCCCACGTGCTTAACAAGCAGATAGCATTATGTATTTTTGTCAAAGCTAAAATTTATATGTTTTTACACCTGTAAAAGACACATCAATGTTTTTTCATCTATGATGTCATAATCTTGTTTGGCAGCAATTTTCCCTTTTTAGAGAGAAAATCATAATGCATCTACAATTGATGATGTCTTAGCATCAATAAAATATTCTGTATTTTTTCCTTTCCTTCACACACATCATACGTAGCAAAGTTACGTACACTCTTCTTCATTTTTTCCACTTCATTTATTTTGGAGAGCATTCATATCAGTGCATAAAGAATTGCCTTATTCTTTCTAACCACTGCATGTACATTCCATTATGTTGTTATTAGAACTTATCTAAGCAGTTCCGTATTGATGGGACATTCTGGTTGTTTCTAGACTGTGTTTATTTATTGTTGCCAAGAGTGATGAATGCTATGAGAAGGGTGGGAGCCAGATGCTGTGGATGGAACTTGAAGGTTTTGTGGAGGACATGAAATTAGGTGTGAGACCCAAGAGACATAGAGATGAGACAAGTCAAACTGCTCTTGGAATTTTCGTCTGGGTAGGCCATGAGCAAGCCACCCGCCGCCATCTTCCATTGGTAGGGTGTGCTTAGAATATGCAGATTTCAAATACTTCACAAGGAATGTCTGCCCTTAAGCTTCTTTTACTCGCCGAACCCCCCCCCCCTTTAGTGATCCTGGAAAATTAACGTCCATCTCCCTGTCCTGAAAGGGTCTTGGAAATAGTCGTTAGAGTTGACCCTTAAACAACGTGGGTTTGAACTGCCTGGGTCCACTTATACATGGATTTTTTTTTCCAATAAATACAGTCCTGTAAATGTATTTTCTCTTCCTTATGATTTTCTTAACATTTTCTTTTCTCTAGTTTACCTTACTGTAAGAATACAGTGTGTAATACATATAACATACAAAATATGTGTTGACTTTATGTTATCAGTAAGGCTTCTGGTCAACAGGCTTTCAGTAGTTAAGTTTGGGGGGAATCCACAGTTATACATGGATTTTGGACTGTGCAGTGGGTCGGTGCCCCTAACCCCCCCACATTGTTCAAGGGCCAACTGTACTCCCTTCTTCAGGCTGGCATATGGCACCTTGGAAGACATACACAAGAGGAGATATTGGAGGTCTCTAACTATTTGATGATGATGATTTAGGTAAGACTGAGAAATCTGCACTAGGATCCTGGAGAGAAGGGAAGGCATGAATGCTAAAGATGCAGACCGAGGTAAAAGGAACTAACAGAATGGAGGGAGTGAAGTCAAGATGGTCCTAAGCTTAAGAAACCATCCATCCTATTTTCTGGGAATACCAGGATTTTTAAACAGAACATTACACCAGCATTTCAGTTCAGAGTGGAGGCTAATTCCTTAACTCGTCTCCTTCTCCTCTGTAGTCCCCCTTGAGTTGTAAGAATAATTCCAATGTTGCTCACCATGTGTACTGCTCCAAGCTCTTAGAGAGACAGACATACAGATAAAAGGATTAAGATACAGGTTCACTTAAAGTCTTCGCAACAACTTTGAGGTAGGCACTATTATTCTTATCTCACAAAGGTTCAGAGAGGGGACCTGCCCACGGTCACCAGCCCACTAGGTAGTAGAGCTGGGACCCAATCTTCAAGCAGACCTGCTCCGGAGTCCTTTCTCTTAACTGGGACTCCAGCTAGAACCGAAGGCTGCCTCTCCGGTGTCTCTTTTCTGTACTGGCCTATATGCTCCTTAGAGGACACAGCTTATATTATTCATCTTTGGGTGAGCTCTTCTCCTCCACCCCCAGCTGAGTAACACACACCAAAAACTATTTTAAATAGAACGTCCCGAATGTCAGTGGCAGCCAGCATTCCCACACTGGATTACTCCATGCGGTCTGTGTGCAGAGCGCCTGGCACCTCTCTACTGCACGAGCCCCCCTCTGGTCAGCGTTTGTCTAAAATACCAGTCTGATCATGCTTCCCATCAGCTCAGATCATTTCAAAGTTTCCTAGGAACAAAGTGTAGGTCTTTTTTTTTTTTTTTAAGATTTTATTTATCTATTTGAGAGAGAGAAGTGAGAGAGAGTATGAGTGGGGGAGAGGCAGATGGAGAGGGAGAGGCAGACTTCCCCAATGAGCAGGGAGCCCGATGCAGGGCTCGAACCCAGGACCCTAGGATCATGACCTGAGCTGAAGGCAGACACTTCACCGACTGAGCCATGCAGGTGCCCACCGTCTTTAGCACAGCTTACAAAGTCCTATAAGGCTTGTTTTCGGCTTACCTGCTTCAGCCTCACTAACCTACACTCCCTGCCCCACAAACTACACCCTGGACTAGCACTGAGCAGTGGAAATCTAACATATATAATTTTAAATTTCCTACTAGCCACATTTTAAAACAGGAAAAGAAACAGAAGTTAATTTTAATGATATGTTATATTTAACCCAATATATTCCTCAAATGTTATTTCAACATGTAATCAATATACAAAATTAGAGATATTTTACTTTTCTTTAAAAATTTTTTGAAAACCAGGATGTATCTTATACGTGGGGTATGTCTCAGTGTGGACTAGCCACATTTCAAGTGCTTACTGACCACATGTGGCCGCCATATTTGACAGCAGGGCTCTACACCGAAGGTTCTCAAACTTGAGCTGTGTCAGAATCATCTGGAGAGCGGGTTAAATAACAGATTGCTGGCTTTACCCCCAGGGGTTTTGATTAAGTAAAGGTGGGCCTGAGAATTTGCATTTCTGACACGGTCACAGGTGGTGATGATGGTGGTCTCTGGACCATACTTTCTGAACCACTGTTCTAGATCAGAGATTATAAACTGATGCCCTCAGAATGGATCTAGCAGGCAGACCAATTTACTTGGACCACACAGTATTTTAAAACTTTTTTGGAGTAATTACCAATGTTAAAAATTGCTAGATTTCTCATAGAAGTCTAGACTCCAAACTTCAGTTGAAAATTTATAAATCTACTTTTATAGGGTTTTATTTCTGCTTGGCAGTCAGCACCAGGACTCAAATCACAAGCACCCTTTCCTGAAAGGTCACGAAGGCCCACTGCACTATTTGACAATATTGAGGTCCCTGCTGTGATTGAGTCATTGTCCTCAAACCTAGACCTTCTGGACTTCTCCCAGTACCTACATACACTGAGCTGTCCCTTGCCTCTGTTACTTCATGCATGTGGTTCTCTCTGTCGGGAACGTTCTTACCAACACCACCATGTCAACCTGGCTAACTCCCGCTTGCCCTTCAAGGCTCAGCTGAGATGTCATTTTCTCCAGAAAGTCTGCTCTGCTCTCCCATGACGGAGTATATGGGCTTCTTCTGGGTGCTTCTCCTGTCAGAGCTATCACACGTAACTTCCTGCTAGCTTACTTGTCCTGCTCATCATTGTGTGAGTTTCCTGAGGGAAGGGAATAGCTTCTTTCTTATTCACCACTGTATCCACAGTGCCTGGTCCACGATCAGAATGGTACACGGGTGGTACTTAATAAATATTTATTGACCATATGATTGGAGGAAGACATAAAGAGGCTAGAACAGGTCTTTAAAATAATATTGCCCAACTTTCGACTTTCCTGTAAGTGGCTACATTGGCTTCTTAGCTTTATTCCTAATTCTGGAGGGGACAACCACAAAAAAGCAAATCGTGAATTTTAATTTCTCTTAAAACTACAGTGCAAAAGTAAATTTAAACTTAATTCTTTAAAATATTCCACCAGCTTGAGCTTTACTTCACCCTGCCCAATTTACCAAAAGCGCCAAGCACTGAAATTAAGTACAGTACCGTTGCATCGTCAAGTTAGAGACCTCCTGCTCAATTTCCTGCATATTCTGCAGGGCATTTGCACTGGGTCATCATTTTATTGGTTTAAAACAAAAATCTTCCCTCAAGTTAAAAGAGTCAACATTATTTTAGAGATTCTTGGAATACGGCACTGTAAGTTTACAGGAGGGAGAAGGGAGAGAAGACAGAGAGAGAGATTGATATTCCATACCTACACCAGCCAGTGTATTGGGTACTTTGGAAATCACCAAGATATAAAGGTAGAAATTCAGCATTTCATCATCTAGTAGAGAAGATAAGTCAGAGGACACAGATAAATGCAACCTAAGACAGGAAGAGGCAAGGGTCCTATGACAGGCGAAGAACGTCACATGAGAACTGAGACAGAAAAAAGTTCTGCCATCTTGGGGTGAGATCTGCCAGTCTTGCGTGGTACAGGCAGCATTTGACCCGATCTTGTACAAAGATTGAAAAGATCTATGTCCTTCAGCAAATTACATTTCTTCTTGAGCACATTAAGAAATACACTGCGATCTCTCTTTCAAAATTCATAACATATGAGAAAGTTTGTTAGTTTAAGAGAAAAAAGCTGGAAGACTCTGGAAAGGAGGATTTTAGACCCAGCTTTGCCAGGAGCTAGTTTGTGACCTTCAGAAGTTTCTTCATCTTTCTGGACATGTAAACTACACCGATAATAAATGATCTCTCGAGTCCTCTCTGGCACTAGCATTCACTGACTGTCTATATTCTAATTTTTTATGTTGATTAGGCTTTTGTGGTTAAATGCAATTAGTTTTGCTATGTGCCTCACAATAAATTCAGACTTTGCAATTCTTCATTATGCACAGAGGCAGTCCTGTCTTATTGCTTAGGAGACAAATGAATTGTCAACTTTATATGAGGAAAATGATTAGAGATTATGTGTCTGGAGGGGAACAGTAACTCTTACATTCAAAAGTGGAATAATAAGAAGGTCTTGAAAAGACTATTGAAATGTTCTTTCGAGTCAGATAATTAAAGAAGAAAAACTGCATGACTAGGTTCTCAAATGCAATGCAAACAGGCAAGGCATATCATTAAATAAATGGTATTTCATTGGTCCTGACCAGGTAAAGGGGGAAGAGGAAGGAAGACCATGCTGATATGTTTTGTCTAATTGATTAAATCTTAGAAATAGCATTCAATCTATTTTAAGGAAAGGCTTTGCTAATGAACATGGCCAGATTTTGTATCCTTCCTTGTTGGCTTAATACCTATCTGTCCCTGGTAAGGATATGTGCTTCGAAGCAATGCTCAAACAAGTGAAATTGGATAGCCCAGGAGCAGACAGATGGAAAGTCCGTCAGAAAGCCTCCATGTAACATCACTTAGCAGTGATATCTCACCTAACCTGGGCTATATACCACACACCGTTTGGTGACGCTTCATGGGTGAAGATGGAGTTACTCCCAGACCTACCAAAATGACTCTCCTGGAGGCAAGCTTGTGGACGCAAGAAACTTCAAATTGATCTGTTATTTTTAAAAGTCAGTTGCTTTGCTGAAATTTGAGAACACAGCAACAGTTCCCAAACAGTGGGATGCTTAAAGCAGCACTGTTATTTCGGTGTCTTTCCTTCGGAGCTACAATAAAAATACAGTCTTCTGATCCATGGAATGAAAACAAGTCAAAAGCAAGAGGAATTGTACCGCTCGGGGGAACACCCAGGGGCTTGGCTCCTTGTTCCTCCAAGCTCAGGCGCTGGTTTGGCTGCCTCATGGCGGGTCTGGAAGTTAAAGCAGCCATGACCAAGAGGGTTGAGCCCTAGCAGCGAACATGGTCTGGGGATCTGGAGAAACAGGACCAGGACACGAAAGGGTTTGGGTCATCTAGAGCTGACCTTAGGGGAATTTGGCCAAAAAGAATGTACAGAAAGCTCAGGGAAAAAGCAGGAGGAGACAGAGCATGAGAGAGGTCACCCAAGGTCATAGAACTAGTGAGGGACTGAAGGTGAATTAAAATCCACAGTCCTGCCTTCTTAGTTCACTGGATTAAGACGGGCGGGGATTTTATTTTACTTGGAAGGGAGAGTAGCATGGCGAGAGCTGGAGCCACGTGGACCTGGACTGAATCCCAATGAACCGTGTGAGAAAATGAGGTAATACACATCAAATGTGTATTTGACACATACTTGACACCCACTGAGTGTTCATTTTCTTCTCTGTCATCACCCGCCCAATCCCAGAATCCAATGATAAACCCCACTCATAACTGTTTTCCATTTTCACCACAAGGTTCAAGAATCATCTTTCTTGACAATATAGAAACACATGGGAAAGACAATCTAGGTTTACTAAACAGTGATGTGCTGGTTTTTAAGCTTTTTACCCACTTTTTTATTAAATGGTAACACTCGATAACTTTGTCATGGCTTCGTAGGTACTAAGGACGGGTCCAAGTGCTGTTCTAGAAATAATCCTCAAAAATGAGTCTGCAAGGTAGAGCGTTGTATTTCTATTCTACCCATGAGGACAGCGAGCATGGCGCGTTGAACAACTTGTCCAAGGTCGCGCGGTAACCGGCCGAGCTGGGCTTCAGGCAGACAGTGTGGTGCCAGAGCCCTGCCCCGTTGTTAATCCCTCAGCAAGGCTGCCTCTCAACCTGTCTGAGTTACTCTTTATTAAGCGCACAGCATGTAGCTCTAAGATACTAGTAATCGGGCTAGGACCCACAGAAACACCAGAACGTCTAAGCTCATTTATTATCCACTTCAGAGACAAATTAAAATTTGTCCTGGGGAAAGACTATTTCAGAGTGATTACAAATCCTCAACAATACAGTAAGTTAACTGGTCTGTCCCTGTCTCCCCCTTTTCCCCAGAAGCTTACGTTCCCACAATTGAGTCTCAAAAGAAGACACAATTCAGTGAATCACATGTTAGCCTACGTCTTGTCATTCATTCACCACACGTGAATGAACAAAGGGTTAGGTAAGGCGTGCTAACACAGGTAGGGGATGAAAACAAACAGGAAAGAGGACTTTGCCCAAAATACTGAGCAAGCTTGGAAAGTTATTACAGCCAACATGATAAATGAACTAAAATTAAGTATCACTAACCCACTATTATTTTTGGTTCAGTTCTCAGCACAGCAAACACTTGCCAATGAAGAAATTAAAGCGAAAGTTTATTCTGTTTGAGAAAACAACCTTCGAGCAGCCTCAAGCACTTTAGAAACATCATTTAATCATAACAATAGATATTCTGGTTATTAACAGATACGTAATATTAATGCTGTAGCTGCTGTAGTTTGGGGTGCCTTAGCAGCCAATCCCTCTTTCTTTGGATCTTCCCTTTTACCCCCCACCCCCGGGGGCGGCAGTGGAAGGGTGAGCCCCGGAGGCTATCCCTCTAGCTACAGCCATTTGGATGAATGCAGAGGCTCACCTTGCCAAATGCACTTCTTCTCTTGGGAAGGTAAGTAAAGACACAGAGACCACACTGAGGTGTCTTTGGAGTTGTGCCAATGACAGAACCGAAAAACTGAGCAAACACGGAATCTAAAGTAGAAGAAAGGAGCAGACGCCCACACAGGTTCGGGGACAAGAGAGCAGATAGACACTGGAGAGACCCAAGAATTCCAAACTTCACAGATTCAGTACCTATGAGACCCACTGGAGGAGACAAAGACCCCAGACTCATAATTTGAAAAATAACAGTTGGTGAATCATATGATTTGCATTGCCCAAAGAAAGCAAGGAACTTTCTCAGATCATCATAGGATCAACAGGGCCAGAGGCCCTCCAGATGCTCGGGGAGAGGAGAGAACTTCTATTACTCCGCCAGGATGGGGAAGGCAGGCCTTGAGCTCATACAGAAGCCCATTTTTAAGGGGCTATTTAGAAAAACTGTAATGTTTGTCATTAAACTATTATAGATCTACACTGTGCTGAGAATTTTGGTTTCCCTCTCTACCGACATGGGGTACAGACTTACTATGGATGGGTTGATTTCCTTATCTATGTGGCTGTCCTTGCTTGCTAGTCCTTGTATGTTCAATAAAACCATCTCTTGCAGCCTATCACCCCTATCATTGCCTTCGCTGCTGTCTTAGGTTGGATTCTTCCACCAATAGACCTGAGACGAAGATCTGAGTGCAAGAGTTTGGGAGGTGATCCCAGGAAGCAAGGGCATGGGAAATGAGAGCAAAGAGGGGTAGAGAGCCAAGGCAATGTTGGCTAATGAGGTTACTGCTGCGGGCCACTGGGGTGCAATCCCAGCAGGGGCCTCTAAGAGACTATGCAGAATATGCCAGAGTCGTCCTACCACAACCGTGAGGAGCTAAAACATTTACCACCCAACTTCGCCAGCCACTGTTTGGGGCTCCTCTGCAAGGACGGTCAACTTTCCAACATGTCCGGCATGGACCTCGCACGGCCCTGCAGCCAGAGATCCGCCTCCAGTGGACTAGCAGTAAGATTCTATCAGGATGGAAGGATCAGTGAGTGCCGAGGAACACGGAGCGGGGGGACCAAGAGCACTTGCTCTATTCACCCATGTCTCTTTACTTAAGCTAGAGGGAGTCCCTCTTCTTTGCGACCAAGCTGAGTCTTACTAGAACAATTCCACCAAAAAGCCTCTGGTAGCCAAGCTTAAGTCATAGTGTTTCTTGAAAAAAATAAATAAATAAATAAATCCACAATTCGGAAAAAAAAAAAAAAAAAAAAAACCCGTATCTTGCATTAATTCGAACTGGACTCCCTTCCCACAAGCCGCCCCCTCCGCCGATCTGAATTAGTGTCATTTTATTGCATTACTAAAAGTTGATTCTACATTATAAAAATTTCAATAAAAGTTAACAGGAAGGGAACTCAAATTGGACTTAAATCTAATGGGCCTGACAGTTTCCTTCACTGGCAAAGTCTCCTTTCATTAATTATTTATAGGTTGGTGGCAGCCCTGTGTCATGAATTAGGATAGCTGCACAGGCCATCCATCTCCCATCCCAGGAATTAATGACCACATAAGACCAGACAGAGATGACTAGACGCGTGACTCGCAAAGTCCCTCAATGTTTACTATAAAAAATAGCAAGAGGGATCAAAGTCAATGAGAAAAAAAGTTCATTTTCCTCTGTGGAAAAATGGAACTGACTCAAAAGGCCAGGACAGAAACGTTGATAATTTATAGCCCTACTTCAGCAGTCCTCCTCCTTAACACTGCGTTGGATTATTAAAGAAGCATGTTAACCCAACTATTGTATCAAAGGATAGATTTCATGACTTAAAACCACATGATTCAAGACCGTGCAGGAGGAAGTCTCGGAATTACAAGGGTGAGGCCCGTTGTTTGGAACCGAGGGCCGGTGATGTGTTTGCCATCTGAACAAATGAATAACACATGCTGGCCTTCCAGTCTGGGAACTTTCGGTTGTAGCAAAGATAAACAGTGCTAAAAAAGTGACTCCTCTGTAACATCTTTCGGAAACCAATTATGCTTAACACTATTTCAATTCACGCATCTAGAATCCTTAAGAAGCCAGGGATTGAAAAAGGACCTCCGAGTACAGTGGGAACACAGTGGCGTGCTATGTAGAAATTTCGGGGCTGGAATAAAGTCTGCCTCTAATCACATGGGTAATCTTAGACGTGTTGCTTCCTCGCTCTCTCATGCTAAATGAAGTCTATTGGCCCATCCCATTTTCTGTGTCATTAATTCAACGTTTCACATTTGATTTCTAGATAGGAAGAGTCAGGCATCATGTCTTACAGTGATGACCAAGATAGAAGAAGGCCCTAGCACACAAAAGGTTAGCACTGACTACTCGGCTATGAAGGGGAAGGAGACAGCCTCTGTTTCTTGCTCTGTCTGTGATGGGCAGTGACCTGTACTGAGGCCTCTAGGCCAATGGGGACAGAAGAGTCATCTGGATGGTTCTATCTTTCTGCAGAGAGGACTCTTGGCAGGAGAGGCTTCTAATGGGCTAGGCCTCACTTACTCTAGTCACCTCGAGGCCTCCAGCCACTGCTCCCAAACTCGGAATGGGTTGCTCTGGCTAAGTCAGCACGTCAGTCATTTTTTAATAGCTTGATAACCAGAGGTGGGTGAGAAACCACTATTCTCAAACTTTAAGCAGGCTCTCTCTTTTTCTAGAAGCCAAGTCTTGAATTCATCTTGGAGGTGGGGGCTGTGGTGACTTTCGTAGGGAATGGAAGGGATGAGGAAGATTCCATTTTGAGGCTTTTGGTCTTGCAACACTAAAAGCACCATGATGACACACAGTTTGAGACTGGAGGTCGCTGTTTGCTGTCTATGGGCAGAACTAAGCTCTGAAATACACTCCCGTTACTTTACCAAAAATAGATTATATTTTAGAGCAGTTTTGGGTTCACAGCAAAATAGAGCAGGGGATACAGAGATTTCCCATATACCCTCTGCCCCACCCCCACACAGCCTTCCTCCTCATCTCCATCTGCGACCAGAGTGCCACAGTTGCTCTAACTGATGAGCCGACACGGGCCCATCATCATCACCCAAAGTCCATAGTTTACATTAGGGCGCATCTTGGTGGTGTACATCCTAAGGCTTTTGACACATGTGTAACGACCTGTATCCACCATTACAGCATCATACAGAATAGTTTCACTGCCCTAGAAATCCTCCGTGCTTGCTCTATTCTTCCCTCCCTCCCCCATTTCCCCTGGCAACCACTGATCATTTTACTCTCTCGAGTTTTACTTTTTCCAGGAAAGCACGTAGTCATAGAGTTGGAATCACACAGTATGGAACCTTTTCAGATTGGCTTCTTAAACTTAGTAATATGCATTTACGTTGCTTCCACGTCTTTTTGTGGCTGGACAGCTCATTTCTTTTTTAGCACCGAATAAAGTGCTGGATGTACCACAGTTTATTTATCCATTCACCTACTAAAGAACATTTAAGTTGCTTCCAAGTTTTGGCAACTACGAATGGAGTAGCTATTAACATCTGTGTGGACATAAGTTTCAACTCCTTTGGGTAAATACCCAGGAGCCCAATTGCTGGATCACATGGTAAGAGGATGTTTCGTTTTAGAAGAAAATGTTAAGCTGTCTTCCAAAGTGGCCGTACCCTTTTGCATTCCCATCAGCAATGAATGAGAGTTCCTGGTGCTCCATATATCCTGGTCGGCATTTGATGCTGGCAGTGTTCTGGATTTTGGCCATTCTAATAGTTGTGTAGTACCATCTTATTCTTGTTTTATGTTCCATTTCCCTAAGGACATATAATATGAAGCATCTTTTCATATGCTTATCTGCCATCTATTGGTGTGGTGTCTGTTAAGGTCTTCCACCTGTTTTAAACCAGGTTGTTTTCTTATTATTGAGATTTAAGAGTTCTTCATATATTTTAGGTCCTTTATTGGAAGTGTCTTTTGTAAATATTTTCTCCCAGTCTATGGCTTGTCTTTCCCTATCTTGGCATGGTCTTTCACAGAACAGAAAACTGTAATTTTAACGAAGTCCAGCTTCTCATTATTTCTTTCATGGACCACGTCCTTGGTGTTGTTTATCAAAAGTCCTCGCCAAACCCAAGATTATCTAGATTTTCCCTCTTTGTTATCTTCTAGATTTATGGATTTGCATTCTACATTTAGGTTTATGATCCATTCTGAGTTAATTTTTATAAGGGTGTAAGGTTTGGGGGCGCCTGGGTGGCACAGCGGTTAAGCGTCTGCCTTCGGCTCAGGGCGTGATCCCGGCGTTCTGGGATCGAGCCCCACATCAGGCTCTTCCGCTATGAGCCTGCTTCTTCCTCTCCCACTCCCCCTGCTTGTGTTCCCTCTCTCGCTGGCTATCTTTCTCTGTCGAATAAATAAATAAAATCTTTAAAAAAAAAAAAAAAGGGTGTAAGGTTTGCGTCTAGATTTATTTATTTTTGCATTTGGATGTCCAGTTGTTCCAGCATGGCTTGTTCAAAAGACCATCTTTTCTCCATTGTATGGCCTTGCTCATATGTTAAAGATCGGTTGACTGTTTATGTGTATCCATTTCTGGGCTCCCTGTTCTGTTCTATTTGTTTGTCTATTCTTCCACCAATACCATGCTGTCTTGATTACTGTAGCTTTATTGTAAGTCTTGAGGTCAGATACCGACAGATTCTGTCAGTTCACCAACTTTGCTCTTTCCTTCAATACTGTGTGGGCCATTCTGGATATTTTTCTTCTGCACATAAATTTTAGAATTAGCTTGTCCATATCCACAAAATTACTTGCTAGCTTTTGACTGGGATTGCACTGAATCTATAGGTCAAGTTGAGAATAGGTCAAGTTGAGAAGAGCAGACATCTTCATAATTTGGAATCTTCCTATCCATGAAAATGGAAAATTCCTCCATTTATTTGGTTCTTCTGTTTCCTTTCATCAGAGTTGTGAAATTCTCAATATAGATCTTGTACACATTTTTATTGATTTATACCTAAGTATTTCATTTTTGGGGGGTGCTAATGTAAATGGTATTTTGTTAATTCCAAATTCTATTTGTTTATTGCTGGTGCATAGAAACGGGATTGATTTTTGTATATTAATTTTATATACTACAACCTTGTTATAACTGCTTATTAGCTCCATTTTCAGTTATCAATTCTTTGGGGTTTTTTTTAATATAAATAATCATGTCACTTGCAAACAAATACAGTTTTATTTCTTCCTTCCCAGCCTTTTCTTTTCTTTATTGGATTAGCTAGGACTTCGAGTATGATTTTGAAAGCAGTGGTAAGAAGTAACTTCCTGGGCATGTTCTTGGTCTTAGTGGGAAAGCTTTGAGCTCATCCCATTAAATATGATGCTATCTGTAGCTTTTGTGTATATGTTCATTATCAAGTCAAGGAAGTTCCTCTCTATTATTAGTTTGCTGAAAAATTTTATCATGAATGTGTGTTGCATACTGTCAAATGCTTTTTTCTGTATAGAAATTATCATGTGATTTTTCTTCATTAGTCAGTGGATGTGATGGATTACATTAATTAATTACATTAATTAACATTTGAATTTTGAGGCAGCCTTGCACACCCACTTGGTTGTGATCCTGTGGATTCAGCTTGCTAATATTTTGCAGAGAATTTCTGTATTTATATTCACGAGAGACATTGATCTGTACTTTGTCATGTCTTTGGTTTTGATATTAGGGTAATGTTGGCCTCAAAGAGTATATTAGCAAGTCTTCCTTCTTCTATCTTCTGAAAAAGATTGCAGAGAATTGGTATAATAACTTCCTAAATGTTTGGTAGAATTCACTAGGGAAACCATCTGGGCCTGATGCTTTGCTTTGGAAGGTTTTTAATTATTGATTCAATTTCTTTAACAGATAAAGGCCCATTCTGATTGTCCAGTTGTCTACTTCTTCTTATATGAGTTTCAGCAGATTGTATCCTTTAAGGGATTGATCCCTTTCATTTAGGTTATCACATTTGGGGAGTTTTTCATAGTATTTCTTCATTATTCTTTTAATGACCATGGGATCTATAGTGATGGCTCCTCTTCCATTTCTAATATTAGTAATTTGTGTCCTCTTTTTTTCTTAGTCTGGCTAGAGGCTAATCAATTTGATTTATCTTTTCAAAGAACAAGCTTTTGGCTTTAATGATTTTCTCTATTGATTTCTTGTTTTCGATTTCATTGATTTATGCCTTATTTGTTTTCTTAATTTGGATTTCATTTTCTCTGCTTTTTCTACTTAAGGTGGAATTTCAATTATTGATTTTAGATTTTTTTTTTCTAATGTGTGCATTTGGTGTTTTATATTTCCTTCTAGGCATTGTTTCGTCTTGTGCTACAAATTTTGATAAGTTGTGTTTTTATTTTTAGTTCAAAATGTTTTTAAATTTCTCTTGAGATTTCTTCTTTGACTCGTGTTATTTAGAAGTTTGTTGTTTTATCTGCAAGTATTTGGGGATTTTCCAGCTACCTCTATGCTATTGATTTTTAGTTTAATTCCATTATGGTCTGAATGGAGACACTGAAAAATTTCTGTTCTTTTCAGTCTGTTAAGATGTATTTTATGGCCCAGACTGTGATCAATATTAGTGAAAGTTCCACGTGAACTTGAGAAGCATGTGTTTTCTGATGATGCTGGACAAAGCAGTCGAAAGATGTCAATTACATCCAGTTCACTGATGCTGCTATTGAGTTCAACTACATCTTTACTGATTTGCTACTTGCTAGATCTGTCCATTTTTGAGAGAGAGGTGTTGAAGTCTTCAACTATAATAATGAATTCATATATTTCTCCCTATAGTTCTATCAGTTTTTGCCCCACATAGTTTAATGCTCTGCTGTTAGGTGTATATTAAGGTGTATATTAAGGATTATTAGGTGTATATTAAGGATTGTTCTGTCTGGGAGAATTGACCCCTTTATCATTATATAATGCCCCTCTTTATCCCTGATAACTTTCCTTGCTCAGAAGTCTACTCTGAAATTAATACAGCTAATCCCAATTCAGTTAGTATCAGTATGATAGATCTTTATTCCTCCATTTGCTTTTAATCTCTATGTGTCTTTATATCTCAAGCGGATTTCTTGTGGATAACAAAAAGCTGGGTCTGGATCCTCTCTGACAATCTGTTTCAACTGGCATATTTAGACCACTGACCTTTAAGTTCATTACTGAGATAGTTGGGTTAGTATCTTCTATATTTGCTACTGTTTTCTATTTTTTGCCCTTGTTCCTTGTTTCTATGTCTTCTGTTCTTTTTCTGTCTTCTGTGGGTTTTTTTTTTTAAGATTTATTTATTTATGGGTGGGGGGAGGGGGAAGGGAGAGAGAGAATCTCAAGCAGACTATGAGCTGAGCAGAGAGCCCAATGCGGGGCTGGATCTCACAACCCTGAAATGATGACCTAAGTCAAAATCAAGAGCCTTAACTGACTTTGCTGCCCAGGAACCCCTGCTTTTTGTGATTTTAATTGAGCATTTTAAATGTTTCTATTGTCTCTTCTTTCTTAGAAGACATTACTTCTTAAAATTAGTTGCCCTATTTTCATTGGATATTCTTTAATGCTTTGTCAAAGATTAGTTGACCAGAGAGTTGAGGGTCCATTTCCGGGTTCTCTACTCCGTTCACTGATCTGTGTGTCTGTTTTGTGCCAGTACCACACTGTCTTGATGATTAAAGCTTTGTAATAGAGCTTCAAGTCCGGAACTGTGATGCCGCCAGCTTTGGTTTTCTTTTTCAACATTCCTCTGGCTATTCAGGGTCTTTTCTGTTTCCATACAAATTTTAGGATTATTCGGTCCAGCTCTGTGAAAAATGTCAATGGTGTTTTGATAGGGATTGCAGTGAATGTGTAGACTGCTATGGTAGCATAAGCAGTCTCTCTAACAAATGGTGTAGGGAAAATTGGACAGCCACCTGCAGAAGAATGAAACTGGACCATTTTCTTACCAAGATAAACTCAAAATGGAGGAAATACCTAAATGTGAGACAGGAATCCATCAAAATCCTAGAGGAGAACACAGGCAGCAATCTTTTAACCTCAGCCACAGCAACTTCTTGCTAGATATGACTCCAAAGACAAGGGCAACAAAGGCAAAAATGAACTATTGGGACTTCATCAAGATAAAAAGCTTCTGCACAGCCAAGGAAACAGTCAAAAAAACTAAGAGGCAGCCCACAGAATGGGAGAAGATATTTGCAAATGACACTACAGATAAAGGACTGGTATCCAAGATCTACAAAGAACTTCTCAAACTCAATACACAAGAAGCAAATAAATCAAAAAATGGGCAGAAGATATGAACAGACACTTTTCCAATGAAGACATACAAATGGCTAACAGACACATGAAAAAATGTTCAAAATCATTAGCCATCAGGGAAATTCAAATCAAAACCACACTGAGATACCACCTTATGCCAGTTAGAATGGCAAAAATAGACAAGGCAAGAGACAACAATTGTTGGAGAGGATGTGGAGAAAGGGGATCCCTCCTACATTGTTGGTGGGAATGCAAGTTGGTACAGCCACTCTGGAAAACAGTGTGGAGGTCCCTTAAAAAGTTAAAAATTGAGCTACCCTATGATCCAGCCATTGCACTACTGGGTGTTTACCCCAAAGATACAGACGTAGTGAAGAGAAGGGCCATATGCACCCCAATGTTCATAGCAGCATTGTCCACAATAGCTAAATCGTGGAAGGAGCCGAGATGCCCTTCAACAGATGACTGGATTAAGAAGTTGTGGTCCATATATACAATGGAATATTGCTCAGCTATCAGAAAGAACGATTTCTCAACATTTGCTGCAACATGGACTGGAGGAGATAATGCTAAGTGAAATAAGTCAAGCAGAGAAAGACAACTATCATATGATCTCTCTCATCTATGGAACGTAAGAACCAGGAAGATCGGTAGGGGAAGAAAGGGATAAAGAAAGGGGGGATAATCAGAAGGGGGAATGAAACATGAGAGACTATGGACTATGAGAAATAAACTGAGGGCCTCAGAGGGGAGAGGGGTGGGGGAATGGGATAGACCGGTGATGGGTAGTAAGGAGGGCATGTACTGCATGGTGCACTGGGTGTTATACGCAACTAATGAATCATCAAGCTTTACATCGGAAACCGGGGATGTACTGTATGGTGACTAACATAATATAATAAAAAATCATAAAAAAAAAAAAAAGAAGTGTGACATCAAAGGCTAGAGAAGTTGGGGACATCAAGCTTACACCTGTCCACTCTTTCAACCACTCTGCTTCTCACCACAGCTACTGCCCCACTCCGTGCGGGCTGGTGGTCCCATTCTGTCTCCTTCCCTGAAAGCCAGCTCTCTGGGACACTGAGCTTTCCATGAGATCCTGGATGCATTCTCACCCAGCTTCTCTTTCGCATCCTGAGAATCCCATCAGGCACAGGCTCCTTAGCTTCTAATTCGATGTCAAAGTGGAAGCTGAGAGTGCCAACGTGAAAAGAAAGAAAACTAAGAGGTGTGGTTTCATTCCGCAGCTTTGTAGTCTAATTTAATGTGGGCTCAGTCTCTGACAAAAATCCTATTAACCTACATGGTAGAACATTCCAGAATGAAAGCAATGCCAGATTTCCCGAAGGAGTTTTTCGGGTGAAGTGAAAGCTGACAAATACACTTGAGCACTACCCAGGCTCCAAAGCATCATCTGGAACTGTAACGACATAGGCCAGGAGCACCTTCTAGTTGCAACAACACACGGTGCACATTTATTGCATGCCAGCTCTATGCCAGCACTCTCAAGAGTCACTAGGAATCATCCTTGGTGCTTCATCATTACGTCCTAATGATATTACTGTTGAATGCCCCTTGAGTCTCTTCACTTGACTTTGCTTTGCCTTCTCATCCATCACCAACACCGTGATCTACTACACATTAGCCCCTTGGAAGCTCTCCCTCATCACACCTGCCCGCTCTCATCCATCCTCCAGACAGGAGCCACAGAGATCATTCTGAAATACACACCTGATCATGGCACCTTCTACCCAACACAGTTCCGTGGTTGACCATGGGACTCAGAGCAACATCAAAATTCTTAACACACGGATCTAACAGGACCCTGTATGATCTGTCCATACCCATTTCTCCAGCCTCTTCTCATCTATCATCTCTAGTTCTGGCTAACCCATGTTGATTCAAGTCCTCGTTTACACCAGGTTCCCTCCTGCCACAGTGCATTTGCACATACTATTCCTCCTGTTTGTAATGCTACCCCTCTCTTCTTCACACAAAACCTCCTGTTCAACCTTGAGATCTCAGTTCAAAACTCACATCCTCAGAAGGCTTTCCCTGATTCCCCCATCAAGGTGAGATGCCATTGCTGACCTATGCTATGTGCTCATGATACTGGACTTTGTAGCATTTCACATGCTGGCAGTTTAGAATTTTTTACATTAACCTCAAAAGACATGAATGCACTTTGGGTAAACCTTTTATGGAAACGTAACACAAACAGTAAAGCTGTACTTGAAATTCAGCTTCATGATTTTTCATGCGTGTTCAAGGTCAAGAAACAGTTCATTCCAGCATCCTAGAAGCCTCCCTTTCCAGAGACTACACCTCCTTCCAAGGGTAATGACCACTATTTTGATTTCCATACCATGACAACATTTTTGTTTTTAAAAATTCCTATAATTCACTTAAAGCAGGAGGTCCCCACTGTAAGTTTAATATGTACTCTTTTATCCCTTTTTTGATACATGTGCCTTCCCACTGTAAGTTTAATATGTACTCTTTTATCCCTTTTTTGATACATGTGCCTACACATAAATGATGTATATGTAGAAATGTATAGTTTCATCACCACATAATTTTATACTTATTTGTATGACAATTTATTTTCTGTCTCTGTCACTAAACTATCATCTCCACAAGGACTAAGCCAATGGCAATATCTGCTCTTTATTTTCTCCCCAGCATCTAGTGCAAGCCTGGCCCATAGCGTGTGCCCCACAAATGCCATGAATAAATGAACGACTATACCAGGTGCTGGGGCCACAGGAGTGAACCAGACAAACCGCTTCACTGTCCTTAGTCTCTTCTGGTTTCCAGAGTGTCATTGATCAGAAATTTGTCTCAAAGCCTCCCAGAAGTGACGTTCTGAAGCTACAGTCTCCCTCCTTCTGGGATCTCTATGAGCCCATACATACCTCAGAGAGCTCTTCCCGGATGACTGACACGCCTTCCCTGGGCAGTAAAGGGGCCTCTCCTTGACTTCCCTGTGCTACCCACCAGCCCCCACTGGCCACCTCCCTCCCCCAACTCTAGCGCCTCTGAGCAGATGGCCCTGGCTGGGACCTTTCTTTTGCCTTCATCCTACAAAGCTCAACATATCACCCAAAATTAGCTACTATGGCAAATGTGATGGAAAGGGCTTCATGCATGGGAGTCAGAACATATGGGTTCAAGTTCTAATCCTTTCACTTTCTGGCTGACCCTGGGCCGATCACTCCACCTGCCTGGGGCTAAGTTTCCAGATCTGTAAATGAAGGGGCTGAAGGAGCTGGATGGACAAAAGCCCTCGAGTTTCTTTCAGCTCTAATACTCTAGGATTTTTCTGATGGAAGGTATCTATGCCTAAGAGAAGACTCTAGCTTCTCTCCCTACAAATGGTCCTGAGTCTCAGCAATGATTTAATTCCCCCAAGGGAGGCTTAATGCTTCTGAAGCCCTGTTTGGTTTCTTCATTACATAGGTCACTGTCACGGCAGCCCCGCGCTTTGATAAGACGTACTGCAAATAGCAATCGCAGGAGGAAGACAAACAGTTCTTCAGGAGGACTGACATGGGTGATCGATAATATCCTTGTGAAAACGCCAGCAAGTTTGGGCATTTTCTTTTTAAAAACCTCTTTCTTTAGAAAATTGTCTTTTGAAACACCGTGACCTGATTTTCAGGGAGGGACCGATTGCAAAGCCAGGGGTCTCTTTCTTGCCAAGGCAGTGAGTTTTTGACTTCCACTTGATGATTAAAGACTAAGAGAAAAACAAAACAATGAGAGCATTACATCCTTATCTGATTGTATCAGGCTGAGCTGAGATCCGTGGGAACTGATCCCACTGGCTGGAGAGCAGGCTGGCCGATCAGCATACTTTGGCAATCAACAGACCATGGGGGCCCCAGATTTCAAACTTGAACTGCTCAACACCTGGCAACCCAAGGACCCCCCTGTGCTGAGTCACTCTGGTCCCTCTGGGGCTGCTCCAGTTCTCAGGAGGAAGACTGGCTTCCTAGAAGTGGGCGTGGCTTGTCCTCAACTCTCCTCACTCCCCCAAATGCCAAGGACCCCCCTGACTTTGGGGGCTGAGAACATGGGTCTGTATGAGCCCTCTGGGTCATATGGAAGTGCATCTTTAAGTCATTGCCTAATTTCATTCTAACAGAAGCATTTCAATTAGATATCATTGGCCCCATTTCATGGATGGGGAAATATAAAGTCACCTGTCCATTGTCCCAGGACTAAGGAGCGCAGAATTAGGTTTCCACTCATAGCAGGACTCTAAGATTCACAGTGTCAGCTACACCAAGGAGAGCTTCCTGGGGCTGCAGCCTCCCCTCCCCCAACCCCTTCTTAGGAGAAAAGTCCGGAGCGCACGATAAAGTCTGTTATTAAGGCTGGACAGTTTAACTGCTGGCCTCACTCTGCCCCTCAGGGGCAGGAATCCATCACTGAGCAGGAATGGGGCTGAATGGGTACCCCTGGGGGGCGCCAAAACACTGGGCTCTTGCGGGCTTTGCCCAAGGCAGAAAACCTTGCAAAATCAGTTCCTCTGAACTTTCCACAAAACAGCCAGTGATGAAGCTGGAAAAACTTGGCTTTGAGTGAAGGTGAGCATAAGGCGGGAGCACACCTCCAAGCGGTTTGAGGACAAGGAGTTCAGGGAGGATGGGAGGGTGGATTTTTTTTTTTTTTTTAATCTTGTTCCAGAGCCTAGCACCAAGCTCAGTAGACAGTAAAGCGCACGGGACTAATCAATAAATCAACACGTGAATGTATGAACAAATCTCACGGGGAGACCATCCATTTTACCTCATCCTCGGTTTGGCTCTGTCATCCACCGACATATTCAGGCAACATTTGTTCTCATACACACACTGGAAATTAATCCTTCCCGCAAACACTGCAGTCACCTGGAGCTACTCTTGTCTTTACCATCAAACTTCTGGAAAAGAGTAGTTCACCATCACCACCTCTAGCTCCTCCTCTTCATCCTTAGTCTTGAACCTCAGGAAGTATGACTCACGTTGTTAGAGCAGGACCGGATCTTACTCTATTATTCCCAGCACCTGGCACATATTTCATGACATGGAGGGTCCCTGCTTTGAGCAGAGTTTCTACCGTCTCTAAATGGGTTCCTCCTACCCCCACACAGGCACTGGCCACCCTCCTTTGCAGTCTCCTCTGTCCTGATGCCTCTGGTGGCCCAGGTGAGGCCAGGTTAAAGCCCAAGGTAAAAGGCAGACCCAGAAAGCATATTCTGTTCCATATGGAGCCAGCCCTGTCCCTGTCCCATGTTCCCACCTGAATGAATGTGCTTGAACCTGGAGTTGGCAACTGATCCCAGATCAAGGTATACGCAAGGTAGACAGCGGCCTATGACTAAAAAGTTCTACCCATAGAGGAACTAGATGGCCCCACTAAATCTTCTGTCATTCATGAATTTGAATTGAAAAATACAGAAAGAACACAACAAGAGCACAAGCAGAAGCTGAAATGTCACTAGAGAGAGTGGGGATCATGAAGAAGCTAAGGTTTTGAAGAAGCCAATGTCTTGAGGCATGAGAACCATTAATAAGTAGAAGCTCTGATGGAGACAGAGGAAGTGTAATGGAAGCAGGAAAAGAACTGAGAAGTCACAGTAAGAGGAGCAAAAATGAGACAATAATGAGTTTCCTTCATGTTAGAATAACCGTGTGACGATCCGTGCGTGAGCCCCTCAGCTGAGACCCTAGTGCTGGCAGACTGTTGTCAGTCATGGCTGTAGGGGACTTGGCCACGGGAACCGTCTCTCTTATGAATTACCAAGGAGACTGGAGTTCCCCCTTGGGCCACTGCTTTCACAGGAAAACCTTTTCCACTGGAACCTTCTGCGGAGACTCTGTGACTTGCGAGCACACAAACCAAACCCAAGTGGCTTGTGCAGAAGTGGGTGATGACTGAGTCTTTCTTTTGTCCTCCAGAAGAAAAATTAATATTCTGGAATACTCAAAATGTTGTAATTCTAACATCTCTCCTCAGGATACAGGGCAAGTCAGATTTCCCTGATTTTACAGAAACATGGGAAAGTGACTTACCTACATTCAAAAGACCCAGTGATGATAAGTGTGATAGTCCCCAGCCAACATTCTCTTCACTAAACTCCATAAACTTTACCGACGTCAATGATATTTGCCATTTCCCTGCCCAGTTCTTCCCTTTTCTATCATTTATCTGGGAAAGCTCATAGTTTCAGAGATGAGTCCAAAGAACCCGAATACACCAAGTATTAGGGAAATGCCAGCAATAAGAGCTGGAAGGTCTGTAGGGACTGACATTGTAACCAGAGAGTTCTTTTGAGCCACTAAAGTATAAGGAAGATGGTGGTACCTGAGTTATTGAAATACCTCGTCCCAGAGCAAAAACCATTTAGTGACCGCTGTGTTTGCATCTCCTGTGGTTTGGGAACATTATTAATACCAAACAAAGCGGAGTTTAAGACCACTGGTGCTCTGCTAGACCACTGCTACCTTGCTTTGACCACCAAAGGTGGAAAACCACACGTGGTTTACATTCTCCTATCCCCTGCAGTTCAGGTAGAAGGTGTTCAGCCTAGTCAATCAAATCCCGAGCAACAATCAATTGCTGTATTTTGCTCTAAAAGATTTATATATTTGAGAGAGAGCACACGCATAGGCAGCAGGGAGGGGCAGAGAGAGAGGGAGAGAAAGTCTCAAGCAGCCTCCGCAATGAGCCTGGAACCTGACCCGGGGCTCGACCTCCTTCATCCTGAAATCACGACCGGAGCCAAAACCAAGAGTCGGAAACGTAACTGATTGCACCGCCCAGGCTTCGCTCAATCAATTGTTATCTTAAGTGACTGCTTTTCCCAGAGAATTCTATTTTCTCTCCCAAGACCTGGTAGGGGAAGGTTAACATGACCTTCATAAGAGAGATCTGAGATTGCACTCAAAGGAAAAACCTGCTGATTAAAATAAAGTCTAATATCCTATTACAAATAGAAAATACCTTTAGCTCAGCGATTGTGATCCAGAGCTGAAGCCTCGGTACTTCCTTTGTAACGTACAGACTGGCTCTCACTACCTTTTGGGGTTTATCTGGAGGAGGAGATGACCTCCGAAATGTAAGGAGAGCCAAACCCTCAGTATCAGACCAAATCCAAAGAAGGTTTTCCAAGAGCAGGAATTTCTTCCCTTCCCCCACCCTCAAAACACAACAATGGGCGTTCTCACAGCCGTATCTGGAGACACCCAGGGGAAGCTTTGGGGAGAGGGCATTATAATGATCTGTGAACCTCTAGCCTCTAAAATCTACACTGAATAAGCATATAATCCAAATAAACATAGCCTACCAGCCACGTAGCTGGAGTTTCAAGTTTCCTAATTTCATCTTTCAACCAGGGTGCCACTTCCGAGACCCTCCTACAGAGGAACCCCGGGGTCCCGCTGCTTTGGAGGCAGTGAAGAAAGCATATCAAAGCATTCATATTCTATCTGTTGACCACAGGGCCAAGAGAGACTTTGGAGGTGACGGATTTGGGCTCCCATTTTACTGCTGAGGATTCTAACCCAGCAAGTATTTAGTTCAGTAGCCCGGAGAGGGGACCAGAAGGAGGCTGATCATTTGTCTCGCGTGCTGCCAGTTTTGTTCACCTACACCGGCACCTCGTGGGTAGCGATCTGCGTGTTAGATCGCCAGGGTTTGCAGATGTGACGCTAGAGAGAGCTGCTGTGCATCTCCTGCACACAACACCGTCAGGAGCAGAGGAGGGGCTCCCAGGACGCGGGCTCCCAGAGCTAGTGTCTCCCAGGGTTCCTTGCAGGCTCCTGAGATGAGAATTACCAAAGTTTGAGCACAGTACCTGGCGCATCGTGCTCCCTAAATGCTATTCTTTCAGTTTGACAGCACGGCCGGGAGAGCATCTCCCTTGTGTCCAGACCATGTACTCATTGGGGATGAAATAGTACGGAAGCTTTTCATTTCCAAGTGGGGATATTTTGACATTTAGAAGTCCTTGTGTGATTCACATGATATTGGATATAGAATGATTACCAGAAAAACCTTGAACTATTGCTTCCTTTCTAGGATTGTTTAAGGGAATTCCACAGCAATATCTACCAACCACACTTCCACTTAGTGGGGCAGTGCAGACCAGAACTGACACCTTGGCCACGTTGGTTAAGAATGATGATTACTCCTTGCTAAGAACGATTGAAATATTCCCATCAGGGGCGCCTGGGTGGCTCAGTCGTTAAGCGTCTGCCTTCGGCTCAGGGCGTGATGCCGGAGTCCTGGGATCGAGCCCCACATCAGGCTCCTCTGCTGAGAGCCTGCTTCTTCCTCTTCCACTCCCCCTGCCTGTGTTCCCTCTCTCACTGGCTGTCTCTCTCTCTCTGTCATATAAGTAAATAAAATCTTTAAAAAAAAAAAAAAGATTCCCATCAGAGGCTGCGTTTTGACTTTCAGCGCTCAGTGACGGTTATCACATTTAGTAAACTCCCTGTAATTCTCCAGCCAGAGTGAGGGGTCACATTCTCAGCAAGCCTGCCATCACAAAATATTCATGAACAATCTCCTCTGAGAGCTGTGTACGCAGGTACCTGGACTAACCGGAGTCTAACTGATGGCTCAAATCGAGGTTCTGGAGGCCAGAGTAGGGCAAATGAGGCCAGAGGCACCTTCCCGATGAGACTTCTACTCGGGTGGGCTTCATGGTACACGGGTCCTGCATACCTCACCTTATCGCTATCAATCTCAGTGGAAGGAAAGAGACTCTTTCCTAAGATTCCCAAGTAAAAATCCCAAGAGCCAGTCTCCTTGGCTTGGCTTGAGTCATACGCCCATCCCTGAACCAAGCATCTGTGGCCAGGCTGGCGGCACTCCGTTTGACCAGACTGGATCTGGCCACACACCCCGAAGGCTAGGAGCACGGAGTCTGCTCCGTCCAAAGCACATGCGTAAAAAGAGGATGAGGCAGGACACCCCCAGGAAAATCCAGGGAGGGGACTGTGGAAGGCTGGTAGAACTAAGGGATCTACTCCGCTTGGCTCGACTAATACTTACCTGTAGGAACTTAGTCAATCACTTCAAGTCCCTACCCTAGGACATGGTTTTATCATCTCTCAAATGAGAGATCTGGACTAGCGTATGTTTAAGAATCCTCTGCAAGACTTGTTCGAACAGTTTCTTGGGCCACATCCTTAGAGATTCTGATTCCCGAGAGCTCTGAAGTGGGATCCAAGAGTCTGGCTTTCTTTCA
This sequence comes from Ursus arctos, assembly GCF_023065955.2. Classification (NCBI taxonomy): domain Eukaryota; kingdom Metazoa; phylum Chordata; class Mammalia; order Carnivora; family Ursidae; genus Ursus; species Ursus arctos. The sequence continues at coordinate 7,863,105 of NW_026623019.1, read as the reverse complement.
ACTACCCAGAGAACGCCGATGCCGCCCATCGGGGGACCGCACGTAAGAAGACCAGGGAGCTGTCGGACGCCGGCTCAGGTCCTGGCACACAGTAACGCCGTGAGGGAGCCCATGTCTTCCTTCTGGGGCTCACAGCTGGGAATCCTGCTCTGCCCCAGCTGGAAGAAGGGCAGCACCAACTCAACACGGAGGCACGAGGAGGACAAACCTGATTTCTCAGCCTGGCCCCCAGCCCTGGAGATACTGGCTGAGTCCAGTCTGTCCCATCAGCAGACGTTCAATTCCAGGGCATCCTGGGGACCACTTCCACCTTCCTGACCCACGCTAGTCCTTATTCAGATCTCCGCCGAGGCCGCGAAAGCTCCGTGGGGAAGCGGCAGAGCTTTCCAAGTGGAGGAAAGAGATCTTGGTGACAGGCACACCTGGACGCCAGGACGGGATCTGTTCTCTACTCATCAAAGACTGCGTGACCTTGGGATGATTACTTAGTCCCCGTGTTCCTTAGTTATAAAGATGGGTGCGCGGGACCTAGCCGTGTGGTCGCGGTAAGGATTAAAGTGAACAAGGCTCTGCTCGGGTAAAGGATGAAGCACAGCGCCCGACGCAGAGCCAATAAATGCTCGCCCCGTAAGGGCAAGTCCAGGACACCCTTGCCCACTCCAGAGCGGACCTCCAATCAACAAGGCTTACTTACCTCTCTCCCCAGTTATTAACACCTTAGTTAGAATGTCCTATTCCTCGACCCCTGCAATGCTGTTTTCTCCGGGTAAAAAGCGTTCTGGGATCAAACGTGTTTGGAAAATGCTAGGTAAGGGGCATTTTACTTTGCTGTGGGGCTTCTCAGGGCCTCTACTGTGGTGATTTACTTTGAGAACCTCCAAACAGGACATTTGGTATTTGGTGACTCCCGAACCTACTAGACCATGGAACTCTTTGTTTCAGGAAACTCCTATTAACGTGTATAAAATATTATGACCGTCTGAAAAATGCAGGTGGGAAACCGCTCCGGAACCACGCTCTCCATCCGAAGGCTCCATGCTCTGACGCCCAGCCGTGTTCAGACATGTCTCACAGGAACTGCGAGCCACCCCTGTGAATGTCAGGGTAAGACCTGTGTCATGATTAACTGGGTAGTTTCCATAAATTCCAGTATGTTCAGAAGTGCGGATCATGGTTACATTTTTGGCAACCACTTACAAAATCATTTTTCAACCACAGGAAGTAAACATTTCAAAACTCAGGTGCTAATACTGCGGACTCTATTGTTATTTGAGACAAGCGATAGGGGTTGGGGAAGTGGTAGGACTGTCCCTGTCCTCAGCGGGAGGAGAAAGCAGAAGACCGGTCCTGAGGATGCCGAGGAAGGTTAGCGGGGAGCCCTAGCATTATGCGTAAGAGCAGGGAGGGGGGTGGCAGTGCCTTGAAGGGGGGGTAGGGAGGGGGAAGATAGCAGCTATCCTGTATTCCTGATACTTGTAGGTGCTTGCAACTCGCCAGAAGGTTTTTATCTCCTAAAAAAATTTATGAGAATGTTTTAGGTCAATAGCTGACGTTAAGTGCCGTAAAGATTGTACCAGATTTATCTAAGTTATAAAAATATGATACTGATGATTAAATCAGGAAAGAAAGCCACTGCCCTTTCCAGACCTGTACGTAATGCACTGGGATCTCTGAAAAGCCAAACGTAGAAGACACATGAGCCAGTTACCCTCATCTGAAGACTCCTGGAGCTCCGTTGAAGCTGCCATGTCAGCATCCTTTCCAGGGGACCGTGTGTGATTTGCTCGACTCTCGAGAACATAAAATAAGTTAAATTGAAACAACTGTGACAACTGCGCCACAAGCTTCTTGTCCCAAGCCACACGGAGCTGGCGCTCTCGCCCAGTTAAGACAAGCTCAGCTTTAATGAGGCCTTGAGAGTAGAAAACAGGCTGCTGGTGTTGAAGTGTGGAGTTTAAAAATATAGATATTAATGCCCAGGTCTTCCTGCCGGCAGCAAGGCTGTGATTGCCAGCCTCTCTCCATGACTCAAGGCTCCACCTCCAGCCAGCCGGCCCGTGTCATCTCTGCACTGGGACGGGGCTTGAAGGGCTCCCACAGGTGGACTAGGGATGGGGAGACCTGCCACTGACATGTGCGGAAATACATGGCTTACATTTGGAGGCTGGGACACAAGGATGCCACTTTTTAATTGCAAGGAGTGCAGAGTGTCTCTAAGGCAGAGGGTGGCCTCATAGGAAGTCCCTGCCAGGGAGGCCTCGGAAGCAAACGCCATTGACTCTGGGGCTCGGTGACTTATGTGGCTCCTTATCAAGCCAGTCTTTCAGCAGCCCCCTTTCCTGAGTCTGGCTTTCCGTCTTCAGGCCCCCACATGCACTCTGAAGGCTGTGCTGAGCCCGGGCTGGGCCGGAGGGGCTCTCTCCCCTCTGCAGGGGGGCTGCTAACTGTCCCAGCGGCTGGGGCAGCAGTGGCTCTCTTGGGCCCATGATGTTCTGACAGTAGGTTCGGCTTAGCGCCCTGTCATTTAATTTCTATGTGTCACTACATTGGAGTCCTTGAGGCCACTGGCGTGGGGCTTCTGAGAGGAGGAGGAAGGGGTGAGAGCATGAGAGCTAAGAAACATTGCAGATGTTAGAAAGCCAAGGGTCAGCACTGCTCCTCTGGGTTGTGGCCGCATCGGCTGGAGACAGACCAGAGGAGCACTGACAGCTGGTCATTTTGGACAAGGGTTTAGGATGATATAGTTGTTGAAGAATGACACTGGCAGCAAGATGACACCAGGTCTGCTGACCCTCCGTCTCACTATCTGTTCAAGACCCATCACTCGGCATTTCTCTCCACCTGCAGCTGGTAGTTGGGAGCAGCGATCTAGGGACTCCGGACCCACTAAGGAGCCCACAGGCACCGGCCCTCAAGGGGCTCGCGCTCTACTCAAGGACCAGCCCTGCTCAACACGGTGCGTCCGGCTGGGACCAAACTGAGCCGCCAGGATGAGACTCAAGCCTGCTCACACACTGCGGCCCTGAGGACACGCCAGTGATTCGGAAACCGGAAGGGCAGTTCTCCCCCGCAAGCCCTCTGTTACCTACCGTACTCAGCCTGCCTGAAGGCTGAACTTGCTTCCCATCGGATGGCCTGCCTACCTCGTCTCTTTGGGGAACAAGAATCCACATGCCAGGAAAACAGGAAGGCAGGAAGGCTGTCGGTGTGAGCTCACTGAGGGCGGAGTCACTGTCTTACTCATCTGTAGGCTCGGAGGTCAAGGTTAGGGACGGGAACACAGGTGACAAAGAGCTTGGATCACTGCTTCCCTTCATCCGGTAGCGCCTGTCAACTTGGATGAAGCAGCTTTCCGTATTTATTCTTACCAGAAGCCCGTGTGTGTTTGATTCTTTAGCAGGGAGATGACACCAAGGCACAGAGGGATTAAATGACATGGCCCAGGGCAGAGCAACCTGACTCAGGGTCAGCTGCCCCGTTCGGGGAGGGGGGAGGGCACTTAAGGAAATGGAAGAGAGTAAGGTGGCTGTCCCCGGCTCTCAACTTGTGTCCCTTAGCTTACTTACATGTCTTTCAATTTGCGTTTATTGGGAACATCTGAAGAAACGTTTTGTCCGTTGTAAAGGTGAAAATACATAATGATAAAAGACCACTCTGGGTTACAGATGAACAAACGCCCATAAGTTAAAGCTCCCTGCTAAGACTTTTACGAAGGGCGTGAGAAGGCGCAAAACGCCATCCAAAGAAACAGTATCAATTCTGGTAATAATGGAGAATGGAAATGATCACTGTGTTATCGGGATTTATTTACTCTAGAAGCAGTTTCTCGTGCTAGAGGAGTAAACATTCCCACTTCTCAGTACTCATCTAGCAGCAGGAGATCACCACATCTGATAGCCCCGCTCAATTAACATTATCGCTTAATTATTTCTGAAAATTATTAGCAGCACAACCAAGTGGATCAGTGGCCTCCATGCTACTCCGCTTCCAGTGGCATTTTTGCTGGCGCAGAGTAAATGAACACCCCCGAATCTCAAACGGTACCCAGTCAGGTTTTTGTCATTATAAAGAATTCTCGAAAAGCAAATTCTTATTCTCAAGATCGTGCATGCTCGACAGAGCCGATACTGCTGCCAAGGGGGCAAAATTGGTTCTTGGGGTGGGACAGGTGACAAAATCTTACCCTCTTTATGTATAAAGCACAGATACACACCCAGTACACAAACACAAATATCGCTTGTATTAACATTCCCTGGGAGGGAGGGCAATTAGGAAAAAAAAATTATCTTAAAAAGATAATTGCCACCTTCTGTTGGGGGTGATAAAAAAAAAAAAAAAGTTAAGAAACACTGCTCCAGGGGCACCTGGGTGGCTCAGTCGTTAAGTGTCTGCCTTCGGCTCAGGGTGTGATCCCGGCGTTCTGGGATCGAGCCCCACATCAGGCTCCTCCGCTATGAGCCTGCTTCTTCCTCTCCCACTCCCCCTGCTTGTGTTCCCTCTCTCTCTGGCTGTCTCTCTCTCTCTCTCTCTGTCAAATAAATAAAATCTTTAAAAAAAAAAAACAAAAAGAACCTCTCCAGATGCGTCTAAAGGCAGCCGAGTTTGGGGACCACTGCTCTGTATTACAGGTGATGTAGGTCCTGCCTCTTTCCACCCCAAGCTACAGCAGGGAGGACTCAGCTATCGTGACATTCTTCCCCACAGAGCCCAGGTGTGACTTGGACTTTCTTCCATCTATTAGTGCAGTCCCTTGGAGTTGATGCCTGGAGTGAAACCTATTTGCTCTCCCTGTTCTAGATGGTCTGTGGGGCTAGGACAATTCAAAACACAGCCCAGGATTTCAGCACCCAGAAGTTTCTTACTACCTTTGGCCTTACATTCCCTCCTTTCTCTTTTATCGATCAAGGAGAAGGAGAGCAGAGAACTAAACTGGTGGTGAGTGAAGAGAAATAAGGGAGTTCGTTGAATATCTAAATATGGTTGTGTAAAGGTATCTTTGGTTGTACCTGGGAAGGGCTGACTGACACTCCATTTTTGTTATAAAATAACAGAGGCAAACTGCCGCTTTTGGATGTGAATGGACAAACCCACCAGGTGAAGGAATAATTCTACTTCGTTGCAGGCCTCTTGTGAAGGACAGTGGTTCAGTTTCATGCTGGCATCTATGGCTAAAATGGGTACTATTAGTAGACATAAAGTTAATAGTCATTACCAAGAGCAGGGATTAATAGCAGATTTCAGTAAAGTGAGATCTCCAAATGAAAATTCAAAGGAAATAATTTCGAGAGTAAGACTTTCTCACTAGCTCCGCAAATTTAAAAAAGGAGCGCTCTTGAGGTAAATACAAGCAAAAGCATTCTGTAAGAAAAGTTGGATGCCAGAAAAATGACAATTTTCCTTGAATTTGATGGTTGACTAGAAACCTAAAACTTGATACTGCTTTGATCACTTAAAGGAATGTGACCCACTCATATACACATTTATACATCTGTGTGCGTCCCCGCACGTGCATGTGACATGGTAATCAGTTTTTGGAAATGAAGTGGCCAATGAAGACCGGGAAAGATGCACACCTCATCATCAGGCATCAGGGATTGTAATAAAAATGTAGCCCCACTAGATGGACAAAGTTTAAAAAGCCGATAATACCAAGTTCTGGAGAGATGCAGGATGATAGGGTCTCTCGTCTAGTGATAATAAGAAAGCAACACTAGTTCAATGACTTGGGAGAGACAGCACTACCTAGTAAAGATGAAAATACATATGCCCTGTGACCCAGCAATTCCACTCCCAGGGGTCTCCTCCTGAGAAATGCGCTCAGGTGTTGTGGGAAGACACGATGATGCTCCTGGCAGCACTGTCCGTAACGGCCCCGTGAAAGAATGCAAATGTTCATTAGGGAAGGAATGGTGAAGTAATTGTGGTATATTCACAAATGCACTACCATATGGCAATAAAACTGATAAACTATTTCTCTGCATAATAACACGGGGGACTCTCACCAACATAATCGTAAGCAGAGATAAAACGACTCCTTTCACATAAATTTCAAAAACAGACCAAATTAAACAAGAATGCATAGGAACGCACATATAGGCTATAAAACGATAAAATGAAGCAAAGAAATGATTATCATGAACGTCAGCATAGTGGTTAGGGAAGAGCAAGGTGGTTGTCATCGTCAAGGAGGGGCACGCAGTGGGAGAGCGAGGGCTTCCAAGCATACGGGTAATATCCTATTGCTTGACCTAGGTCCAATCACATACACGGCGGCTCACTGTAGAATTATTTGTAATCCATTTTTATGTGCTTTTCTGGGTGTATAGTTCATGAAAAAAATTGGTTCCTAAATTTGTCCTCCCTATGACTAGTATATTGATATATTTATACTGGAGGGGAGCGCAGCAGTGCCAGAATGCAGGAGGGCTGACCAACAGACTCTGGAAGGTACCAGCAACAGAAGAGCTCCAGCAATCATGCCCCGAGGGACCCTTTCCATAGGATATGCTCAACAGACACCATGCTCAACTTCCTCTGCTCTGGGTCACCCCCGAAGATCCCAGTTCTCAGAAGACAGGATAGAACTGCTCTGGCTATGTACCCAGATGGTCATGTGACCTGCCCCACCAGAGCCACGTCAAGTCAGGGAGACAGAGAGGAAGGAGAATGTGCAGATGAAAACCATTTATGCTCCCCACAAACTGGACACCACCGCCAAAGCCAACAACTAGAAATCATCAAGATCCGAAAGTATGCCACTAAGAATCCCAAGCAAAGACAAGATTGATTTGTTTCTTTGATAATAATGGAACTGTTCCTCGAATTCTTCCCACAAAAGGAAAGCAGTTAATTTGCTTCATTCTGTTGATCGTTGGACTCCAGGGTTGGAGAGCGTAAGTGATGTGAAAACGGTGAACAGTGCCTAGAGGAAAGATTCTTCCCACTGACAGTGTTCTAACTCATTCTCTCTCTTCTCTCTGAGAAATGGTCACTCTGAGCACCCCTCTTCCTCTTCACAAAACCCAACTTCAATCATCCTTTATGGTTTCCTCTCGTCTATTCCATGGTGGTCCAAGTAACAGAAAAGAGGTCAAAGTCAGTTAAGAAATGCCAAGAATCAGTGCTCTTGTTTGCTGGGACTTCAAGGCAGAGGACTTATCTACAGGTCTTCAACTGCTACAGGGGCTTCATTTCACTGAGTGGGGGGAGATTTGTAAATTGAGGGGATCGGGGGTGGGGTGGGGAGGGAGGCAGGAAATACTACCATGCTAAGAAGAAGCCTGACCGCCTCCATTATTCACTCTGTATCAAGCAATCAAGATAATTAAAAAAAAAAAAAAAAGCCCAAACCCCAAAAACCATATGCATTAACAGACCCTTCCTACAGCCCTACCTGAACACTGAAAGGCTCTTAACCAAATGGCGAGAAATCACGCAGGGAAACCATGCATTTATGAAGTAGAATGAGTTGCCTCAGCTATAGAGACCAGTTTGGAAACTGCATCATAATAACGTTTAAATTAAGCACAAGCATCTTTATTCATGAGTCTGGATTTCTCAGGGTTAGGGTGTGGGTGCCTGTATTCTTAGTTCATTCAGCAGCCACGTTAATCCTAAAACACTCACACATATTTGGTCTGCAGTTAGCACCTACTTCCCTGGAGCCCGGAGTGCTTTACAAATGTAAGTTCATTAGCATTAATAAAGAGCATCCTGTCGCACCACGTCCCACAGTTACCACCGAATCTACTCTAAAACCCAAAGATCTGCCTTGCTTTGAGCAAAGGCTTCTTTATTGATGGCTTCTGTGGACAGAGCTGACATCTGCCCTCCCCCATCTGGTCTCATTACTTCAGATCCATATATCCTGGCTGGCTTTGCCTCCTCTCAGTCCTCTTGTCACATAAATGTGATTGTGTCATTGCTTCCTTTCTGGGAGCGGGGATTTCCTCCGGGCTAGGCTGGCATGTGTGTTTAAGGACGAATACCTAGGCCCCCCGGTGAGGGCCTAAAGCCCCGGGAGCCCGTCAATGGTTGACCTCCTCCTGTCCGGGCCATTTTTCTCGAGGACTTCTCTTGGGGCCCTGAACAGGACGCTCCAAGTTGGGCCCCCAGCGCGCTTGGCAGGCACTTGGCAGACAAGCCCCTCAATTGTTGCTGGGGACCCCAGGTCGCTTTGGGGCGGAGCGCGCCTTTCAGGAACCCAGGAGGCTGGGACACGCATTCCGATGAGAGGGGAAACGTGCTGGGGAGAAGGCAGGCCTTGATGTATGCCCCGGTGGACAAAAGCTGCTAGTGTCAGCTTGATTTGCAAGATCAACATTCATGAGTTCGGCTGCTTAGAAAGGGGGATTATCTGCAAACCCGGGCCTGAAAGGAAGCCATAAATAAGTGATTTCACACTACCAAGCAGGAAGAATATCACCGCTCCTAAATTATTCCGAACAGCATGTTCGGCCCCTCCTAGGTTCCCACCACTGGCAAGCCCTCGGGGGTGGTGTGCTCAAACGGTGGGCCTCTCGGAGCGCCTGCCTGGCGACGAGTTTGTGGAAAGGGACAGGGTGCAAGGCGCCCAAGCATTGACGCTTCGCTTCCCAAGATCCACTCCGGGTTTTGCTTGGCGCTGCTCCGTTCCAGGCCCGGCGAGCTCCAGGCAAGGTTTTCCCTCTCGCCTCCCCGCCGCCGCGGCTCGGCTGCTCCGCTGGGGTTCCCGGGCTGAACTCGCCACAGATGCACATAAAAACGTGCTGGAAAGTGCGTCCGCATCAAAGGCGTTGGGAGGGTCTTTCATCAGCTGCCTAAGGAGGGACACACTCCCAGCTACCCTCATTTGTAGCTCGGTTTACTCTGAAATGTAAATGTACCCCCTGACGCCAAAAGAAAGGGTGGAAGGTGTTTCCCCCGATCCTGCACCCGTTTTCTCCGTTCGCCTCGCTCTTATCCAGCCTTTGTGTGCGCCCGGCTGTGTTAACCCTGTGAGAAGCTCCACGCTCCCGCCTGCCTTTCTCCCCAGTGCCTGTCGCCCGCGCTTGTCGCTGACTGACTTGCTCGGGCCCTGGCGCACCCCTCCGCGTTCCTGTAGTCGTGCTGTAGGACAGACACGGATGGACAGCCCAGATGCTGGATGTCACGGGAGCTCGGAGGTGTGGGGAGAGCTGCCAAGGCAAAGCTGGTCACGTCCCGCTGCCGCCTGAGCCCCACGCACCCCACCAGCTTGCAGTCCCCGCGTCTAGTCTCCTGGAACCTGTGCTTAGCAGGCCTGACCCTCAGCTGCTGGGGGAGGGGGGGTTGCGGGCAGGAGGCTGGAGAGGAAATGGCTTTAGAGCCACCCCCCCCCCCTTCTAGAATGGTGCCCGGAGGTTTAATGCACACAGTTACCCAGCAAGCAACTGAGCAGGAGGGCTTCGAAATGATTCCATTTTAAAAAATCTTTTCCCCTTTCCTTGGGAGCCCCACTGTTAGGGAATGATTCCAGCCTTTCAGAGAAAGTGAGGGGGTTGGGGGGTGGTGTTGAGGTAAGCTGAGGGGGCAGGGGAGAGAGGGGAAGGAGCTGAGACATACTTAGTAACCTACTGAGGAGGAAGCTTTGTTCCTGGAGGATTGATTTTTGGCAGGAAGGGCAGAACCAGGCAACAGGGATGTTAGGCAACGTGTCTGTACTGGGCACGGGTAAGGGCCTATAAAAGTCGTCAAGGCCTTGGGGGACGAGGGTCTGTACACTCAAACCATGGGGTTCAGGAAAGAAGGTGGGGCTAGGAACCCTCTGGATTCAGGCCTTGCGCTTGGGCCGAGGGCAGAGCAGACCTGAGAAGGGTCTACACTATGAGCCAAGTTCACTGTAGACCCAGGACTCACTGATCAGTGTGGCTCTCTGTGAAAAGCCACAGATGTTTGCTGAATGAATGTGAGACCGCATAGAAGCCTGCTAAGCCTCCCACGCTCAAGATCCGTCCTTCTTGACAGTACTACGCTGTGGACGGCTGGGAGAGCCCAGGATCCCAAGGCATCCCCGTCCTGGGCGAGGTCCCATCAGAAGCTCTTTGGGGAATGCCCATTACTGGCTACCTCGAGAGCAGCTGCCAGTTTATAGGCAGCACCGCTGTCACACATCTCCAACTGGCCCGCAGACCCCCTTGATAACTTTAAGCCTTCTCCGTAAAAGCTTCGGGCTTTCTGTAAATTCGAACATTTAAATGCACAAGTCTACTCACTGCAGCATTACTGTAACTGCAAACTACTGGAAACTTCCTAAATGTCCAAACAGAAGAGACTGGTTGTATAAACTATGGTAGACACACAAAATGGAGTAGTATGTAGCTGGGGAAAAAAAGGAAGTACCAAAGCAGATCTAAATGAAATGACAATGTTTTCCAAAATACAGTAAGTAAAGCAAGCAGTGTGCAAATAAGGACATACACATATAAGCACAAGGTGTGTTAGCTTTCGTGTAGAAAGGAAAACACAAAACTGTACATACTACATATCTTCAAAAACACGTAGGATGAATAAAAAATTCAGAAATTGAAGAAGTGGGATGAAAGGGGTCACCTACAAGAGGTAGGTGAGGAACAAGGTGGAAGAGGTATGAGAAGGAATAGTGGCACTTCCGTGCATACTGTTTTATAGGATTTTGATTTTTGGAAGTGTGTTAATGTACTATATATTTATTATTTTTTTAAATGATTTTTTATTATATTATGTTAGTCACCATACAGTAATGTACTATATATTTAAAAAGTGAAATTAAACCAACAAGTATGGGAAAGGAGAAAAATAGTAAAACTCAAAGTAAACTGAAAAAAAAAAAAACTGAACCGGAATGTATTTTAAGCGAATAATAACACTGAAAAGGAAAAACAAAAAACAAAAAACAAAAACCTAATCTAAGTAACTTCTGAACGACCATTAGACTACCCTCTGTCTGACCGAGGTAGCATGAGGGTTTGGGGGAGCAGTAAACAAATGCTCCACTCTTCTTACTATGTTTGTTTTTGTAATGCAACGGGCGAAGTGATGCTGAATTTATTTCAGATGTTTCATAGCACTGAGTAAATGCGCATGTCAGTGCTGAGAGCCAGGGCTTCTCACTGCAGGAGAAGAGTTAGAGACACAGCAAGGGCGTGGGAGGGAGGGTCTGTGACTGGAGCTCTAGAGGGAGACCCCTGGTTTCTGAGATACACGTGCATGCATGTTCACGTGTGTACTGATGTGATCCCTGTAGGGTACATAAACCCTGACTCTGTCCCTTGAAACAAAGATACCCCTGGGAGCAATGAGCACAGTACACCCGCCTCTTCACCTTCTAGGGCAGTTTTTTGACTGAAAGGAACCAGGGCTTCTCAGAGAAAGGACTGTTCCCAGGGTTGAGCAGGAATGGTGCAAAAAGAGGCTGGGACTTTTTTTTTTTTTAATTGAGGGGAAATTCACATAGCATAAAATTAACCATTTTCAAGTGTACCTTTCTGGGCATTTAGTACATTCACAAGGCTGCACAACCCCCACCTCTCGTTAGTGAGAGCCCAGATCAGCTTCTGCAGGCTGTCCATGAAGTGCTCAAAATGTAATGGGCCCTGTCCCAAGGGAAGAGGCGCTAACCCAGAGGGTGTCCACTGCCTAAGTCTGTGACAAATTGAACGCCAAAATAAGAATAGTAACGAATTATAAACCTTTGAAAGAGAAAAGGGAAATCCATGAATCCATATACTAATAAGCAGAGAAATAAGCAAATGCCTAAGAAGATGTGGCTCTTCTCATAATAGGACATTGTTATGGACTGAATTACATCCCTCTCACATTCCTATGTTGAAGCGCTGATTCCCAGCATGACTGTATACAGAGATAGGGTCTTTAAGGAAGAAAGCAGAAGAAGTCATAATAGTGGGGACCTAATGTGAGAGGACTGGTATTCTGACAAGAGCTGAAGACCCCAAGGGCATGTGCACGCAGTAAAAAAGCCAAGTGAAGACACAGCAAAAAAGATGGCAGCTTGCAAGCCAAAAAGGCCTCAGAAGAATTCTCCCCTGCTGGCACCTTGATCTTGGACTTCCCAGCCTCCGGAACTGTGAGGAATAAATTTACATTGTTTGTAAGTCACCCAGTCTGGGGTATCCTGTTACTACAGTCCACACTAATACAACACTCCAAAGAAGAGACAATACTACTTATATAATATTTAGCTGATAATGCATAGTCTGAATATAATAACGAGGAAACATCACACCAACCCAAACAAGGAACATTTAGTTTTCAAAAGGTAACTGTGGGGGAGTGCCTGGGTGGCTCAGTTGTTAAGCATTTGCCTTCAGCTCAGGTCACAATCCCAGTGTCCCAGGATCGAGCCCTGCATTGGGCTCCCTGCTTAGCGGGGAGCCTGCTTCTCCCTCTCCAACTCCCCCCTGCTTGTGTTTCCTCTCTGTCTCTCGCTGTCAAATAAATAAATAAAATCTAAAAAAAAAAAAGGGGGGGGGGCGCCTGGGAGGCTCAGTCGTTAAACGTCTGCCTTCAGCTCAGGGTGTGATCCCGGGGTCCTGGGATCGAGCCCCATGTCAGGCTTCTCTGCTGGGAGCCTGCTTCTTCCTCTCCCGCTCCCCCTGCTTATGTTCCCTCTCTCGCTCTGTCTCTGTCGAATAAATAAATAAAATCTTAAAAAAAAGAAAAGGTAACTGTGTTTTCAAAAATTAAAAAAAAAAGATTGAAGAGATATGTCAACTAAATGCAATATGTGATTCTTGACTGGCTCCTACTCTAGAACATTCTTGGTGTGGTAGACAGCCTCCAAGATTGTCCCTTAGAACCCCACCTCCTGGAATGCCCATTTTGTGCAATCACCTCCTGTGAATGTGGGCTGGACTTACTGACTTGCTTCTGATGAATAGAAAAAGGCAGAAGTAATGGAATGCCACTTCGAAAATGAAGTTACAAAAGAAAAACGAAAAAGCAAAAACCGAACTGAGGCTTCTATCTGGGGGGGGGGGGGCTTGTTCTCTCTCCCATTCTAATGTAGGTCAGCTGCCATGTTGGGAGCCACTCAACGGAGAGGCCCGAGTGGCAAAAGCTGGTGAAGGCCTGTCTGGCCAGCAGCCAGCGAGTCTATAAATCCTGCTGACAACCATGTGAGTAAGCACGAAGGTGGAGCCTCCCTGAGTCGAGCCTTTGAATGAGACCACATCCCTAGCTTGCTCTTGATTTTGGCCTGGTGACAGAGGACCCAGCTAAGCCACATCTAGACACATCTAACCCACAGAAAACATGAAGTCATAATGTTGGTTGTTTTAAACTACTGAAGTTTTGAGTCACTGGTTATGCAGCAATACAGTGTCAGTTGACAAAACTGCATATGGCATATGGATAGATTATACATCATATCTTCGGAAACAGTCTCTCAATAAATGGTGCTGGGAAAACTGGACAGCCAAACACAAAAGAATGCAATTGGGCCACTATCTTACACCATGCACGATCAACTCAAAATGGATTAAAGATTTGAACACAAGGCTTGAAGCCATCAAACTCCTAGAAGAGGACACAGGGATAAGCACCATGACATCAGTCTTGGTGATGGTTTTTTGGCTTTGACATCAAAAGCTAAAGCAACGAAAGCAAAAACAAACAGGCAGGACTATGTCGAACTAAAGAGTTCCTCTGCACAGCAAAGAAAACCATCAACAAAATGAAAAGGCAACCTATGGAATGGGAGGAAGTATTTGCAAATCACATATATGACAAGGAGCTAATATTCAAGTTAAATAAAGAACTCATGCAACTCAACAAGAAAAAAAATGGGATTAAAAAATGCGCAGGGGATTTAAATAAATATTTTTCCAAAGAAGACATCCAGATGGCCAAGAGGCACATGAAAAGGTGCTCAGTATCTCTCATCACCAGGGGAATGCAACAAACCACAAGGGAATATCTCCTCACACCTGTTAGAATGGCTAGCATCAAAATGACAAGAAATAACAAGGGTTAGCACAGATGTGGAGAAACGGGACCCCTCGTGCACTGTTGGTGGGAATGTAAACTGGCACAGCCACTCTAGAAAATAGTATGGAGTTTCCTCAAAAAATTTAAAATAGAATTACCCCATCATCCAGAACTTCCACTTCTGGGCATTTATCTGAAGGAAATGAAATTATGATTTGAAAAGGTATCTGTACCCCCATGTTCGCTGCAGCATTATTTATAATAGTCAACACATGGAAACAACCTCAGGGTCCACTGAAGGATGAACAGATTGAAAAATGTGGTGTGTGTGTACACACACTAGAATATTAGTCATAAAAAAAAGGAGAACTTGTCATTTGTGACAACATGGATGGACTATGAGGGCATTAAGTGAAATAAGTCAGAGAAAGAGCAATATTGTATGATCTCATTTATATATATGTGGAATATGTATTTGAAAAAACCAAACTCCTAGATACTGGGAACAGACTGGTGGTTGCCAGAGGCAGGAGGTGGACCGTAGGTAAAATGGCTGAAGGTGGGCTGAAGGTACAAACTTCCAGAAGTGAATGAAGATGGCTGCCATTTGGAGTGGTTTTTCTTTTTTTCCATTTTTAATAGATTTTTATGCCATACTTTTGATTATAAATCTCACTCAGCCAATTGATTTTCATGGAATGCTTTTGTTGAGTCTTGCCAAACTCTTGTTATCCGTAGTCAACGTATGGTTAAATTCAATCACAGTATGACCAACTCAGGCTATGAATACATGTTTATTATCTGACTTAGCAAAGAGTTGCTTGTTATTGATGAACACGGGTAGTTCCGATCTGAATGTTTTCTTTTAAGACCGAAGTCAAACAACAAAGTCCTGTTAGAACTTGTTTGTCAATGACCTGAGCGAATTCTTTGCTCAATCTGATGGCTTTCAAATTCTGGAAGGAGATGCCTTCCCTCCATTTTTTGGCTGCTATTGACAATGTATAGCTACGGACCTGATGCACTTTTATCTCTGTTAACATTTTCTCCATCACTGAAGTCTAAAAAATCAACACAACAACAAGAAAGCCCTGATTTGTAGCATTTGCTCCCATCACGGACAGTTCCGAGCTACCTACAGGACGTCTCTGAACATAGAGTTGGGAAGAGGGGTGCAGCATTATCCAGTGTTTCCACCATACAGACATAATAGCCATAAACAACTTCAGGAAACAACTCTATCAATGTTCAATTTGCTCACGTTGATCACTTTACTCTGGGTAAGAGAGTAGATCTATTCTGAAAAAATACACACTGACCACTGTAATATTAGGTAGCAGGCCATGATGTTTGGGAATATATATATATATATGCACACACACATACATACAAATACACGTATGAGAGACAGAGAGAAAAGAAAGCATAAATGAGAAAGCAAGGGGGGAAGAATGTGAACACGAAATGCAAATGTATCTGGGTTAAAAGGATAAAGGATACATATGGGTGTCCTCTGCACTACTGGTGCACCCTTACCGTACACTTGAAATTATTTTGAAATAAGTTTTTCAAAATCATATCATGCTAACATATCTTCAATAAAATATATACTAATAAAGATCCCGTGACTGTCAGCTGTCAATGACAAATGACATGTAACATCCCACTTTTTCTTACTTCGGGTACACCTTATACTTTTTTTTTTTTTTTTTCTAAATTACCCATGACATCAAAAGAGAAGCAAAACTCTGGGTAGAATCTCTGTCTATGAATCGCCTATGTTTTGTCTATGTCTTAAGGTGCCTGTTTTACGATTTCCCTCTTTGGAGCCAGCATTCTTAGCAACTTCAGGAGAGTTACCCCTCCCAGGTTTTTCTTCTTTTTAAATTCTTACAATGGCTTTATTAAGATGCAATTCACATACCGTAAAATTTGCTCTTTTAAAGTGAACAATTCAGTGATTTTTGATTTAGTAAGTTGTGCAACTGTCACTATTACCTAATATTAGAACACTGGCATCACTTCCCAAAGCAACCCCCTCTGCCCGGACCACGCAGTCATCCCTCACCCCCTGCCTCTCCGGCCCCTGGCCGCTCCCCATCTGCTTCCTGTCTCTACGGACTTCCCTATTGATTTCCCTATTCCGTAGATTTTATGTAAATGGCATCCTACAATATGTCACATCTTGTGTACGTCTTCTTTCACTTAGCATAAGTTTTCAGGGTTCACCCATGTTATAGCATGGATCAGCGGTTATTTACTTTTTATTGTTGAATAATATTCCGTTAGATGGCTATAACTATTTATTTATCCATTCATCTGCTGATGGACATTTGGGTTGGTTCCATTTTTTGACTTCAATAGAGAATGTTTCTATGAACACTGGTGTGTACATTTTTGCGTGGAAACATGTTTTCCACCCTTTTGCGTATCTACCTAGGAATGGAATTTCTGGGTCTTATGGAAACTCCACGTTCAACATTTTGAGATTCTTCCCAGGTTTTAATGTGCTTTTAGGTTATGTTATCTTCTCCCGAAGTGTCTTAGCCCATCTTACAGCACTGCTGTCCTGTAGATGTTTGTTTCCTGAATTTCTCTTTGTAGCTTTATGACAGGCATACTTCCTCATGAATTAAAATAGGTTATGAGCCAAGACCCCAGGAGTACAAGCGCAGTCTTTGCCCATCAATGGATCCCACTGAAGGACAGCTTTGTCTTTCCCTACCAACGAACAGCTAGTTAGACTCGACGTAAACCATTCTGGCACGTGCCATTTCCTGCCTAGGACCACATTTTAAATATCTCAAATGTATACCTTGTCTTTCCCACAGACCCAGGAGCTCCTGGAAAATAAGGTTCACTCATTATCTTTCTTTCATGTCTTTCACCATGCTCAGCCAACTACGTGAGTTAATGAAATGCTAACTGCTAAGCAGGGACTGTATTTTATACTTCTTTGAAATCCTTCACAGCACTTAGTTAAGTGTTGGGTACATAGAAGGTATTTAATGTGAAATAAATTGAATTTAAGTTCCTAAGACTTTGCCCTAAAATTCTAATTTGGGGCTTCTTAGCAAGACTCCCACTTGACAAATATACTTACCGCAATCGTCATGCTCATTCCCCCTGGCACCCCAGAAAGATTTCCATTTCTCCACACAGATGATGCCAACACATTCAATATCAGTCTTCTAGTGGCAGGCGATGGGGAAGAGAGAGAGAAACAGGCAAGGCATTTCTCTCTCTTCTCCTGCTCCATACCAACTTCTCCTGACAAAATCTGCCTCTTCTTTTTTTTTTTTTTTTTCCCAACCTTTCCTCAGGGTACCACTTCTCAATATTTTTACACATTCACTCCTCGAGGCACTAAAACCTCATACCCAACATACAGTAAGTATATGTTATCAAGAGCCCAGCCAGAAGCCATAGTCTAAGTATCACAGGAGAGTTACAGGTGAGCCCTACAGGCTCTAAGGATTCGGGGGAAGGAAGGGGGGGGTCTTTCCTGAGAACTCAGATGTCCAGGGAAGGTTTCCTGGAGGCAGGTTTGAATTCCATCTTAAAGGAAGGTGTGAAAGCTAACTGCAACATTAAGGGTCCACAGAGAACTGTCCTCGCTTCTGAGACCAACTTCAAGGTCGGGGTTTCCCAAAACTCTCGATTCTGAGAAGTCATTAGAGAGGCCCACAGACGTCAATGAGAAGCTACTAGACTCCAATATAGTTCATTACAGAGGAAGGATACAGACTCAAATCGGACAAGGGAAGAAATGCATAGGACAGAGTCCAGGAAAAGCACCATATGTAGACTTTTTAGGTCTTCTCCCCCATGGAGTAAGGAAAGTGCTCTTTCCCTGGCATTGACGTGTGACAACGTATTAACAACCGAAGAAGCTCAGCAGAGCCTTGGTACCCAGTCTTCATCAGAGCTCTCCATCACATAGGCATGGCTGACCGCCCACCTGGCTGATCTCAGTTTATAGCCCCTCGGGAGGCCAAGCTGATACTGCATGACCCAAAGCTGCTACTTGAAGTCACTCTGTTGGTGTGGCTCAAAGCCCCAACCCAAAACTCATATTGTTACCATCTGGCTGACCCAAGACCCCCAAGCAAACAAAGACACTCCTATCAGGCATAACACTCCAAAGGCTTATCCCCTCCCATAAGCTGAAGGCAAAGGCCAGACCTGTCTTTGGGCAAGATCAGATTCTTCGCTACACAGAAGGGGAGAGCTTGATAAGCCTCTGACCAGAACAACAGTGAATCACCTAAGAACGTACCAGGACTACAGCGTTCTAACAAAAGAAAAAGTAGGGATTTGTCAGTTTTGGAGATTATTTTTATAAAAATACTTGCTTTTGAAAAATACAGGTAGGTAGGGGCACCTGGGTGGCTCAGTCGGTTAAATGTCTGCCTTCAGCTCAGGTCATGGTCCCAGGGTCCTGGGATTAAGCCCCGTATGGGGCTCCCTGCTCAGTGGGGAGCCTGCTTCTCCCTCTCCCTCTCCCCCTGCTTGTACTCTCTCTCTCTCAAATAAATCAATAAAATCTTTAGGAAAAAAAAAAAAGAAAAATACAGGTAGAGATTCAAGGTGAGCGTATGCGGGGGGGGGGGGAGTCAGATCATTTGGCATGAATAATCCAGATTGTATACATTTTCTGCAAGCTTTCTTAGTTCTCTTAACATTGTCCATAAGATTTAGTCAATGTGAATACTCCATTCATTGAATGTTTTCTGTAACTGGATGTGATTTCCTTGATTTCTCAGATGAGTCAAGCGTTTATCTTGTGACCCTTATCTGTTACTGTGTCACCCACCACTCCAACATTTCATGGCTTAAAAGAACGAGTCATGTTATTTGTTCATGATTCTACAGGTCAGCCTTTTGAGCTGGACTCGGATTGGTGGGTCTCGTGCCGCTTTGGCTTGCGGTCCCTTGTGCCGTGGCAGCCTCCTGCTGGCTGCCAGCGTTGGGTGGTCTAAGATGGCCTCACTCACACTCCTGGCGATTGGCAGGCTGTCAGTTAGGATGCCTCAGTTCTCCTCCTCGTGGTCTCTCCAGCAGACCAGCGTGGACTTGTTCACATGGACGCAACATCCATGAGCGACCCCAGAAGCTACTGGCCTCTTAAGGCCAAGACAAAGAAGTCCCACAGTTCCCTTTTCCCTGCCTTCTCTTGGCCAAAGCAACCCTCCAGGGTAGCCCCGATTCACGAAGAGGGGAAAGACTCTCCCTCTTGATAAACATGGCCATTTAAAGAAAATAAAATCACAAATCCTAACCCATTTCTTTTTTTCCCCCTCAAATCTCTAATTTAGCTTCGTAAATAGATGTCTAAGCCCCCAGTTTCCCTAGAGAAAGAAGTGTTTTATGCTCCGTAAGTAGGAAACAACATTGGTTTGACTTTTCTAGGTTGCCATTTAAATGCATTTTCAAGAGCATCTGAATGTCTGGTCAATGAGTAGTGGTGCTTTGCATGTTTGAGCGTGCACGTGTGTGTGTGTGTGTGTGTGTGTGTGTATGTGTGTGTGTTTGACTCAGGCGGAGTCCTGTTACAGTGAAGAAACTTGCATCTGTTCAGATCGTGTAAGCAATGACTCCCCAGCCTGCCCGTCATGAGCATACCCGCTTTCCGTGCCCGGCTAAAGGGGCTGCCCCTGGAACATCCACCCCTGTGGGAAGGCCTGGAGGACAGGTTCTGAAAGTAATCCCCTGCCTTGTGGGAGAGGCTTCCAGAAACAATGGGAGCCACTCTATAAAGGAAAATGTTTAATCGATATTGCAGGTGGGCTGTCAGCCGAGTTTAATTCCTAAGGACGGAACATTGATTTGAGGATGAAGCACACACAGGGCCCGGAGGCAGGCGGGCAACCAGTTAAAATGGGTCAAGAGTGGGGGCGGGGGTGGGGGGCAGGGGGCTTTTACCCCAGCTGTGTGCTCTGCATCTTCCCTGGTGCCCTGGGGCTTGAATTGCCAGGGAAATAAAATTGAATCACTCAGAGAACAGAACTAAAATTTCAAATAATATAAGTTGTCCTCAGTGATCTTTATCAATGCAGACCGAAGTCTTATAATAAAATGCTCTCTTCCCCCTGTGGTATTAAAAATTTCGTTTCTCCGAGTGACACTTCCCTTTTCTGGCTCCGCTGGGGAATCGGTTGTATTTGCCTTCAAGGTCAGAGGTCAGCTGAATTGCTGTGTTTTTTGATTCCTACTTATTCACATTTCTGTCTCCTGCTGCCCAGCGTTGAAGCGGGGCTCAGTTTGGGAGCAATCTGCCCTGGGTGCAGAGGAAATGATCAGGAGCAGAGACAAACCGTCCTGCTCATATCAGCACTGAAGTATTTGCAAGAAATTGACCTTGGAGTTTCCGCCCGTCGGAAGCCACGGCAACCACTGGTCGCCCCTGGAAAATTATTTCTCATTACAGCATCCCTGTCAATCACAGCATGCTTTCTCTACCTTCCCAAACTGCCATCTTCAGGACATGGTGGCCCAAATCTACTGTCCTAATATGGGGATGACGTCACGTTTGGAGACCCAGGAAGACATCAGCCTTTCATGCTCCGACCCAGACAAAAATAGTATCTGTATTGTACTTGAGATCTACCAGGAGCTTCTTAAAGCGTTTTATACATACTGTACTAGCTTATTTTAATGCTTACAACAACCTCACAAGGGCAGCGTGATTATCTTCATTTTACACATGAGGAAACCAGGCACACAGAGATTGGGAAACTTGCCTGGGATCATCCAGGCAGCTGTCGGCCCAGGCAGCCGGCTCTGGAATCCCTGCAGGAACGCAGCACTGTCCCACTCCTCCTTAAAGACAGCGATAGCTTTCCAGCTGGAGGGAAGACTGCAGCCCTTTGCTGCAAGCTTTCCCCCCTTAGAACATGCCACCACTCGCCATCTCATTGTCTTGGCCTATTATGACACCTGTATTCTCCCAGGTGTAACCAGGAAAACACGCACTTCACGTATTTATAAAAGGGAATTCACTGCAGTACACTAGTTGTTTGGGCGATAGAGAAGTTAAGAGCCCAATGTGGGATAGCAAGGTCACCCAGAACCAGCAACAGCAGGCTGGAAAGCTAGAAAAAAAGGGTCTTGTTCCAGGAGCCCAGTGGCCGAAGTCACCTAATAAAATGTGGGAGTACAGCGATGGGGGCAGGAGGTAGCTGGCACCCCGGGAGGGGCAGGTGTGCGGGGTGGTCACAGACACCCCCGCTAGTCGCTTAAGTCTCTTCTTTCCAGTTCTTTCTCGATGACACTGGCAGGGTGGTCTTTATAAATTTACATTGAATCCTGTTCTGTACTATTGTCCTACTTGACAAACCCTGGGTGACATGCTGCTCCATCCCGCCCTTGCAGAGTGCCCGTATATTCTAGCACCCCTGAACTGTCTCTGACCTCCAAGGATTCTCCGGTTTTTCCCCCTTTGTCTTGGCTCAGGTTGTCCACCCAGCCCCGAATACCGTGCCAGTCAGGGTCCCAGCTGGGAAGAGACTGCATACTACACTGGTGTGCAAAGGGACCCAGTGTATGCGGGGAAGGGTGCACGAGAAAGGGAAGTGAAGGGAAGTGAACCCCAAGGGCGAAGGAGGTAACGCGGGGTCAGCTGCCGTGCAAACGTGCCACCCCCTTCTAGGGGAGAGTGCTTGCTGGGATGCAACAGGAGAGGCTCTCACAGAGGCCACCTGGAGAGCAGCAGGGACCTTTGGTTTAACTTTAGGCTTAGAAACAACTAGCTTCAAGTGACAGCTCGGGAATGAAACTAGGGGAATGAAACACCCTGACCTCCCCTCTCCTCTTCTTCCAAGCTCCCACTGGAGCTACACATAGACTGGTCCCAACTCAAAGCCACAGTGCACGCAGCCTGTCAATATAGGTCCTCCCGGTCAGCTGGTCCCGTCACCCCAGCAGACGGCAGAGGTGGGGGGGGGGGGGGTCTGGGAGGGGCCCACTGAAAGTGTCTAGCACACATGCTCGCTCCTGACGTCTCTGCTGCATGCTGCCACCACCCATTCTTGAAGATAAAACCCACGTGTCACTGCCCAGTGATACCTGTGCTCTCCGGAGCTGCGACAGCTCCTCACGGACACCCCGTCCCCCCCACACCATCGTCTCTTCCGTCCCCGGTGTCTGTACTACGGATGGTACACACCCAGTGCACGCTAGTGTCCCTCCTATGCAATGATCCTTGAGCACGGGAACCATCTGTATTTCCACTACCTGCACCTGATGCTAGAGAATTTTTGCACACAGAGTTGGGACAGGTGAGTGACTGGACTACGCAAACGCTTGCTCCGCACAGATGATCCTTGTAGTGAGCTCTGAGACGGCGCCTTCTTGCAAACAGAAATGGGCTCTGTATACAGACTCTCATGCCCTCAGTTGCTAAAAAATTATTTTCCAAAAATCAGCTGGCTGTTTCCTGCTTCACCACCACCAGAGTTGATTCACCCTGACCAGGATCCACCACAACTGGGGGGTTAGGGCTCCAAAAGAAAGGCTCCGATAAAAACTCCAACTGATAGCCTTCGTCTTCCTGAGAGGTCAAGGTTTCATATTAAGACAAGATCTCCTGTCACAGCTCTTCCAGGAGCCTGAGTAACCGGGGTGTGTAGAGTACGTTAACAGGATTCTTACTCACAAGCAAACAAGGATGTTTGTAAACGGCTGTGGATTCGGTTCTAGTGTGTGTATCTACCCAGAACCTGCTCACTAACCAGAAGGGTATTTGTGGCCACGTAGCAAAATGACCATCTTTTCTGAGGAAGGGAATTTGATCAGGCAAGAATCTGGGTTTTCCTGGTGCCCACACCTCAGATAAAGGCTCTGTTCTGTCCTAGTCGCCAGGCTGATTAGGACCGGTTGCTAATAAGGCACAATTAGAAGCTTAATCCTGATGTGACGCAGGTGGCTTTGTGTTTATAGATTTGAAATGTGTGAGCTAGAAAGGGTCTTAGGGGTCATCTAATTCAATTCCTTCATTTCATAAATGGGAAGAAAAAAAAAAGGAAGAAAGAAAGAAAGAGAGGTTAAGTGACTAGCTTCTTGTCATAATTATGTCCACGGACTGCTTTTAACCCCGGATCATCGCACACCCCATCACTGGGGGAGAAAAAGAAATTTCAAAGCACATCCGCTAACGGTATGCACCCACTGTTTGTTCGGTAAGAGAACAGCACATCGCTCTGGGTAAGATTATAAGGAGCCGAATGGGACAGGAAGAAGGTTGACATCCTGGCCACATCAATGTCCTTTGACTCTTTTACACCTCATTTCCTCAGTATGTTTGCTAATAAAGTGGCTCATGGGCCACACGTTGTTTCCCTTTAGTGCTCTGAGGGCACATTTATGGATATGACAAACATGTGATCACGGCTGTCTTCTCTGAGAGCGCACAGGACTGAGAAATGTCCCGCCGTCAGCAAGCCCTTCTGTCTCGAGACTTCTGACAAACCCCCAGGAGCACCTGCCTGTCGATGGAGAGTAAGACCCACAAATAATACGCCAATTTTGTTTGAGTCCTGCGGTGACAGGACTATTTCATCTATCACTTCTTCTCTCCATGCTCGGCTTCTTAAGATGACCTTAACGACAGAGAGAGGACAGGAGAGGACCTGCCCAGTGCACCAGGACAAGGAGAACCGGGGACTTCACTGCCCTGGTTTCGTCAGCTCTCATTTGGGGAACTCACTGATGCCATTTGTTGTGTCGCAGTTTCCCTAACTATAAAATGGGACAGGCTGGACGAGGTAAACTCGCCATCCTTCCTCAATTTTAACATTCTGTATTCTTAAAATAAGACGTCTCAGCAAGGAGCTGAAAACCTCTGGGACGAAAACAAACCCGAATCTACCTCCCATTCTAAGGAAGTGACCCACAGTAACTCTGCGGTCCTTCTCTCCCTCTTAGACCCAAACGCTGTATGTACATGTTTACATCTGTGTGTTATTTTGTTCCACTGCTATTCCAGGTTCACACTGGAGTGGTGACTTGGCCAGCAATGGAGGTTTACCAGATGGCAGAAGAAAACTGGGGGTGACCTGCACAGACAACTAAACCAGGGCTCTGGAGACGCCAATGTCTGCAAAACGTACTTGGAGAAACAAATGTCAAGCGCTGGTTTTTGGACCGCCTGGCCTGTACACCGTCTTGCTCACCATGCAGTTTTTAGCAATTGAAAGTAGTTAGTCTTTTCTGTGCGACACATACATTTCCATATCTGTTATCTTGGCAGGCCTGAATTACTTCTGGCATACAACTAGTTATCTCTTTCCTCCATAATTATTTGTATCCACTCACAGCCAGGGAGACTTCGGGTCTTGGGTAAAGACGCTTTCTCTGTGTTAAGCCATTGAGATCTGGGAGTCCTTTGTTGGTACAGCACACGCACTAGACGTTAACCCAACCATTGCGGCTAGAAGCCTGCTGTGAAAAGGAAGACCTTCGTCTCTCGACAGTACGAGCCCTGTCTCGGTATGCTGGTAACACCCAAGTTCCACCAATATTACCTCTCAAGGAATCTCCATCCCCACCCCCAACGTTGTGTTAGGCGCCTAGTACAATAGCCTCCTGACTGTTTACCCTGCCTCCAACCTTCCCCCATCGCGAAGTCATTCCTTTCCCCACCAATGGAATTATCTTTCTAAAACGTTATATAATGTAAGACACAACCTTCTTAGGCATTTACACTCATCTGAGGAGGAGCCCAGGAACCAGGCCAGCAAGTGAGTTGAACAAGATGGCACCCCCATCTCCCAGCATATGCACCATCTCTGTCTCTGTGTGTGCCTGCTGATGATCCCCACCCCGTCCCCCCCCCTTAGTCAACCACTGCCAGTAACGTCCTTGAATTAATAAATAGGGAGTTCAAATTCCAATTAAGTCCATCAAGACGATCTTAGTACTCTAACTCAAAACATTTTAAAATATTTTCAATTCCCTAGCTTTTCTTTATGAGTATCTTTCTACCTGATGCAAATTATACTTGCAAGTAGTAGTCGCACTTTTTAAAAATGCTGTTTTTACAAAGTAATTTTTAGTTTTTAGCCCAAGAATTTTTCCTCTTAGTTTTTCATCTTTAGTTTTTGACCGAAGAGATTCATTTGAGTAGGTTCTGTCAGTATGCGATGGGGAGGACAACAGACAGGCTGTTTTGTAATAAATAAATAAATAAAAATAGACGCACATGTGCACACGTATGTGTATATATACTTATGGAATACATATTGAATATATACATGTATATTAAAAGAAATATCAAAATATTAAACTATATAAATATGTATTCTTTCAAAACGAGTGCCAAATCTTGTGCCACCTTGTCTCACCTATTTTAGGGTCTGGTTTTCTGGGTGCAGAAACTCTCTTGGTCCTTTATGCATAACCCATTGTCCTGCATGGTGCCCATCGTGCACGAGACAATAATTACCATTTGTTTAATAGCGGACAAAAATAATTCACTGGGGCTCTTCTCAACGCGCACATTCTCTGGGGTCTGCCTCTGTGCAGCACTCCCAGCTGGCATTTATGGGTCACAACAGCGCCTGACCTTTTTGCCCCTGAGAGCTGCTGAGGCTTTTGCTCAAATGGCTGAGGCCAGCTGGGCCGCTTCACTGTCCCTCCTCAGCTGTCTGCAGCCACAGCCACTCGTCATGTTGCTCAGTGGTCTACGCCAGGGCAACCTTGCACAATCCATTCGCCACCTTTGGCTTGGCAGTAACTGACTGTGTTTTATCAATTAAATGTAGCTGGGCTTTACACAGCCCTTTGGTCCCCCGAGTCACCCCTGCGTGGAAAGAAAGGGATGAATCAGAGATGACAACACTATTCAAGGCAGTGGCTGACGGGCACAGAACAAAGCGACCATGCCATACGCTAGGGAGGGCCCTCCTGCCTGGTGACTCTGCCCCTTGGAGACAGGCAGCTTCTTGTTTCTGAGTCAGTGACAGGTTTTGCTTTGTTTTTAATTGAATGAGAGGTGTTCTATTCAGTCCCTGATGACATGAAATCAATGCATCTTAAGATTTGGGGCAGGTCCTGGGGCTTGCCGCCTCAGAGGAAAATACCGATTATGGATTAACGTGATCCGGGGACACCCATGTCCACACAATGGCATTGACCCAATGCCAACATGTGGCTGGGTGAACCCAGCAGCATTCTGGGATCCGCTGAGAGCTGGGGCTTTTTGATTCTAACCTTTGAACAGGGAGGGGAGAAGGGACTTGCCGGAAAGCCTTGATTTGCGCTGCGGCAGTGGTAGCAAGTTCAGGGTCAAACGGTCACTTCATCTTCAAAGACCTTCGAGGCCTCACAGCACTGAACGAGACTAGGGTAGGGAGTGTTATTTTAATACTCGTTTGGTCAACGGCTCGAGTAACTTGTTCTAAGTGTCTTGTGCCAAGTCGGTAGTAGACCAATCTTCTTGGTGTAGACCCCCAAAACTGCTATTGGGAAAAACTCTAACCCAGTTTATGAGGAATTGTCCTAGGACTCAAGAGAGAAGTTTCCTGATCAGATGCAGCCATCCTGGTAGAGACTCGGGATGGCAGGTGTTCAGAGATGGGTCGTTTCCACCAAAGGCGTGCCATCACACGTCAGGTATCCTCACGTCTCCCCTTCCGGACGCTCTGGAGATATGCAAGATCGGCTGAACTTGCATGTTTTCCTCCGGCTTTTGAGCCAGCGAAGCACACAAGTCCTGGAAATGGTCCTGAAGTGTGTCTAGGACACGCTCTTGTTCTGAGGAGGTATGTTAGGGCCTCTGCCAGAAGACGATGTTCTTCAGATAAGTTGCCCACATTCTTTACCGAAGTCTCTCAATGCTTCTGGAATTCCTGATAGTCTCGTTTTTGGAATTCTTGGAATTCAGGGAAAAAAAAAAACCATGAAGTGGGGCGCCTGGGTGGCACAGCGGTTAAGCGTCTGCCTTCGGCTCAGGGCGTGATCCTGGCATTATGGGATCGAGCCCCACATCAGGCTCCTCCGCTATGAGCCTGCTTCTTCCTCTCCCACTCCCCCTGCTTGTGTTCCCTCTCTCGCTGACTGTCTCTATCTCTGTCAAATAAATAAATAAAATCTTTAAAAAAAAAAAAACCCATGAAGTAGATGCTTATGACTTTTCACATCTCTCCTTGATCACCCACTCATCTCCTTGCTCAGCTCAGGACTGTGTATACACCAAAAAACAACCCAGAGTTAAGCTGGGATCCAGTAATCCTGACTCCCATGCACCAGGAGACTACGCAGAATTTGGAACAGATTTGAAAGATGTTCTTTCCCCCTTTTACAGATTTTGTTACTTTGAAAAAATACTTCTGTGGTCTTCACTCCATTTTCTCATCTGAAATACAAATGTGTTCAGCTAGGAGGGCGTTAAGTATCCTTCCGGTTCCAAACATTCTGAGCGCTTTTCTCCATGTACTCATTCCTCGACAGCTGTCAGAGTTTACAATATCTATAGAGTCCTTAAGGCAAGTAACAGAAACTGAGATTGTTTTCAGGACTCATCCATTTATGTTTTAAAGATTTTATTTATTTGAGAGAGAGAGAGAGCATGAACAGGGAGGAGAGGCAGAGACAGAGGGAGAAACAGATTCCCCTCTGAGCAGGGAAGCCTGACACAGGGCTCAGTTCCAGGACACTGGGATCATGACCTGAGTCAAAGGCAGACGCTTCACTGACTGAGCCACCCAGGCGCCCCAGGACTCATCCATTTAGAAAGCATAGTAATACTGTTACTTCATTTGATCCCCTCCTCCGAAATCATGTTGGGTAGGGATACTAGCTTTCCTGCTTATAGATGGAGAAACTGAGGTCCAGAGAAGTTAAGAGATTGGTCTATGATCTGTCTCTGTGAAGTAGAATAAAAGCTGAAATCAAGTGATGTCACTGCCTAGCTCTTTTTTCTGTGCCCGGCAGCTCCCTCTATTTTGCGCCTCACTAAAACGCAACTGTAAACAGTCTGAGAAATTGCAAGGACTGCTACCATCCCGCACATCACAAAGTCACTCTCCCCCATCTGTGGATCAATCCCGTGTTGCCGACTCTGTTCCCCGCTCTTTCTGGTTTTGTTAGGAGAAGAGGGGAGGGAGGGGCGGTGAGAAAGCCAAGCTCTCATTCTGTCCCCTCCCCTTCAGAAATTCCCTGCAGCCTCTAGGGCTTTCCCTTTAAAAACAAAATCATCGACCAGGCAGAACCAGTTTGTCATCCCAAGACCTTTGGAAGAATGGCTTGGAAAATGAACTCTGACAGCTCGGCAGACGCGCTCCTGGAACAGGCTGCTGTTCTGCTCCCCTTCCTCCACCGTGCATTCTTCCAGAACAAAGCCTCAGCGTTGGAGGAAAAGGGGGCGCGGGCCAATATCAACAACCACAACCTCAACCCAGGTCACTGAGGTGACTCCAGGTTTTTCAACGCTTTGCCACGTCGAGAAGGGGGCTTGGGGAAGAGGGTAGGACAGTGGTTACCCCAGGACTCGGATGGGGCAGCACGCAGAGGATTGCCAGGCAGCATAAGGCTCCTGGAACTGGGTGTAGGTTTTGTTCTCAGGCACACTTGAATGCAAAGGAGCCGAAAATGTCACCCGCCTTGAAGTGGGCTAAGTACAAAGCCAGCTCTCAAGTCAGCCCTGAAAGAGCCCCAGGGGGCGGGCGGGCCAGATCGGGGTGCTGGGCATAGCTCGGACATCAAGTTTACTTCTCTGGTCTTCCTTTCTCTCCCTTGAGTATCAGAGGAGGGATTTCAAGGAGCATTCCAGCGGTTCCTCCACAGCACCAACTGTATACCCTCCACTGGACCACATGTTGATGATGCAGACATGGAATTGTTTCCACGCACTGTGCTTGTATATGGGTTTTAAAGCCCCCCCCCTATTGTTTCATACCGTCCATATTAAAATTATCCACCTATTTTTCCCCCTCCCTGGCCAGCCTGCATTTCTGTACTTCCTTCAGAGCTCATTTTTCCTCTTCTTGAGGAAACCTCCCTTCCCCTTTCTCCCCCCCCTTGCCTCTCTCTTGTAAGTACACTTCTGCCAGGGATGAAAGGCTCTCCATTTTTGTCTGACTGGAAATGTCTTCATTTTACTTTCATTTTCGAAGCCTCCTTTCACTGGTTATAGATTCCAGAGTGGCAGGATGGCGCTCTCTAAACTTGAAAGATGTCACGCTTTTGTCCCTGAGCTTCTATTGCTTCTTCTGGGACATCTTCCGTCTAGTTTTTGCTCCTATGAAGGTAACTGGTCTTTTGATCTGACAGCTCTTAAGATACCACGTGCCCTTAGCATTCAGTGGCCTTCTTGGAGGTCTAGATGTGGTTTTCGTGGCACTTGGCCCGTATTTAGTGTATTACACTTGGTCAATCTGGGCTTGATCGCGCTCAGAAGTACTAGAAAATCATCAGATGTTTTTTTAAGTATGGCTTCTTTTCCATTCACTCCCTTCCTTCCAGGATTCCGATTCCAAGTATGTGAGACCTTTTCCCTCCGTTTTGTCTCCCGCTCTTTCCCATAATCTACATTCTTTTTCTGCCAGCGATCTAGCTTTGATACTTTGTGCTGACTTCCCTTTTACTTAATTAACCTTCAGCTTTATTGTGAATGTTAAATCCACTCACTGATATCTTAATAGCAGTGACAGAATTCTCATTTGATCATTTTTTAAATAGATTCTAGTTCTCGGTAAAATTCTCCAGCTTATTCTTTTCCTGAGCACAGTCAAGCCAATATTTGATCATTCCAGTGGCTGACTCACCTGTGGACTGGTTTCTCTTTTTTCTTTTCATCTCTTGGGTTGTTTTATTATTCTTAGCAAATTTTGATTGCTTGCTAGACACACTGTGTATAAAAAATGGGAGGGGCTCTGCATGATGCTTTCTTCCAGAGAGATCTACCCTACCCTCTGCAGGCAGCTCGACTGTCGGCCAGGTCACCTCGATCCACGTAAGCCTCAGTTTACTTCTGATCCTTCCCTGCTCTTAGGATATATAGTCCTCTGGGGTTCTCAGCCGAGGTCATGGGGTGTTTAAGAGGTATCCTGACCTCTAATCTTTGTCTTGCTGGGATTAAGAGACCGCACAACACTCCACTCTGGTTTTTGAATGGTATTAACCTGGCTTTTAAGCCTTTCATTAAATCCTCAAATGCCCTGAGGGGGTTAAGACCTACAAATGTCGGGCTCACTCACCTCCTTTCCCCTCTTGCAGAGCTCTGGACCACAAGTTCTGGGTCCCCCAAACTCGATTTTTCTTCTCCCTTGTTCCAGTAGATTGGCAAAGGCTTGGCTAGCCTCTTAGAGGTCACCTTTGCCTGGCCTCTCAGCCCCTTGAACCAAAAAACTAGCTGAGGTCCCAAGGAGAAATGCACAGTGTAAAATGGTGGGGTCACATCAATGAGCTCTCTTTCTTTTGGGATCTTGGCCCCTCAAATCCTGATTTTCTTTGTTGCTCTCTTGATGCCTTGCAACAGATGAATTTTTAAAAAATACAACCTTTCTGGAATCATTGGTCTGCTACAAGTTACTTTACACCAGGAAAACAAATGACAAGTAAAGCAGCACCTACAGCTTCCAACATAAAGTATCAGGAGTGTGTATGTGTGCGTGTGTGACTGCATGAAATTGTGTAAGTCTGTGTGTGTGGGGGGGGGGGAAGACTTTCAATACATTTTTAAGCTGGATTTTAAAAAAGAAAATTAAGCAAAAGTCTTAGCAATCATAAGTAAGAGGAAGTATATATGCCTATAAATAAATCCTTCTCATGCATTCATTTCTTCCAAGAAATATTTATCAGGATCTTGCCACAGGTCACCCACAGGCATAGATGGTTCAAACA
This sequence comes from Ursus arctos, assembly GCF_023065955.2. Classification (NCBI taxonomy): domain Eukaryota; kingdom Metazoa; phylum Chordata; class Mammalia; order Carnivora; family Ursidae; genus Ursus; species Ursus arctos. Next base: position 7,832,340 of record NW_026623019.1, on the reverse strand, counting down.
ATCCCTTGGAGCCCATCAGATCTGGGGAATGCAGAGATAGGCAGGAATTATAGTATTTCATGATGAAGTACATAAAACAAGGATCTGTGTGGTTGGAACAATGGGTCTAGGTAGAGAACAAGACAAAAAGGAGAAATAAGGTTAAGTGTTGGAGAGCAAGCACAAGAAATGGAGGAGGATGGAGGAAATTGCTAGTAGAGCATGCCTAGGGGAGAGGTCCGGCTTCACACGGCAAGCAGACATGGCCCACGCCATGTTGAGTGGCAGAGAGCACTGGTATCATCCAGCCTAAGGAAGACCATCCCAGCAATGGCACATTCGCATGGATCAGCACCCCAACTCAAAAACCACAGGGATGGAGACCCATGGATGATCAGCAGACAGCACAGGCACACTCAGGGTCAGAGCTTCCCCAGACTAGAATCCTATGAGGCTACTATGGACCATGGTCTATTTTCCAATGATGCTACACGATCCAGAAGCAATCAGGCCTCTGCTCCCACTGAACCACCAAACTGTGACCTTCCGAGTCTTCTCCTCTCCATCCTCTTCCACTCCTTCCCAGTCCTTTCCCTTTTCTCACTGTCCTGACTCCTTTCCCCCCCCCTCTTTCCTCCTTATTCCTCCTCCTTTTCCACTTTTTAAAAAAGATTTTATTTATTTGAGAGAGCATGAAAGCGAGAGAGATCACAGAGCTCCGGAGAGAGACAAGCAGCCTCGCCACTGAGCAGGGAGCCCGATCCCAGGACCCTGGGATCACGACCCAAGCGGGAGGCAATCGCTTAGCTGACTGAGCCACCCAGGCTCCCCTCCACCTTTTTCTTGCTTTCTTGCTTTCATAAGAAGCATCATCATTGGAGTCATTTCGAAACCTCCAAGAAAAAGAATTCGAAGAAAACTTGCATCATCCCTGGGTCTTTACAAACCAATAAGGGGGTGTTAGTTGCAGCCCTCAGGATTTGACTGCCTTCCAGGCTCCGCTGCGGTGCTTGGCTAAAAGAACCATCAATTGTGTGCTGTCGGTGTCCCTTGGTTTCCCTATTTTGTGTCCCTGAAGCGACACAGAAAAATCGGAGGCCATGCTGTGATCCCCGCCAAGGACAGTGACAGAGCAGAGTTTTGAGAACACATCCTCCGGGATCTGCGTCAGCAGGTCGGGCAGCTCTGCTGGAGAAAACTCGCCAGGGTCATCCTGCGCACATTAACCTCAGTGGCTCACTCCCCGGCTCTCGTCAGCTGATCCTTTACCGTTGAAAGCACACACGGTTCAGATAATTAAACACTCACAAGGCAGTTTCCATTTTCATGACTCAATCAGCAGCGAATTATTTTTGAATACGCTCATGCAATACATTCTAAGTGTCTTACTCCTATTTTGCAGACAGGCGGAAGTGGATTTATCACGAGGTAATGGGGGCTGGAGCTGGCCTCTTACTTGGGGGGGGGGTCCCTTCCAAGGTCCCCAGGAGGAGCCCTGGCAGTTCTGTAGTTGTAGTTTATATTCTTTTCCTTAAGGGTGGTCTCCCCCATCTTCAACATTCGATTTTATGGGCTTGAGATCCCACAGTCACTGAACCCACCGCCTGGAGAAACACGAATGTTCTTATCTGGAGATTTATCAAGTGATAAGCAGCAAGACTACTTTGCCAGGCTCAGTCTGTAGCCCTTTGCATCCAACACGGTCCTGCCTCTATCCCTCATTGCAGATGCAGAATTTTGGGGTTCTAGGCAGTTTGTTTCTCCTATGTAGGTTTATTCTATAAAGATCCGTCTCTTGAGTACGGCCATCGTGAGAAGGTATCTTGCAGAATGCCGACTACAGGGATCTTGACTGGTCAAGGGGCCAGCCGCCGAGCTCTGGAACTGGTCGCCATATTAGCACCGAGGCCATGCTTTCCATGGGCTGCTCCCAGCTGGGAACTGAGAAGAGCAGGAATCCTTGGGAAGTGCTAATGCTGGAAAACATATGACTCTTCTGAGGGCTGATTTTGACGCAAAGATTCCCTAACAGTATTACTGAATCTTCCTTAGACCCTACCACAGCCGAGGAAGCTTCTCACCGACTTTTCTTCCCTTCTCTTCCACATGGGGTCAGACCCATAACAGGCTAATGTATTTCCCAGCTTCCCTTGGTTGCTCCACAGTTTGTCCCACAGCCATTCCCCTTAAAAAACCCTGTACGTTGAATCCTGTTTTAGCATCTATTTCAGAGGACACACACTAACACCCTGAATTAATAGGAAAAATAGGACTGGATATTGGAACCATTAATCAAAGTCCCCCTGAATTTTCAGGGACCCGAGTACATTAAATTCTGAATAAGAACACTCACTGGCATGCACCACCCTGTATTTTCACTTTTGCCCACACTTCTAATTTTCTTTTCTTCTCCTCTGAAACCTGTTTAATCACCCGAAGCCCAGCTTTAACCCACCTCTTCCATGAAACCTTCTTGGTTTCCCCCTCTTCTGAATTCTTCTGGTCCTGGTTCTATCAACTTACCCATGACGCCAATTCCCAACCAACTGTTGGTAAGCCACCAATCAGTCCTCAAACCCTCAAAGGCCTGGTTCAAGCTAAGCCCTCTATGTGCCCTTCTCCTAGACCAGCGTTCCCCAAACTATGTTTCCAGGGACAGCAAGAGATAATATTTATTTTAGGAGAGAAAGTTTCCAGGGTCAAATCAGTTTGGGGGAAATACCCACCATGTACTAGGGCTCTTTCTCGGATATCTAAACGCATATAGTTCCCTGAAGGCTGGGGGACCACCAAGAGAATGACTTCAATGAACTCTACGCCCCACACGTATTTGACCACAGAAACATTCTTCCAGAAAGTTTCTATCAACAGCCACAGGATTTATTTTCTTTCTCACAACACAAGTTGAGAAATAGCTCTTTGAAGGATGCATTTGTATGGAGCCTTCCTCTGACATACATATGTAATGGGGAGGGGAAGGGAACAAACCAGTGGGTAACACTGGCAGGTGAAGGAGTCTCTGGACCTCATCGGTGAGATCAAAGAAAGGCGGTCAGGTACAGAGTAAGGCGCAGCATGCAAGCCAGCAAAGAGGGTCTCAGGCTGATGTGAGCTTATTCTCCCTGGATAGTGTTTAAAGGGGACAGCAACAGACTCTTTTCTTCTGCCCATGGAACACAGACTTATCACTTGGAGGGAATACCCTTCAAAGAAAAACCAAAAGCTTCTGATGTGCTACCTTGCTTTGCAGGCTCTCTTAGTATTCACAGTTTGCTTTCCACTGGATTATAAAGCAAGAGCAGGGAAACCGTCTCACGGTGCCTTAATGCGGCTCCGCGCGGAGCGTTCCCTCACTCATCCTTTAGTCCAAACAATATATATTATGCCCCTACTCTGTGCCAGGCGCTGTTCCTGGTGCTGGGGATGCAGCCGGGAACAAAATCCAACAAGGTGCCTGTCCTCGTGGGACTTACATTCTAAGTGGGTCAATAAATAATCAGGCCAATAACGAAGCTGAAATAGAATAATATTAACAGCATGTGCTGGGAAGGAACTAAAGCCGGATAGAGAGAGTCTACTGGGCAGAGTAGATCTCTCATGAAATGGATTGATTAGGTATGGCCTTTCCATAGCTCCAGTGACCCCTGCTGCCTTCAGAGACAATGGACCAAGCCACAAGCGCTAGCCTGGCTTGCCCACGTGGGATCGTACTCTCATACACGAGCATGCCCCGCTGTGGGCCATGCTTCAACGACGCCCTAGATGGCCCCCCGTCTGCTGTGCGTTGGCAAGGATTCAAACATTGCAATTTCAGCTGTCAGAGCGACACATTTAGCACATTGCTCTTGGTACGAGCATCTTGAAAATGCTGCTACCTTTCCCACATGCTCCCACCATCGCCCCCTCGTAATTACTGCGATGATTTCAGATTAAGATGTTAAAGTCCAAAATGTTTGTGAAAAAAATTGGCAAGCTGTCATTTCTGAATACCCAGCTGAATTGCTGAATGAATAATAATGCAAAGCTGCTTCCTGAAAGAATAATAAATAAAAGCTCATTGTTGTGCAATAAATCCTTTTCTGTACAACACCGCTGAGGAAACAGGCTCTGGGTTTATCGAAGTAGTCAAGCCATTTTGTTTCATTCTTTTCCGTGTCTTACTCTCTTCCAGAGGCCAGTGCACGTGCCTACCCTCTTACTCCCTCAAGAAATATTAATGCTACAGGATCGTATGGGGAGAGATGCCAGCTTCATGACTGTTGATAGAAGCCAGCAGGGACTAGAATAAGGGATTCGTTCACAAAGTGGCAGCCACAGGGAAGTGTGCGTTATCCTTTGGCCAAACGGGAAGGCCTTATTTATTTTAAACCTAAAGACCTAGATTTAAGGGTATCCATCTCGCCCACGACAAGGAGGCTCTGCTTAAGTAAAAGGAGGAGGACACTGAAGGTAAGCTCCTCACCACACAATCCACTCGGGCTGCGTTGGGTCTCCCTGGAAGGCTCCATCCACACGGGACCTGACGCTCAGGGCAGACCTTGGCCTACGCTGTAACCCAGACGTCACTGTCACATCTGGGGAATTGGCAAGGCACTAACTACTCTTCCACACTGCTACTTTGCGTACATGTAACGGATACATGCGTTGTCATCTCTTGAATCCCCAAACGGTCCTGGGAAGTAGGATTATTTTGCCTATTTTAAAGAGGTGGCAGTCCAAATTCAGAGAAGTCAAGTAACTGGCTGAAGGTCATACAGCCAACAAGGTAGAGAGCTAGGACTCACACCTACGTCTCCCAGACTCCCTAGCTTGGGCTTCAGCTACCCTTTTACACTATCTCCTCCTCTTACCCAGGCTCGCAGATGGAACAATAGACAATACGTATTTTTCTCATTACCCCTCACCCCAAGGCTCAGTATGTTTATTATGTCAACCCTCCAGTGGTTTTTTTTTTTTTTTTTTTTTTAAGGATTTTATTTATTCATTTGAGAGAGAGAGAAAAAGAGTGCACAGGAGCATGGGGGGTGGGGAGCCGAGGGGGAGGAAGAAGCAGACTTCCTGCTGAGCAGGGAGCCTGAGGGGGTGGGAGGCTCAGGCTTGATCTGGGGACTCCTGGATCATGACCTGAGCCAAAGGGAGACGCTTAACCCACTGAACCACCTGGGCGCCCTGCTTCGTTTTTTAAACAGAAGCTTGTTAAATCAAAAGGAGTGCCTACCTAACATGGACTTATGCAAGTGTACTGAGCATGTCGTGGCGGGCAGGAACGGCGGGGTAAACAGTGTTCTCAGAGCTATCTAGTCTACTTGCCGAAATACAGATTCGGCTATTTATCACAGCTTTAATAAGAACCAAGACCCATGCTGCCGGTCTCCCACCCACCATCATCACGATCTGGAGGATTTAAGTAGTCATTTGAACATGCAGAAATGTTTAGTTCACACTGCTTCGAACAAGAACACATTAGGAAAAAAGAAAATTTCTGCAGTGTCGGGGACAGTACACCTTTTAGGTCCTTGGCTTGTCTGCGGAAGCTGCCCACTCATTCCAGTCGCCTGGTGTTTGCCAACTGAGCAGCTTTACAGCAAGGAAATTAACTCACTTCCTCAAAGTCACCCAAGTGTTTTTTTGTTTTTTGGGTGTTTTTGTTTTTTTTTTAATTACATCCAGAATAAGCATTATTCCCAACCTGAGACCGTGATTTCAACCTGATGCAAACTCTTGTTTGCCTTTGGGATCAAAATCAGTCTGTAAGGGGTTTGGTAGTATCAATAATATCAACATTCGTGATAACAGGGACTACGCCAGTGAAGATGGTCACGAGGGGCCTAGTTTGTTTGCGGTATTTCTTAGGTTTTTACCATCGTTTCAAAACCCACCAAAATTTGTCAAAAATTTTTAGGAAGTTTTATTGAATGATCTGAAGCAGTATAATTTTTTTAAAAAGATTTCTTTGAGATGGAGAGAGCGTGGGGAGAGGGGCAGAGGGAGAGTCATTTTTTAAAAAAGATTTAATTTATTTGAGAAAGAGAGAGAGAGAGTGCACAGCAAGGGGAGGAGCAAAGGGGGAGGAGAGGGAAGGGAAAGAATCCCAAGCAGACTCCATGCTGTTTGCAGAGCCCAAAGTAATGTGGGCTCGATCTCATGACCCTGAGATAGAAACCAAGAGTCAAATGCTTAACCGACTGCACCAGCCAAGCGCCCCAGAAGCAGAATTTCTGATCAAACTGTACTACTGCTAAGATGTATATACGTTACTCTTCGTGGGAGACCGAAAAAAGCAGAAAAAATAAATTCATGTACGTAAGAACCTAATAATCAAGGACAAGAACATTTTTAATAAAAAACATTTGATGTACATGTGTTTTCTAACCGACCCCATTTCTCATCTTTCTTTTTCAAATATTTCTCTTACTGTTCTTGCTTTCTTTTTTGGTCTCTCATTTTTCAGCGGACCGAACAGTCACAGAAACAGCCTCCTAGATAATGAATTACGTTATTAATTTGGTTTATTTTCAGGGATTCTGGTTCTGACTTAACATAGTAAATGAAGTTCCAGGATTTGATCAAGGAAAGCTGTCAGGAAAAAGAAAATCAACTGGTGGCGGGGTCGGGGTGGGGGGGGGGGCGGTTGACCTGGCAGCTCAGTCAGTTAAGCACCCAACTCTTGATTTTGGCTCAGGTGTGATCTCAAGGTTGCAGGATCAAAACCCACCTGGGGCTCTGCACTCAGCACTGATTCTGCTTGTCCCTCTCCCTCTGCACCACCACCACCACCACCCCCTGCACTCTCTCTCTCTCTCTCAAATAAATGAAATCTTTAAAATAGGAAATCAACTAGGGATGCTCAGTCCAAGCTCTTTCATGAGGAGGTAAAATGAAAATGATGTGCCTCGTTAGTTCAAAAGTCATAGCCTCCTAATAATAGGGATAGTAGGAGGCTTTTCTGATTTATTCTGTTGAAGCATCAATACCTAGAGTCATTTGCACTCACAGACCATCAGGGAACGTTAATTGACTAACGGAGGCAGCAGTTATAGTCTCGAGAGCATCATGGATCCTTCTGAAATGGCTTCCCCCCCTCCTGGGCTCTTCATCTTGGCCCCTGGCAACCCCAGCTTTTAACCAGATGGGGTGGATCTCCATGCCGGAGGTCAAATGGTGCCATGCTGAAAAGCTTTATCAATTCCAGAACCTCCCTGAGCACTTTCTCCTAGGAAATTCGAATGTGAGCACCTTGGCTGGCATCGCCAATACATACTCGAGAGACTGCTTGTAACGCAAAGCCATGAGGGGGGAAGAAAAATATTCCTACTGTGTTGCAAAAATTGTAATGGAAAAAAGATTGTTGATTCTAATTTCTCAACCCGGGATTTCAGATGCCAATAATGACTGCTAGGAATCAACACCCACTGAGCACATGCGAGAAACTTGTTTCCTTGTTAGTTAATATTTACAGTCCTCGGGATGCACTGGCACTGCTGGGCTCATTTCAAGGGCCCTGCCTGGAGCCCTCACCTCACCCCGACAGGGCCACGCATGTGAAACGTGCAGAAATGCTCATATGGAGAGTGAACAGGTTTCCTCTTCTTCCCTTTGCTATTGTAGAAAGTTTTAAGCCCTCCTTGCCTTCAAGGTAAAGGTACTTAGTCCCATTCTTTGGGGTTCCAGATCTTTTGGGCTGTCAAGATGTACCAAGAAAAAAGGATGGAGTTTGGAGGAAGAGGTGCAAAGGAGGGGATGCTCGAAGGACGAAGTGTCTCAGGGGAATTGGGGATTACCTTAAGTGGGCAGGTGGTCTTTCAACGAGCTCCCCAGAGAGGAGCTGTTCTGAAGCTGGGGGCAGGGGGGTGCTGATCATGGCTCTCCTCAGTCACTTCTGCAAGAAGGACTAAGTATACAGCTTCTCACCCCATCGCCTGTGCCCAGGAACAATGTAACGAAGGACTTCCTGTCATTAACATCCTGTACCTGCCCTGAGATTTCACAGCAGGACTGACTCTGTCTGCACCCGTGACTTCTGCTGGACCCCTTCAAATTTGTCCCCCACGGACATCAGCTACCCTCCCCATGCCCAACTTGGCAGCTTATGTATAAAGGGGGGGAAAAAAAAGAAGCATCCTCAACACCAGACGTCTGTGTGAGTACGGGGCCGAAAGGGGGTAGAGGGAAGTTCTGCCTCTTCGTATCACACCCACAAACAAGGGTCAGTAATGCATGTTACCCTGGTTCAAACAACAAGGACCGACAAAACCAGCCCTACACTCTCAGCCTGCGACATGCTCCATCTGCCCCTCCCATTCAAGAGGAATTAACTCTTGAAAGAAAGCCAATGGCAACCACACAACCTGCCATGTTCCTTGACCCCTCGGTCAGCGCACCATCTTCTATCCCAAAGTCACTTCACTTCGGCCTTAGCCTGCAGTCCTGCTGGCAGAAAAAAAGGCCAGACTGAGGAGCCCCCTGGGCTGGAGCCACGGTTTAGAAACCCCAGAGTGAAATGCCTGACACTGTTGGCTCAGAATCGAAGCAGGCTTATAGTATCTGACAAAGTTCTAAGATCAAGGATTTATTTTCCACAGCTTGGTCTGAAAGTGGGGAAAGAGACTATAAACCGAGAAATCAGCAAAGCACTTTTTTTATAGCGATATTGGCTGACCACTATTAGACTTAGGTTTCTAATAGTTGGTTTCATGAGATTTTTATTTCCTCCCGGGTATCCACCTTTTAACAGTACCTGGGGTATGGTCTCATCGGCAGAGGCAGGCTTCCCCTGTGTGAAGTCAGAGACAAAGATCAATTTCCAATGCCTCATGTTACGTGCGCTACTCTGGGCCCTCAGCCTACAGGTGGAATCCGTCAACTGTCCTAAGAGACACTGGGCCTGGAGCCAGGGCACCTGCCCTGGTGCGGGAGACGGCGAGGCAGGGCCTGCCCTCTAGCCACACATGAAGCACCACGACCATCACCAGGCAACTGGGAACGTGTGGGGGTGCGGGATAAATGTTTTGACCCCTTTAATTATCTCAATCAGAGCAAAAATAAGGACCCATGGCAACAGCCAGTCATAATCATCTGTTATCTAATTTGAGACTGATAGTCAAGCTCTCTCTTCATCTTTGATTAAAAAAAAAAAAAAAAACCTATTTCAAAGAGCAAGCGTACAAAATTCTCCAACAGAGAATTTTAACAAAGAAGCTTCAGAAAGAGCATAATTATCCAAAAGAAACTTTCATCACAGGAACTTTAAACATGGCATGGTTTTCCTTCCTTAATCAGATAAGCAGGTGACACGTGGAAAGAGCTCAGAGCCTTCTCGTGGTTTCCGAGTAAGAGACAAAAGCCACTCTGTTGTTCCCCATTGCTTCCATCGAGAGAGTCAAGTTCTGACTTGGGGTGTCGGGTGCCTAAGACTGAGGGCTCCCTAGAACTGCCATCCTGGGGAGAGCGGTTTAGTGCTAGAGGAACCACTGCTCCGGCTACCCCCGCCCCAGTGTTCAGGGGGCATAATCGCTCATGAAGTAACCCACGTACCTGCCGATTCTCTGACAATCTGAGGCCACGCAGCCAAGTTTAAAGGAAGAATTCAAGGCTTTCATTGCCAGATCACATTCCAGTTTCCTCCTCGCTTGGGAGAAAAAAAGAGGAGACCCTGGCATTTTTCTGAAAAGTCTGAGGAAGGAAATACTAGACACGGCCTGAGGCCTTTTTATCAGGTAAGCACAGGTTCAGCCCGCGAACGATAGAACATCCAAAGAGTGGTGGTTTAACAAGATAAAGCTTTTATTTTTCTTCTCAGAAAAAGGAAATCTGGGCAGGTAGGATGAGTCTAAGTTAAAAGTGTGGCACGAACATGCACATATGCTGGGGGGGGGTCCCCCACTCCAACAAGTTCTTGAACACCAGCTGGGTATCCTACGGTTTAACTCAATTCTGACATTATCCACCCAGAGACAGCATCTGATTTCACAGGTTCAGGGTTCAGTCCTACAAGACGGCCCCCTCCCACCCTTGCTTCAGACTCAACCATTCTAGATGAGACGTTCCAACGACCCTCCTTGGGTTTGGTTAATTTGCTAGAGCAGCTCACAAAACTCACTAAAACCTTTAACCTCACCGGTTTATTACAAAGGATATTAAAGAATATTTATCAACAGACTGGTGAAGAGATGTGGAGGGCAAGGTGCGGGGACAGGGTGCAGGGGCTCCATGCCCCTTCCAGGGGGACCACCTTCCCCTGCCATCTCCATGTGTTCATCAACCCGGAAGCTCCCTGAATCTGGTCTTTTTGGAGTTTTTTTTGTTTTGTTTTTTGTTTTTGTTTTTTAAAGGAGGGTTCATTACCAATACACAATTGATCAAATCAATGGCCACTGAAGATGGAGCCAACCCCCAACCATTTTCCCTTCTCCGGAAAGTTCCAACCCTCCAAACATAGGGTTGGTTCCCTTGGCAACCAGCCCCAACCTTAGGTCACCTGGGGCCTTTCCACAAGTACCTCATCAACATAACAAAAGATACCTTCACCTCTCTACCTCCCTGGAAATGAGAAGCCTTTTAGAAGGTCTGTGCCAAAAGCTGACAAAAACGAAGTATATATTTAACATAAATTACCATCTCAGCAAGCGCACGTCAGATACCCAGACTCCTTCTATCTATGTTCCACAATCCTTAGGAGCTGGCTTCTTCCCTCAGGATCATCTTTTGTTCACAAACGGCCACTGGGGCTGTTGCTGCAGGACATGTTCACAAAGTGTGATCTCCACCTGGGAACTTTCGAGAACTGCAAATCCTCTGCCCACCCCGGACCAGCTGCATCAGAAACTTGGAGGGTGGGGTCCAGCAACCAGCGTTTTTAACAAGCCCTCCAGGTGATTCTGTTATACCCTCAAGTTTGTTATTCACCCACAGAGAAAGCGAGAAGCCAGACACCAGGGAAGGCAGAAGGGTGCTCAGCAGCTGAGTCAGGTCCTGATAAAGAGGTTTCCCAGAACTCCCACCAAATGACTTCTGGCTACTTCTCCCTGCACCTGTACCTCCCCGCCCCCACCCCTCAAGTAACAAGGAAGCCTGGGAAATGTAGATTTTAGCTGGCTACGCTGTCATTCCGACAAGATAAAGATGCGCTTGGAAAGAAGGAGCAGCAGACACCAGTTTGAGTAAGAGAATTCTATCAGCAACGCAGAGGAGCTGGGCACATTTTGATTATTGTCAGGAGCCTGGCATGGTGGTGGTCAAAACAATTTTCTCTGGGGCATTTAATGATGATCCACCTTCAATTTGCAATTTGATAGGGCAGTAATATCAAACACCTGTGTGGATTATGTATGACGACACCCAGTCCAGCTGAGGGCATACACTCACGAGACTACGAGCAACAGGACATTTTTAAGTCTGGCGGCATCTTCCCTACTTTGAGACCTTCAGATTTTTCGAAAATCAGAAAAGTGGGTCTACAAACTAACTTCTCGGAGCTGCTTTGGGATGTCTATTCACACTTAAATAGCATTAATATGCTTTCGGTATCTTTGAGTGAAGTAACTGATTGGCTCAGGAGACTCAACGAACCAAAATGGAGTAAAACCAGATTCCAACTCGTGAGAACACTCCCCACCTCCTTCCCCGTTCTTATCGGTTTTCTGCTTTCAGAGAAAAGCACCAAAGGATACCAAGTAGCCAGCCAAATCAAGAACCATAATAAAAAATGAACTCACTGTTATGTCGACTTTCCGGAACACGGTGGCAGTCATCCTCGACTTCTTCATCTACGGATCTGTGTCCTGTAGCTCATTGCTCAGAATTGTCCTGGGTTGAATACCAGAGGATCGACACCTAGGTTTCGGGATTGGTCTGCCAGAGGCGTCCCAGGTAGTGTTCTCCGGATCAACAACGGGGCGGCTTACGGCAAGCAGAATTGGACAAAAAGAGCCGCTAGTCTAGGGTACAACTACAGCAGAGACCTCAACCCACTCCACCGCACGCTCCAAAGCTCAGCTGATCCTTAACTCTTATTCCAACTGAGGCAAGGGGGCGGAGCCTCCACATTCCCACGCTGACCAGTCATTGGCTGCCATTGGTGTGGGCGGAGCATAAGAGGGTGAGGCCCCGCCCTTCAACCCCAGGGCCTGGAGTTGACGTGGCCTGAGGCTTTAGCAGCCGGCACCCCCACATCTGGGGGGAATGACTGCGGTGGTCCTGAAGCAGGCTTGGGATGTTTGTGTGGCTCAGCATAGCATCCACTACAGAAATGATCAGAATATTTTTAGATTCTCGAATCAGAAATTATCGATAATCATCAAAGACACCAAGTTCAAATCAAAATCCTCACCATGACCTACCTACTCTAACCGTGACACTGCTTCTCAGCATCACCCCACAAACTGTCCTCTTACCCTAGCTTTGTGTTCTTCAAACACCTGCAGCACCTCAGGGCCTTTGCACTTGCTGTCCCCTCTCCCCCAACACACACACCTACGGGACCATGCTTCTCTCTAGGTAACCATATAGCATGCTGTCCAATTTCAATCCCATATCTGCTCAGATATCACCTCCTCTCGACCCTATTTGAAGTATTCCCATCATCTCTGTTTCCTTGCTTTATCTTTACAACACTTACCACTTTATTATATCTCTTTTGTTTGCTTGTTTGTTTTTTCTGTCCCCCGATTACAGAAAGAAAATCCATGAAGTCAGGGACTGGTCTGTTTGGTCAGTCATGTATAATACCCCTAAAATAGTGCCTGGCACACAGTAGAAATACAGTATATACAGTGGGAAAAAAACCAAATTCATTCCAATAAATCCTCTCTGATGAATGCATTGAAGTGGAAAAAGTTAATTTTAGGTACAAAAGAAGGTTCATAGTAATCTTCAGGTAATCAACAAATTTTAACCAGTACATCACAGCCCTCACCAACCATTGATTTAAGGAATTGTTATTATGATAATTTTCTAACGTGCATCAGCTTATAAGGAATGTTGATAATATTAATTGACCTGTGGTAAATCATCTTCTGCATTTCCCACTTGGTATTTTCATGCCTTTGGTCATTTTTATGCCTCAGTTACCTTAACCAGGTCCCACAGGGAAGAACAACTATGATCCAAACTTGGAACAAAATCAGGGTGCTATTTGAGGTGTTTGGTTTTTTTTTTTTAAACAGATGAATGAAATCCTTATTTTCGGTTTATTGACCACGAAGGCGAAGCAAATGACCTCAGCAGCCCCAGTAAAAACAGAGTCTTTGGCTGATGAAGTTGTTTGTCCCCTGCTCTCCGGGCAGTTTTCCTCCATTAGCGTCTGTTTGATGCTGTCCTAGGGGCTCTTTTCAGAATTTGGGGAGAAGGGGGTATATTTGGAGCTGGGGCAGCTGAGGAAAATAGAGAAAAGGGCCTTGCAGGGAGTGGCCTGGTCTCTATTCCCTGTCTCTGTGCCCCTGTGGTGTTGCTAGCCAAGGCCAGAAGGTGACAGAACGGACTGGGTTCTTGGTGGGACTTTGCACCACACGCAGAGTGGCTGCTGGGCCCAAAGCACAATGCGTGGCCCCAGGGTTTGGGGGCCACCCATGACTACTTTGGGTCCCCAAGAGCTGACAGCCTTGGGGTCCCTGGAGACAGCACCATTGGGCAAGGACACTGGCATCCCATGATCGGTAGTGGTGACAGCAGGGGCACTGGTGAGTTTCCTTTATGGGTAAACAACTGGGACAGGTGGGGTAGGGTGGGAGAGCTAAAAAGGAAGAGGGGAGTGTAGCAGTCGTCTGTTCCCAGTCCCCATGGGCCCATGGAAACACCTCTCAAAGCCTGCCAGCAATAACCGGGGCAAGGGGCACTGAAGATTTGCAGGAGCGTCTATCGGATTCCGAGGCACTATAATTATGGCATCAATTTAGAAGTGACCCCGCTTGTATCCACAGCGAGGTGACATTTAGGTTAAAGATAGATTGGCCTAGAGTCCTTCCAGTGCAATTATCCCGGAAAAGCTACCTCTTAAAAGCCTCTTAAAAGGTTTAATTTACATCCCAAATAGAATGCATCTGTTTTTCAGGTTCTGATTTTTTTTTTCCACTTGGTTTCTGTAAAGGTTGATTTCCCTAACATGAATGCTTGAAAAATTCAAGTTCTTACCCTCTAGAATTGAGCCGATATAAAATTAAAGGAACCCACAATTCACTTGCTGGTGAGGCTTTGCTGGAAGTTGCACTGCCCTTCCCTCATACTACAAATGCCTGTTTCCCTGGGCCTCACTTATAAAAGGAGGCCTGGAAATCTTTTTGCCCTTGTAATAATGGGTGATTTTCTTTGAGCTAAGTGCTTTTATCCTTTTCTCTTTTAATCCTAACTGTATGTTGAAGTAGGAAATAGCATTTATCCCATTTTACACAAAAGGAAATGGGGTACAGGGACTGAAGTCACGCAGCTGGCCAGTGACAGGGTGGGTGCAAAGCCAGCCCTACCTAACCAGCAGGCCACATGGCCTCCCATCAGGAAGCAGTCCATCTAGAATTCTTGATAGCCCCGCTCTTGGCTGTCCCTTTCCCCCAATTCTATCCTTGGTCCCAATCCTGAAGACACACGGTAGCTGCTTAATGAATTTCTGTTGTGTGGTTGGTTACTAGCTTCCTTAAGTGACTAGCCGCAAATGTCTTATGAACAAACCATGCACCAACACAGGAACCAGGACAGGGCTCCGAACCTCAAGGGTAGTGGAGTGCATGCTGGGTTCCCCGTAGAGTTCCCACCTGTGCCTTTCAGACTCATTACACTTGTGCTCGCCAGTGCTCGCGTCCCTGAAATCACAGAGGGCCATTTCCCCCCCAATACCAGCCTGCCTTGTATTCTGACAGGCGACGGGATTTATCTCAGCTTTCATCCCGGCTCCTCTGGAGCCAGAGGGGCAAAGCGCGTTAAAGAAAGTTAGGGTCTGCGAATGCTCTTACTGAGTGTGGGAGATCCATCAGAACAGATATTTTTAAATTAAAACTGCAAAAGCTGGCCACGCAGCTAGAGGGTTCACACAGTGGGCAAACCTGGTTCCTGATTTTCAACGTGGCCGAACGTCCCCGGAGCACATCAGACTTTGTCCACGGTTTGGAAGTGAAAAACACCAGCATCGTCTTCATCAGGCTTCCCTTTGCCAGAAATTTGGTGTCTAGTCCTGAATCCCTTGACTGCATTTCTGCCTCCAAGTCTTTATGGGTGTTCCATTAGCGAACGCACACATGCCTGAGAACGATGGTCCCGTGTGTTGTCAAGTCTCACAGGGACTCGCGAGCACGTCTTCATCACCGAGCTTATAGCTGCTTCCTGGACTTTTTACCCCTCTGTGCATACAGGGGAGTTTGAGTTGCTAAAGCGTGTGCAACCCATGTGTTTCGTTCAGTCTGGACTGTGCTTGCTCGGCAACCCCGTCATGCTTCTCCCTCCCTTCACTAACAAGCCTGGAGAATCCTGGCTTGCTTTTTATTTATTTATTTATTTATTTATTTATTTATTTATTTATTTTGCATTAACTCTTCAAAGCCTTCTTTGACACTCTCCACCCTTGAACATCAGGCATACACATAGTTGGTGCTAAATAGATGTGATCGGTTGGGTGGATGGAGACCAAGCAAGCCAGTAGAATCCCATCTGTGAACATTTCCGGAAATAAGAACGTGATCTGGCAAAGAAAAGGCAAATATTTTGGTTTCTGAGGAAGAAAAAAAAAGAACGCTCTATGTGATGATTTTTTTAAGGGCCCGCTTAATCGATAACTTCCTAGCTGGGGGTGACCAGGATAATTTTTTGAGGTCCCAATTGGCTCTATAACTCTGTGCCTTGAGAAGGTTGGGAGCTCGGAGAGATCACCCTGGCTCAGGGTGGAAGGGGTGAAGCGGAAGGGGAGAAACTATCAAATCCCCAGAATTCTCGGAAAGGCCTGGCTTTTACTATAATCCCCAGGTACTCATGTTCCGTCTCACATGACTCCCGTTCTCTCTCTCATATACTCTCCAGGAACTCGCCATCTCCACCTCCCAGAGCTGCAGGAGAAGAGAGCAGAAGGAAGGCGGGGCCCCTGTGACCACTGCGGTGCCATCAGCGCATGCGTGTGGGGCTCCTGCCCGCTGCCCGGCAGATGTGAGCGGCTCTGCGCCGCTGTGCTCAGTGGCCTCGGTTCCCAGGGGGCGCAGCCCCTCCCCAGCGGAGTGCTCCCTTAGCTGCTCCCTTAGCATTGGTGCCTCAGCCTGAGCATCCTTGGCCAGACTTCCCTCTTATTTATTTACAATGTTTCATTACATAAATAACATATGAATACCTTTCGGTTGTAAAATTAAAATTAAGCATAAAAATAAAGCTAAAGTCTGCCTTGACCATATGCTCCACCTGCCCCACACCCACCACCGTATCCCCCTTCGCAGAGGTAACCAACCATTCTTAGCTTTGCTTACACATTTAGACTCATATATGAAGATACAGGGGAAAAAATGGTTTTGTTCCATTATCCTCTTATGTATATATGGTGTTCGGTAAATTGCTTTCTTCTCCCTCTAATATTTCTTCCCTTGTCAGAATGTACAAATTGACCTCATTCTTCCAAATTGCTGCCCTCAGAATGGCTATGGGGGCAGCAATATTTATTTAACCCATCCCTTACTAGTATTTCGGCTGTTTCTGGGTTTTGCCGGCAGAGACCCCCCAGCCATGAACATCCCATGAACTCTGGTTTGTGCCTCCCGGGAGGGCTTCTCTGAAGCAGGCAGCACGAGAGAGACCTGAATGCTAGGTACGTATTAAATTTTAATATGCACCAGCAAACCGTCCCTTAAAAGAGTCATTTACAGCTTGCTAGCAAGATGCTTGCGTACCATTTACGGCAGCCTACATAATGCTTGGTGATCTCACGTATTAAAATCTTCATATTCGGCAGATTTTTATATTGTTATTCAGTTAGTCATTCGCTGGATTATTCAATTAACAGGTACTGATTCTTGGCCATTGTCACCTGCCAGGCAATAGGATCCCTAATTGCAAGCAGCTAACTGTGTGGGTGAGCCTCGTGTCAAGAAAGCCTCCTGACCAGCCCAGCCCCCTTCTGCCTGTCACCAGACACATGGAGTGCCTTCAATGGGGGACTCTGGCTCCTGGTGCCTAGTGAGCTGTCAGCCTTCAGGGCAAAATGCTCTGGGAGGGCTCACAATCACCGAAGTGACTCATATATGTCAAGGGTCCTATGGGATTATTCTGACACGGGGCTTAGCTGGAGGATTTGGGGAGCGAAAACAGCAGGGAGAGGAGGGAGAGCTGCCAGTTGTAGGCAAGGATGGAGAGCTGTGTCTACTTCCAAGGCTCCCCTAGAATCAGCAGATGCTACTCTAGGTTTGGTGGGACTTTGTTGTTTTCCCTCACATTTTGAGAATCATATACATGGACTATTATAAAGGACCTAATATAAAAATGATGATAATAATAATAATAATGTGTTTCATCAACTCTTAACACTTCGTTGATTGGCACACGAACCATTATTTTGTAAGCCAATAAGGAAAAATGCTGCCAATTATACCTGCCAGATGTTATTGATTATAAGTCCCATCCTGGTTTTATGGATGTGAAAATAAACAAATAGTCTTAGCATGTATGAAATATGGTAATCATTCACAACCCTCAACGTGCAAGACACTGTGAAGCCCTTTAACACAAACTATCTTATTAATTCCCCCAAAATGTTTAACAGCCAGCTCTCCAAAAAGAAGATACTCTGGTGTGTGGCATTTGCCAATTTCCATGGTTATTTTCAATCCATCCATGTGACGTCACTGAATTCGGAGTTGGGAAGAGAAGCACAGAAGCAGCTCTCGTGAACCAGTGAGAGCTGACCCCAGCACGACACTGGATAGATCCTATTATTATGTCCATGTTACAGATGAAGTAACTGAGGCTTAAAGAGGAGAGGAAATTTGCTCAGGGGGAGGCCGCTAGTAAGTAGTCAAACTGGCCACTTCACCAGGACATTCTTACTCAACTCTCACTAATAGGGATTTGAATGGGGCAGGTAAAGGATCTGGGATCATTCTCACAACAGTCCACTCTGATGAGCAGTCAACTTCAGCCGACCCCTAAGTCCCACCTTGTGGGGCCGGAGCATTTTGGAGGTGAGTCTTATGCCCACAGAGTCCTTGTCCTCTTCCTTCCATGGATATGTTTATTCTTTGTTTATATTCAGTGCAGCTAACATTATAGACAAAGGATTGGCTTTAGCACCGTTCACTTCATACCCAAAGCACATGAGAGGGCACCTCACTCCTCTTTCTCCTCCAGCTTCCTGGTGGAAGAGAGGGGCATAACTGCCTAATATATATCAGAAATGTCACAAGTGCAGGAAATCACCTTTGAAAATTGGGAGACATAAATCATGGTTCTATTTGTGTTGAGATGGAATGATAGATGGGTTTTCACTAGGAAAGAAAATGAAAACCTACATCTACCTTCTACCCTCTTCCCTTCCCCCCGAACATTTCAATTAAGCCAGTCAGGAGAGGTCCCCAGGAGGAAGGCATAGCAGGTCTGACTTTCTTTATCACCCATCTCCTGGAGACTAGCGTGTGATTAGAATCGGCTGGCTTTTCAAGCCTAGAAAGGCCAAGTTCGTGGGATCGCTGAAAAGACGTTCTCATGAGCTGCGTGAACATCCCAAACGGAGAGCCCTACAGAGAATCCAAACGTTGTGAGTCTACTGATGGGGGACAGAAATTCCTCCATCTGTGCAGCTGTCTCATCTTGGATCTCTGACTCTGTTTCCAAGGAATAGATCATGGCCAGATGGGCTCCTGTCACCTGGCTACATCAACAGCATGCAACAGATTTGATTTATTTCTTTGCAGCCGTGCTCTGTGACATTTTGCTTTGCCTGACTATTTCCTACGTAGCCCACAGGCGGGTGTCACGTTCTCAGTGGCCTGATCCCCTTGTAAGAACACCACCAAGCACACCGGGGCATGACCGCCTGGGCAGCTGCCAGATGGGGAAATCTTCAATGGAAATATTCACACGCTGAAACAGTGCCAAGCAGCAGGCAGTCTTGCAAAACCAACATGGCTTTGGAGACACAATGCCACTGATGAGTAAGAGGCCCGGTGGTATTTGTGGAAACCCAGCTGTTGCAGATGGTGGCATTAACTTGCCTGGCTATGGCGACAGTTGTCAGGGTTTGGGATTGATGAACCTTAATATAGGATTTTTTAAAATCCCTGCTATTCTCCGCTGATGCAAGATCATGGGTCCCAGCACAGTTATGTATTTCTGAAGACAGACTTTTCCAGTTCTGCTGGGAAAAATGTATGAAATCACATGACCATGTGCTCACTTCCAAACTGGAAATTCGACTTTCGTTGGGCACTGGCCTAGCAGGAGAAAGGCCATATAAAAGTTTCAAGGAAGAGGATACGGTTTCCCTGAGTGGCTGTGGGTGGTCGTGAACCCATTGAACGATGCCAGATTGCAAGATTCAGGAGGGAGGTTGAGTGAAAACAGAAACCCTGGGCTGCCCTTGTGGTTCCTTTGAACAGAGGTTATTGAAGCACAGAAGGAACGCTGAGCTTCGATGTTCAGAAATGCTGTTAATACCCGCTCTTCTACCCAAATGTACAGAAGGCTATACTCCCTCCAGTTCACTTCCTTTTTGTATCTCTTTCACCAGAAAAATAACTGAGCTTCTCTCTCAACTCTCTTCCAGCCAGCCATACGGCTTTACGAAGAATTTGCTGGATGCCCATCAGTATGCCTGGCAATGTGCCAGGAGTCCCGAGTGATAGAACTGTAGGATGTGTTTTCGAGAAGCCCTCGAACGATGAGCTAGGCATGCGCTGTAAGGACCTATAATAAAGGACAGGGAGAGCACACTGAAGTGGGATCTGGTTTTCTCGCTGAAAGAGGAGGCAGTCTCTGGCCAGCATCTTTTCTTCTTTCTCCTGTTTTCCTCAGCTCTTCATCTCTGTGGGAGAGGAACAAGAAGTAGTGGGTGACACTGGACAGGACCTGGAGAACTCCAGGAAGCTGAACCGTCTGAGATGTAGTGGTTGGACTGGCTGAGGCTGTCCATCTTCCTGGTAGAATATGCCAGATGAGCTCGAGGTTTTCACTGGCTTCCCTGTTCCTCCTGGGGCTGTCCCCACCTCCCAGCTCCTAGACCCTTTTCCCCAGGTGTCCAGTGTCCACCTACTGATCCCTGACTCTCCAACATCACCGCTTAGGTGCTGTGTCCTGAGTCCACGATGCCTTCTGTGCTATGTGAGTACCCCGGTTTTCTAGGGAGGCAGCATTATACCCCCTTTTGTAGGGGAAGAAAATACTCCGCCTGAATTTCAGTAGGTGGTAGTCTCTCAATGCAGATTTGAGGTTGTCCTCAGAGCCTGTGCTCTATTCTCCTTGGAGCGTGTACAATGAGGGTTTTAGAGACACAGGGGATGACTGATGCCAGGAAACCCACAGGGCACATCCGGGACTTTCCCTGGTAACTTGCATGGAGTCTAAGCTCCATTTGTTGCGGTTTCTGTAGCTCTCAGATTCCCAGGTGACAAGCAGAGTTGGACCGAATGACCCCCCTCTGGCTTCCCTTGGAGTCTGTAAGACTCGGGATAGAGGCACTGTATCTCCTCTGTCCTGGGAACGTTACCTCTTAGGCTGGAGCCCTGGGCATTGCACTGCTGGGGAGTAACCCAGGCTGGACAAGGAGCCCTATAAATGAGATTTTCCCAGAAGTCACGGTACTTCCGCCCTTTGTCCCCGGGAGCACACGCAACCTTGGAGGTCTAGGAGTCTCTCGAGCTTTGCTTTGGAAAAGAGAACATCCCTTGCCCACGTAAATGATTCCAAGTTTTGGAAAGGTACAAACAAACAAACAAATAAATTAGGGGTGTATCCTGGGGGAAACTATATCAAAGAGGTGAGTTTATTACAAAGCATTATAGAAGTCATGACGTTTAAGCAGTCCGTGTAGATGAGTTCTGGGGTGCAGTGGAAATGCAAGCCCGGGGAAGAGGAAGTGATTTTATCTGATCATATGGAACAGAGGTAAAGCAGCAGCACTTTTACTGCCAAGATAGATGACAGGGATGATGAGAAGGAAGCCGAGGGCATATTACAGCAGGCTTGATGAATGTCATCCCGAAATCTAACTCAATATCTGAATGCTATAAATTGTGTTAAGAAATATAAGGCCAAATAAACCTTTGGGACTGTTTGTGACCGATTCAAGGCAACTGAGCTTTACTGTGGCTGATGAAATGGATGGGGGTAGAATAATGGTATTAGCAATTTGAGAAAATCCTAATAAATCAGGGATGAAACCTGATTTAAGTTACACAGAAAGTCTTGCCAGAGCATGTGGGCTCGGCTTGGCCGACATCTGTGGTTAAGACGGGAGCCGAGGTGAAGGACAGAATCACTGTGGTTTCAGACCCACTTCCACGTCCTGTCAGGTGCGGTGAGGAGGGCATCCCTCTGAGTATGCTCAGCAGGTAGGCAAGCCTGGGTTTTCTGCTGTGTCCACCTGGCCTGTGCACCCCTCTGCTCAGTCTCGATTCCCTGCCTCCGTCCTCAGTTACCACGACAGGGGCAAGGACTCCCCCTCACCCCCCCCCGCCCCCTACCACCCAACTAAGAATAGATGAGGACATTCACATACCTTCAGTCTTCTCTACAAAAGGTTCATGGAATTAAGTTGCGTTCAGAAGTTTAAGTCCAAGGCATATGTTTAAGTCCCAGGAAGTATACACATTCTTCTTGGGGTATTCACCGAAGATATGTACAAAAATGGCAATTTCTGAAGTTGCCGAATCTTGAAACAGCTCCCTTGTCATCCACAGAACAGGTAAGTAAGTCGAGGTATATTCATACAATGAAATGCTATATGGCAATGAAAATAAATAAATTCTAGCTCTATGGGGAAAGAATGGATGAGACCCATGATACATAATTTTAACCAAAGTAACTCACAATTAAAAAAATTCTACAAAATTGCCTTTTTGTGAAATCATGTACAACAGCCCTGTTGCATTAGACACACAAGA